>NC_135211.1:13397239-13659739 GCF_052324685.1 Brachyhypopomus gauderio | reverse complement strand
TATTAATGAAAAAATAAAGTGTTTTTGTATTGAATGTGTTTTTAAAGGCATTTGTACAGTGCTCCAGAGGAGAGGCTGCCAGCAGAGATGGCCCGTAATTGCTAAAGCCAGTCCTGGTGTTGTAAATGGATATTGGAGATTAGATCTCCCAACTGGAGAGGCATGTCATTTTCCTATTTTTCCTCCTATTGATTTTGCCTGCTTTTATTCTGTTATGGCCCATGCGTTTAACCCCTTCCATCCCAGGATGAACCAGCAAGTCCAAACAGGACCATTTATCGTGTCCTATATAAACCAATTAACTAGCAGTTAACTCGCTCGGCACTTGCCAGGCTGGTTAACACACGCGGACCTCTTGGATCATACCGACCAATTAGCTTGTTGTAGTCCGACTAGAACAGCATCCAGCCCAGTGAAGCGCTTCAGATCAGGTGCCGTATGCAGTCACAGTCAGAACTGTTAACTGTGTTCTAGTATAGCTCACGGTATACGGCCAAAACACTGTGCCTCCATTATGTCTCATCACACACACACACACACACACACACACACACACACACACACACACACACACACACACACACACACACACACACACACATGCACACACACACACACACACACACACACAGAGCACTCTCCAGCACCCTTTCTCCCCTGCTGTGAGTGTGCTCTGACATGGAAGCCATGTGTGCTCATGCCTAATCTTGTAATCAATAGTGAAGGCTCCCAATTAGCCGGGCCCTGGAAGCCTCTCGCATGGCCCCCCAGCACCAGCGCCATGTGCTCTTCCTCTGTTCCTCTCTCCAGCTCTCCATCATGCCCTGGGACGGCCTGCCATGCACACACACACACACACACACACACACACACACACACACACACACACACACACACACACACACACACATATACATATATAGAGAGATCTGAAGAAGACTCTCTGTGAGTAACTGCAGTGTACTCAGATTGCAGTGAAGTGCACAAAGTTTCCAGAAAAACTGGATGTTTCAGATGTCATCAGCTGTGCAAGCAAAGGGCTTCTGATTTGGTAGGAGGAAGCCATATATATATATATATATATATATATATATATATATATATATATATATATATATATATATATATATATATATGAACCCTACATGCAGCTTCTAACCCTACAGCAAATGAAACCCTTTTCATTAGCTATTCCTACAGGTAATATAACAACTGTATATGTAGATATATAAATATACAGTAGTTATATTATTCCCACTGCTCACACTCAAAACACAGAAACTTTCTACGCACAAACAATATCAATTTGCTGGTGACCTTACATGCACTGGCACTTATGCACAAATGCACATACATAGACACACACACACACACACACACACACACACACACACACACACACACACACACACGTATACACACACACACAACTGCTCTGGCTCCCTCGCTCCCTCTGTCTGCTGTTGTAGTGCCACAGGCTTATTTTGAGTGTCTCCTCTGTTGGATTATTTCCTCTTGCTGTAGGGAATGTTAGTGTGGTGACAGCAGCGTATGTAAGTGCCTGGTTTGACTGCGGGGTATGTGAGTGTGTGTGTGTGTGTGTGTGTGTGTGTGTGTGTGTGTGTGTGTGTGGGGTGAGGACTGAATAGGCCTTGTATGTATTGTGACTTCAGGCTCCATACAGACATGATGGACTGGGGCTTTTCCCTTTTTTCTGTGTACATCTCGTTCTGTTTTACCTACCCCCAACCCCCCCGCAACCACACACACACACACACACACACACATTCTCTTTCCCTCTCTCTCCCTCTCCCTCTCTCTACTGTATAAACACCTGTGAGCTCATTAACTCAGCAGACACAGTAACACTGCAACCCCCTTCCTTTGATCCCTCCATTAAGTTCAAGGGGCATTTTCACTCACAGTCTGATGCAAGACAAAGAACGTGAACTCACCTTAGTTACAACACACAATCTGCAGCCATTATTAATGACTGATGTACAGTGGCAAGGACAGGGGCGAGACCACACTGGCCCTTGGCTATTGTGAGCGATTAAGCCCAGAAGCCGCACTAAGTGGACACCCGTCCCTGCGGCCGGCGCGTTAGGGGTCGTCCGCTGCTCCGGCTGCCGGTGAAAACGGAGTGGCAGCAGAGCGTTTGTAAGGTGAGCCGCCGGCAACCGCGCTTATCTCGCGCCGGCCGCCCCCTCTCCATCCTCCGCGTTATTTCCACGTTCCCCCGGCGCCCGGAGATAACGCGTCGTCAATATTTAATGGACATGCTCTGACGAGAGCGCGGGCGGCTACAGCGAGTGAATGATATTTCGCTGTCAGCGCCCTATCTGATCAGCGGCTGGCCACAGGGGGGCGCCGCACTGAGCGAGACCTGCCCGGCTAATTCTTTTATTGCAGGGGGACGGGGCCACCGCGGAGGTCTCTCCGTCAGAAGGGCCCTCGAGCCCCCCCACTAATCAGCCCTACTCCGAAGACTTAAGCAAGCATCGAGCTAATGAAAACAAATGGCTTATCAGCCTCCAGACAAACCAATTTCGGGCATTCATCATGGTCCTCCCAGGTTAGCGCAATCCCATCAAGCCCGTCCCCATCGACGCCGGCATCCCGCGTCTCCGCCTCCCCCCCGCCGTCCCGCCACACCTCCCGCTCAGCCTCATAAAGTCCCGCTCATCCGATAGAGCGGTCTACCGTGGGGACCGCGATCC
The DNA here is from genome assembly GCF_052324685.1 of Brachyhypopomus gauderio. Classification (NCBI taxonomy): domain Eukaryota; kingdom Metazoa; phylum Chordata; class Actinopteri; order Gymnotiformes; family Hypopomidae; genus Brachyhypopomus; species Brachyhypopomus gauderio. The sequence goes on along the minus strand of NC_135211.1, from coordinate 13,657,019 downwards.
AGGGGCGGGACGAGATGCAATTTAACGGCAATCTGCCGACGAAGTTTGCCTGAACATTGGCGGCCGTGTTACTTTGCGGGATGACAGGATGGTGAATGTTGCGGTCTGCGGGATCGCGTTAGTTGGAGTGTCACTCCAGTCATTCTGCAGTTTGTCGCAGGCCACAGATGTCAGTGTCCCATAATGCAACACGGCCCGGTTCGTTGTTCGTTGTGGCTTCTGTCGCCCCGTTGCAGAGGGCGTATGACTGACAGAGGTGACAGGTGGACGGACGGAGAGGTGACAGGTGAGCTGAGAATACATGATGAAGTCCTGCCAGAGTAAACAAGGGAGGGAAACAAAAAAGGACAGAACACCAGAGAGAGACAGAGACAGTGTAAGAAAGAGGCACTTATGTCCAATACATCCAAAGACGCCCAGTCCAGAATGTCAACATGTCATAACACCACCACCACACGAACAGGCCAATACCGTAAGCACCACTCACAAAACTAACCATGACAACAAGCAGGACGCACTGTTCACACGGCCAATGACGAAACGTGGTGTTATGGTTCTTTCTAGAACAGCTGGACCAAATGTGAAAGCAGGCAACCATTTGGAGTCTCTCATCCATCATCATTATGCCGGAATGACTGCCACTTCTGTCTCTGGATCTCATGGACCCACCACAGAGAGATCCACCATAGATCCAGCATCTCTGGCCCCACCCCCTGCCCTCATATACTCAGAATGCCCCGCAAAAATGGTCTACAACCTCAACTTCCCGTTTATAAGGGCTGGGGCCAAGCCATTGATCAAAGGCCACGCCTCCCACAGGCCACGCCTGCCGCAGTAGCCGGCCCCCTAGGCCATAGAGGCCGTTTGAGGGTGGAGCCCTGAGAGGGCTGAGGTGTGTGCCCCTGCACGACCTGTGAGCTGGCGGTGGGCTTGGGAGCCATGTTCCGTAATAGGTTTCCCCCCTCTCTCCCCCCCTCCCGTCCGGCCTGAGTGTTAAGAGGAAACAATGGCTAATTACAGAATAAGGTTAGTGAGAATGGGACAAGTGGGACCCCCTCCCCTCCTCCTCTCCTGGTCTTAATGAGCTCTGGGTCTGACCTTGTACGGGCGACTCTCTCTGGCACAACCCTGAGCTCCCCACGTATCCGTGCAACACCCACACACACACATGCACGCACATGCACACGTTCACACACACACGGAACACGTGCTAATCTATGTTGTGACAATTTGGAAAATTGTCATTATTATAGAACAATAAACACCTTGAAACTGATGTTTCAGATGGGTAGCATTTCCATTTTTTAATATATTTAGAATTTTAGTTATATACGTTTATATTCATTACAAAACCCCACCCATCTACTTTATAGTTCTCTGCATAGTAAATAAACTCAATTCCTTGAGCCCATATTTTTTGCCAGCTAGAAAACCCTAACTTGCACAATGTGCTTGGTTCTTCACCAAGCTGTGATTCTGAGGGATTTCATTTTGAAGGCCGCAGCAGATAAAATAACTGATACATTACTTCTGCTGCAGTGTGTGTCACGATGATAATGAGATATTAAATATATTACAAATATGCTAGGAATTCAATTTAAGACCAGAGGTGCTGCACATCAGTATGGTGGCTTAAGTATTAAAAGTGGCAAAAAAACAAATCTAAAAAAAAAAGAAATACTGGATTCTTGAAGTAGGGATCAATCCAAAATTATAAACACAGAAAATATTTAATTGCTTTAAAAGATTTCCTGTGGAAAGCATGAAATGAACGGCTAAGCAATGCAGATCAATAAAACACCTTTTTGCATCGAGTTACACTTTTCATGCTAATGAACACGCCATATAATATCTACATAATTCATTTATAGTATGGAATCGGTTCTATATCGTAGGTATCCCCAGCTGTATATGTGAATTAAGGGCATTTCAACCATCACAATAACATATAGCAGCCCTTTAGAAATGGCCACACAGAGCATTCACACGCATTTATTTGCAAAAAAAAAAAAAGGCCCAAAATATAACATCAAAATAGCAATTTTACACTTAAATTAATCATTTTTCTCTGTATCAGGACAGAAATGTGTTCAATTTACAGCTCCCTGGCTTCCCGGCGTCTGGGCGAGCCTGCGTGCGCGTGTGCGGAGGTGAAGGGAAGAGGGAGACGCAGGCAGAACTGCCGAACAGTTAATAGTAGCAGTGCAATAACAATAAAATGTCATCAATCTGCAGTGCCTCCTGCTTCTGTCACACCAAGTTTGTACAGATTAATGACATTAGGCCCCAGAAGCAGGCAGAGCTCTTAAAGGCACAGTGTCCCTCACAAACAAACAATGCCAACAGGGAAGGAGGGAGCGCTGGATGAAAGGAGAGAGGGAGGGAGGGAGAGAGGGAGGGAGAGGAGAGGAGGGGGGGTGGCACAGCTCTCGCCAGTAGCTAGGCTAGAAGCAGATGGCATGATGGAGGAAGGAGAGAGGGAGTTAGGGGGGTAGAGAGAGAGAGAGGGAGAAGAAGAGAGAGAGACAGAGACAGAGAGGGTTGGAGCCATCTGATGGACTGATATCAGGGAGGGGTGGTGGGATGAGAAGAAAACAGCCGACAGATGACTGTTCAATTAAAGAGGGCACTTCAGGGTGGAGAGAGGCGAAAGAAAAGGGAGTGAAGGAGAGGAAAACAGAGAGAGAGGGGAGAGAGAGAGAGAGAGAGAGAGAGAGAGGGGAGATGGAGGACGGGAAGAGAAGACACTTGAGGATTGCGTGTAACAGATTACTGGAAACGTGTGGACAAAACACACTACGGCATCAAATCCAGAGGTCCTTGTGCGACCACAATATGTGCGTGCACACGCAGGAAATATGCCTGCACGAGTGAGCACACGCACACGCCGGTGCGGGCACACGAGACAGGGCGCACACGCGACAGGGCACACGCGACGACGCCTGTGCGAAGGTGTTCACGACTGCAGCCTGTTTGTGTTTTCATCCATCTGTGTGCCTGGTGGTGACATAGCAGCCAAGCGCCTCAATCAACGACAGGCTCTCGGGCGGAGGGGGGAGGGGCCGAGGGGGAGGGGTGGGCGGAGCAAGCCCGCCCTAGCTGCTTTTTAACCCTGCACGAGTCGCCGATCCCATTTCTAATTCGGTCCCGGTGGTGCTAATGCCAGCCGCCCCCGCCACACAATCTGCTGTGGGACGGGGACGTGCCCAGAACACCCCCCCCCCCCCCCCCCCGCTGCTGCCGCTGGCCCCCGCCGGCCCCCACGGCGTGACTCCACTGGCGTGGTCGCCTCCGTGCAGTTCCCTTCTCCCGGCTGCCCAGCACGGAGCAACAGGGTCCCGCTTTTCACACCAGCTATTTACGTCGGGGTCTGCACGATTCCGCAGCACCCGGGATCATCTCCAACCACGCTGGATAGAAGAGCCTCTCCTAGAACACCCCCTCCCCTGTCTTTTTAATTGTATTTTTCATTGGTTAACTGTAATTGAAATTAAGTAAAACCTATGCTGTGTTTGTCTGGCGACGATAACGTGTGACGTGCGAGTTGTTTCGGGGGCTAAGTGCTCGCGGTAGGTCTCCTATGGGAGCAGTGTTAGTTTAGAGGCAGACTTCCAAGTATCTCAGTCTCAGAAGTAATGAGAAAATAGATCTCCTGTTGTCTGTTTAAGCAAAGTTGCGGTTATGGCCGTAACAGGCCTCCGTGGTACAAGTAATAAGCAGTGAAAATAAAATCACAAGTTCACTGTGAAGGTGACTAACTTTCTGACTCTCTAATTCCGTCTCTTTCTCTCTACCTCTCTCTCTCTCTCCTTCTTGCTCTCTGGATCCCTAGCTAGTCTCCATGCAGACGAAGCCCAGTGTGTTTGAATTAAGGAGCGAGTCAGTGTTAGCATGCTGAGTTTAACGACACAGTCCAAAGTGCATTCTCCCCACTGGCTGGCCTCATCGCGGCGATTTCTCCTACAGCACCGCCATTAGATTTTTATGATAAGAAATTAGGACCTTCCTATAATTGCACAAGGGGGTTTATGCAGGGCCCAGAAGGACGTGGTGGATGAGGTGAAAAGGCAGCTTGCACTCCTGAGACACACAACACACACACACACACCGAGTCATAGAGTCTAATCTGTTATTAGTTATGTACAGTATGGCTCGATGCTATTTTTACACAGTGTCTGTGCCAGCAGCTGAGCGTGAGGTCCACAACAAATGGGAAGACATGTACCAGGTAGAAGACATGTAGCAGGTAGAAGACATGGTACCAGGTAGAAGACATGTACCAGGTAGAAGACATGTAGCAGGTAGAAGACATGTAGCAGGTAGAAGACACTGTACCAGGTAGAAGACATGTAGCAGGTAGAAGACATGGTACCAGGTAGAAGACATGGTACCAGGTAGAAGACATGGTACCAGGTAGAAGACATTGTACCAGGTAGAAGACATGGTACCAGGTAGAAGACACTGTACCAGGTAGAAGACATGTAGCAGGTAGAAGACATGTAGCAGGTAGAAGACATGGTACCAGGTAGAAGACACTGTACCAGGTAGAAGACATGTACCAGGTTGAAGACATGTACCAGGTAGAAGACACTGTACCAGGTAGAAGACATGGTACCAGGTAGAAGACATGTAGCAGGTAGAAGACACAGTACCAGGTAGAAGACATGTAGCAGGTAGAAGACACTGTACCAGGTAGAAGACATGTAGCAGGTAGAAGACACTGTACCAGGTAGAAGACATGTAGCAGGTTGAAGACACTGTACCAGGTAGAAGACACTGTACCAGGTAGAAGACATGTACCAGGTAGAAGACATGTACCAGGTAGAAGACACTGTACCAGGTAGAAGACATGTAGCAGGTAGAAGACGCTGTACCAGGTAGAAGACATGTAGCAGGTAGAAGACACTGTACCAGGTAGAAGACACTGTACCAGGTAGAAGACATGTACCAGGTAGAAGACATGGTACCAGGTTGAAGACATGTACCAGGTAGAAGACACTGTACCAGGTAGAAGACATGGTACCAGGTAGAAGACATGTACCAGGTAGAAGACACTGTACCAGGTAGAAGACATGTAGCAGGTAGAAGACATGTAGCAGGTAGAAGACATGTAGCAGGTAGAAGACACTGTACCAGGTAGAAGACATGGTACCAGGTAGAAGACATGGTACCAGGTAGAAGACATGTACCAGGTAGAAGACACTGTACCAGGTAGAAGACACTGTACCAGGTAGAAGACATGTACCAGGTTGAAGACATGGTACCAGGTAGAAGACATGTACCAGGTAGAAGACATGTAGCAGGTAGAAGACACTGTGCCAGGTAGAAGAGATGTAGCAGGTAGAAGACACTGTACCAGGTAGAAGACATGTAGCAGGTAGAAGACACTGTACCAGGTAGAAGACATGTACCAGGTAGAAGACATGTAGCAGGTAGAAGACACTGTACCAGGTAGAAGACATGTAGCAGGTAGAAGACATGTAGCAGGTAGAAGACACAGTACCAGGTAGAAGACATGTACCAGGTAGAAGACATGTAGCAGGTAGAAGACACTGTACCAGGTAGAAGACACTGTACCAGGTAGAAGACATGTAGCAGGTAGAAGACACTGTACCAGGTAGAAGACATGGTACCAGGTAGAAGACATGTACCAGGTAGAAGACACTGTAGCAGGTAGAAGACATGTAGCAGGTAGAAGACATGTAGCAGGTAGAAGACATGTAGCAGGTAGAAGACACTGTACCAGGTAGAAGACATGGTACCAGGTTGAAGACATGTACCAGGTAGAAGACATTGTACCAGGTAGAAGACATGGTACCAGGTAGAAGACATGTAGCAGGTAGAAGACACTGTACCAGGTAGAAGACATGTAACAGGTAGAAGACATGTAGCAGGTAGAAGACATGGTACCAGGTAGAAGACATGTACCAGGTAGAAGACACTGTACCAGGTAGAAGACATGGTACCAGGTAGAAGACATGTAGCAGGTAGAAGACATGTAGCAGGTAGAAGACATGTACCAGGTAGAAGACATGTAGCAGGTAGAAGACATGTAGCAGGTAGAAGACACTGTACCAGGTAGAAGACATTGTACCAGGTAGAAGACATGGTACCAGGTAGAAGACATGTACCAGGTAGAAGACACTGTACCAGGTAGAAGACACTGTACCAGGTAGAAGACATGTACCAGGTTGAAGACATGGTACCAGGTAGAAGACATGTACCAGGTAGAAGACATGTAGCAGGTAGAAGACACTGTGCCAGGTAGAAGACATGTAGCAGGTAGAAGACACTGTACCAGGTAGAAGACATGTAGCAGGTAGAAGACACTGTACCAGGTAGAAGACATGTACCAGGTAGAAGACATGTAGCAGGTAGAAGACACTGTACCAGGTAGAAGACACTGTACCAGGTAGAAGACATGTAGCAGGTAGAAGACACTGTACCAGGTAGAAGACATGTAGCAGGTAGAAGACATGTAGCAGGTAGAAGACACAGTACCAGGTAGAAGACATGTACCAGGTAGAAGACACGTAGCAGGTAGAAGACACTGTACCAGGTAGAAGACACTGTACCAGGTAGAAGACATGTAGCAGGTAGAAGACACTGTACCAGGTAGAAGACATGGTACCAGGTAGAAGACATATACCAGGTAGAAGACACTGTAGCAGGTAGAAGACATGTAGCAGGTAGAAGACACTGTACCAGGTAGAAGACATGGTACCAGGTTGAAGACATGTACCAGGTAGAAGACATTGTACCAGGTAGAAGACATGTACCAGGTAGAAGACACTGTACCAGGTAGAAGACATGTAGCAGGTAGAAGACACTGTACCAGGTAGAAGACATGTAGCAGGTAGAAGACACTGTACCAGGTAGAAGACATGTAGCAGGTAGAAGACACTGTACCAGGTAGAAGACATGTACCAGGTAGAAGACACTGTACCAGGTAGAAGACATGTACCAGGTAGAAGACACTGTACCAGGTAGAAGACATGTAGCAGGTAGAAGACATGTAGCAGGTAGAAGACACTGTACTAGGTAGAAGACATGTACCAGGTAGAATACACTGTACCAGGTAGAAGACATGTACCAGGTAGAAGACACTGTACCAGGTAGAAGACATGTACCAGGTAGAAGACACTGTACCAGGTAGAAGACATGTAGCAGGTAGAAGACATGTACCAGGTAGAATACACTGTACCAGGTAGAAGACACTGTACCAGGTAGAAAACATGTAGCAGGTAGAAGACATGTAGCAGGTAGAAGACATGTACCAGGTAGAAGACACTGTAGCAGGTAGAAAACATGTAGCTGGTAGAAGACACAGTAGCAGGTAAAAGATATGGTAGCAGGTTGAAGACATGTACCAGGTAGAAGACACTGTACCAGGTAGAAGACATGGTACCAGGTAGAAGACATGTACCAGGTAGAAGACATGTAGCAGGTAGAAGACATGTAGCAGGTAGAAGACACTGTACCAGGTAGAAGACACTGTACCAGGTAGAAGACATGTACCAGGTAGAAGACACTGTACCAGGTAGAAGACATGTAGCAGGTAGAAGACATGTAGCAGGTAGAAGACATGTACCAGGTAGAAGACACTGTACCAGGTAGAAGACATGTAGCAGGTAGAAGACATGTACCAGGTAGAATACACTGTACCAGGTAGAAGACACTGTACCAGGTAGAAGACATGTAGCAGGTAGAAGACACTGTACCAGGTAGAAGACATGTACCAGGTAGAAGACACTGTACCAGGTAGAAGACACTGTACCAGGTAGAAGACACTGTACCAGGTAGAAAACATGTAGCAGGTAGAAAACATGTAGCTGGTAGAAGACACAGTAGCAGGTAAAAGATATGGTAGCAGGTTGAAGACACATTAGTAGGTAGAAGATATGGTAGCAGGTTAAAGATACATTAGCAGGTAGAAGATATGGTAGCAGGTTGAAGACACATTAGTAGGTAGAAGATATGGTAGCAGGTTAAAGATACATTAGCAGGTAGAAGATATGGTAGCAGGTTAAAGATACATTAGTAGGTAGAAGATATGGTAGCAGGTTAAAAATACATTAGTAGGTAGAAGATATGGTAGCAGGTTGAAGACACATTAGTAGGTAGAAGATATGGTAGCAGGTTGAAGATACATTAGTAAGTAGAAGATTTGGTAGCAGGTTAAAGATACATTAGCAGGTAGAAGATATGGTAGCAGGTTAAAGATACATTAGCAGGTAGAAGATATGGTAGCAGGTTAAAGATACATTAGTAAGTAGAAGATATGGTAGCAGGTTAAAGATACATTAGCAGGTAGAAGATATGGTAGCAGGTAGAAGACATGTACCAGGTAGAAGTAATGTACCAGGTAGAAGACACTGTACCAGGTAGAAAACATGTAGCAGGTAGAAAACATGTAGCTGGTAGAAGACACAGTAGCAGGTAAAAGATATGGTAGCAGGTTGAAGATACATTAGTAAGTAGAAGATATGGTAGCAGGTTAAAGATACATTAGTAGGTAGAAGATATGGTAGCAGGTTAAAGATACATTAGTAGGTAGAAGATATGGTAGCAGGTTGAAGATACATTAGTAGGTAGAAGATATGGTAGCAGGTTAAAGATACATTAGTAGGTAGAAGATATGGTAGCAGGTTAAAGATACATTAGTAGGTAGAAGATATGGTAGCAGGTTAAAGATACATTAGTAGGTAGAAGATATGGTAGCAGGTTAAAGATACATTAGTAGGTAGAAGATATGGTAGCAGGTTAAAGATACATTAGTAGGTAGAAGATATGGTAGCAGGTTAAAGATACATTAGTAGGTAGAAGATATGGTAGCAGGTTGAAGATACATTAGTAGGTAGAAGATATGGTAGCAGGTTGAAGATACATTAGTAGGTAGAAGATATGGTAGCAGGTTAAAGATACATTAGTAGGTAGAAGATATGGTAGCAGGTTAAAGATACATTAGTAGGTAGAAGATATGGTAGCAGGTTGAAGATACATTAGTAGGTAGAAGATATGGTAGCAGGTTGAAGATACATTAGTAGGTAGAAGATATGGTAGCAGGTTAAAGATACATTAGTAGGTAGAAGATATGGTAGCAGGTTGAAGATACATTAGTAGGTAGAAGATATGGTAGCAGGTTGAAGATACATTAGTAGGTAGAAGATATGGTAGCAGGTTGAAGATACATTAGTAGGTAGAAGATATGGTAGCAGGTTGAAGATACATTAGTAGGTAGAAGATATGGTAGCAGGTTGAAGATACATTAGTAGGTAGAAGATATGGTAGCAGGTTGAAGACACATTAGTAGGTAGAAGATATGGTAGCAGGTTGAAGATACATTAGTAGGTAGAAGATATGGTAGCAGGTTGAAGATACATTAGTAGGTAGAAGATATGGTAGCAGGTTGAAGATACATTAGTAGGTAGAAGATATGGTAGCAGGTTGAAGATACATTAGTAGGTAGAAGATATGGTAGCAGGTTGAAGATACATTAGTAGGTAGAAGATATGGTAGCAGGTTGAAGATACATTAGTAGGTAGAAGATATGGTAGCAGGTTGAAGATACATTAGTAGGTAGAAGATATGGTAGCAGGTTGAAGATACATTAGTAGGTAGAAGATATGGTAGCAGGTTGAAGATACATTAGTAGGTAGAAGATATGGTAGCAGGTTGAAGATACATTAGTAGGTAGAAGATATGGTAGCAGGTTAAAGATACATTAGTAGGTAGAAGATATGGTAGCAGGTTGAAGATACATTAGTAGGTAGAAGATATGGTAGCAGGTTGAAGATACATTAGTAGGTAGAAGATATGGTAGCAGGTTAAAGATACATTAGTAGGTAGAAGATATGGTAGCAGGTTGAAGATACATTAGTAGGTAGAAGATATGGTAGCAGGTTGAAGATACATTAGTAGGTAGAAGATATGGTAGCAGGTTGAAGATACATTAGTAGGTAGAAGATATGGTAGCAGGTTGAAGATACATTAGTAGGTAGAAGATATGGTAGCAGGTTGAAGATACATTAGTAGGTAGAAGATATGGTAGCAGGTTGAAGATACATTAGTAGGTAGAAGATATGGTAGCAGGTTGAAGATACATTAGTAGGTAGAAGATATGGTAGCAGGTTGAAGATACATTAGTAGGTAGAAGATATGGTAGCAGGTTGAAGATACATTAGTAGGTAGAAGATATGGTAGCAGGTTGAAGATACATTAGTAGGTAGAAGATATGGTAGCAGGTTAAAGATACATTAGTAGGTAGAAGATATGGTAGCAGGTTGAAGATACATTAGTAGGTAGAAGATATGGTAGCAGGTTGAAGATACATTAGTAGGTAGAAGATATGGTAGCAGGTTAAAGATACATTAGTAGGTAGAAGATATGGTAGCAGGTTGAAGATACATTAGTAGGTAGAAGATATGGTAGCAGGTTGAAGATACATTAGTAGGTAGAAGATATGGTAGCAGGTTGAAGATACATTAGTAGGTAGAAGATATGGTAGCAGGTTGAAGATACATTAGTAGGTAGAAGATATGGTAGCAGGTTGAAGATACATTAGTAGGTAGAAGATATGGTAGCAGGTTGAAGATACATTAGTAGGTAGAAGATATGGTAGCAGGTTGAAGATACATTAGTAGGTAGAAGATATGGTAGCAGGTTGAAGATACATTAGTAGGTAGAAGATATGGTAGCAGGTTGAAGATACATTAGTAGGTAGAAGATATGGTAGCAGGTTGAAGATACATTAGTAGGTAGAAGATATGGTAGCAGGTTGAAGATACATTAGTAGGTAGAAGATATGGTAGCAGGTTGAAGATACATTAGTAGGTAGAAGATATGGTAGCAGGTTGAAGATACATTAGTAGGTAGAAGATATGGTAGCAGGTTGAAGATACATTAGTAGGTAGAAGATATGGTAGCAGGTTGAAGATACATTAGTAGGTAGAAGATATGGTAGCAGGTAGAAGATACATTAGCAGGTAGAAGATATGGTAGCAGGTAGAAGATACATTAGCAGGTAGAAGATATGGTAGCAGGTAGAAGATACATTAGCAGGTAGAAGATATGGTAGCAGGTTGAAGATACATTAGCAGGTAGAAGATATGGTAGCAGGTTGAAGATACATTAGTAGGTAGAAGATATGGTAGCAGGTTGAAGATACATTAGTAGGTAGAAGATATGGTAGTAGGTAGAAGATACATTAGCAGGTAGAAGATATGGTAGCAGGTTAAAGATACATTAGTAGGTAGAAGATATGGTAGCAGGTTGAAGATACATTAGTAGGTAGAAGATATGGTAGCAGGTTAAAGATACATTAGTAGGTAGAAGATATGGTAGCAGGTTGAAGATACATTAGTAGGTAGAAGATATGGTAGCAGGTTGAAGATACATTAGTAGGTAGAAGATATGGTAGCAGGTTGAAGATACATTAGTAGGTAGAAGATATGGTAGCAGGTTGAAGATACATTAGTAGGTAGAAGATATGGTAGTAGGTAGAAGATACATTAGCAGGTAGAAGATATGGTAGCAGGTTAAAGATACATTAGTAGGTAGAAGATATGGTAGCAGGTTGAAGATACATTAGTAGGTAGAAGATATGGTAGCAGGTTGAAGATACATTAGTAGGTAGAAGATATGGTAGCAGGTTGAAGATACATTAGTAGGTAGAAGATATGGTAGCAGGTTAAAGATACATTAGTAGGTAGAAGATATGGTAGCAGGTTGAAGATACATTAGTAGGTAGAAGATATGGTAGCAGGTTGAAGATACATTAGTAGGTAGAAGATATGGTAGCAGGTTGAAGATACATTAGTAGGTAGAAGATATGGTAGCAGGTTGAAGATACATTAGTAGGTAGAAGATATGGTAGCAGGTTGAAGATACATTAGTAGGTAGAAGATATGGTAGCAGGTTGAAGATACATTAGTAGGTAGAAGATATGGTAGTAGGTAGAAGATACATTAGCAGGTAGAAGATATGGTAGCAGGTTAAAGATACATTAGTAGGTAGAAGATATGGTAGCAGGTTGAAGATACATTAGTAGGTAGAAGATATGGTAGCAGGTAGAAGATACATTAGTAGGTAGAAGATATGGTAGCAGGTTGAAGATACATTAGTAGGTAGAAGATATGGTAGCAGGTAGAAGATACATTAGTAGGTAGAAGATATGGTAGCAGGTTGAAGATACATTAGTAGGTAGAAGATATGGTAGCAGGTAGAAGATACATTAGTAGGTAGAAGATATGGTAGCAGGTAGAAGATACATTAGTAGGTAGAAGATATGGTAGCAGGTAGAAGATACATTAGTAGGTAGAAGATATGGTAGCAGGTTGAAGATACATTAGTAGGTAGAAGATATGGTAGCAGGTAGAAGATACATTAGTAGGTAGAAGATATGGTAGCAGGTTGAAGATACATTAGTAGGTAGAAGATATGGTAGCAGGTAGAAGATACATTAGTAGGTAGAAGATATGGTAGCAGGTAGAAGATACATTAGTAGGTAGAAGATATGGTAGCAGGTTGAAGATACATTAGTAGGTAGAAGATATGGTAGCAGGTTGAAGATACATTAGTAGGTAGAAGATATGGTAGCAGGTTGAAGATACATTAGTAGGTAGAAGATATGGTAGCAGGTTGAAGATACATTAGCAGGTAGAAGATATGGTAGCAGGTTGAAGATACATTAGCAGGTAGAAGATATGGTAGCAGGTTGAAGATACATTAGTAGGTAGAAGATTTGTCTTACCAGATGCACGACCTGGAACAGAAAAGTACTGCAGCTCAATCAAACACAAAGTGGCGCAATAAAGTAGAATAAAGCAGAAAAGAAATACTGACAAATATGTGAAATTACCTATATGTAATTATTATATATAATGTATATATATATTTATGTGTGTGTGTGTGTGTGTGTGTGTGTATAAACTGTGTGCATGTGTGTGTTTATATTGTACAGTAGCTAGCTGTGGCTAAGCTAGCCCCACAATAACAGCAGCAGCACAAGCGATGCCTCCTCTCTCTCAGCCATGTCATGCAACACAGTCGCGCTCTCTCACCCCCCCCACAACCACCCCCCACCCCCTCTCACCCCGCCCCCCACCTCCCACCCCCTCTCACCCCACCCCGACATGAATGGAGGGGGGGGAAAAAGAACCCTGGTTGCCTAGGAAACACTTCAGTCCTGATAATTATTACTGTAACTATCTCCGCACACCCCACCTATAATAGAAATGGATCATAAATTATAATCACTGGCTGGCAGAGCTCTGAGGAAGAGGCTGCTCACTGCTGCCACCCTCTGGCAGAGGAGCAGGTTCCCTCCCGAAGGTTCCTGAGCGTTGTCCTAATCTAAGCCGTCCACAGTGTGGGAATTCAAATATTTATCTATTTGATGCTTTTAGACTGTTTTCAGAAAATGATAATTATTGAGGGAGGAAAAAAAATCTACTTAATAGTAAATGGAAATACGATTTCATTCCGGATTGCATGGCTTTAAATATTTAAGACTTTGAATTCCCATGGTCATATCCTAAGTAATCAAAAAACAATTAAATATTCTTCCAGTTGAGAGACATTTTTTGGTCTGTTTATTTTAAAAATAATTCTTTGTCTTTAAGGGGGAAAAAACAAAAAAACAAAAACAAAAAAAAGGAGTTTGTGCAATAATTGCTAAGTGAGCGTCCCACTTTTTCCCCCCTTCTTCTTCCCAAAAACTAGCAGGCAAAAATAAATAAGTAAACAGATTAATAAAAAACTAAACTCAAAAAGGGCCTCAAACAACAGCATCATTAAGAAAGAAAACTTCCAGCCAAAGGAAATAAGATCATTATCAGTGTGGATAGCCTTCGTTTCATGTGGAACGTCTTCCAGGAACGTCCATTTTCTGTCCAATCCTGATCTGTGTGCCTCTTCAGCTGGCGTGAGGGACATTTAAACAGTTCAGTCTTTTAAGATGATTTAAAAGGGGACTTGGATGGTGGTGGGGGGACTGGCAGTCACCCGCTCCGATGGCAGGGCCATGGCCAGCTACACAGATGACTTGAGGAGTGGCAGAGAGGTCCTGATGCGCGGTGAAGGCTCTCCACCTACTCCACCTATGTGCGGAGCGCTGGGTCTTAAACCAGCCATCACATGTAAACGTTACCTGCAGCAACGTTTCTTCCTCGGCCTGAAAGGGCCACGTGGAGGTCAGGGTGTGCCGGGGCCGGGCGGGGGAGCATCGCCCACGATGCCCCGCTGCCTCGCTAGTGCACGTGGCCTCAAGATCCACAGACCACACAGCTTGAAAAGTTAAGCTGTCGTTTCCACCGCCCCAGGATTGATGGACACCTCATTCTCATCAGCTTTGCATGGCGAGTGACAGAAAGCATCTTTGTGCTACACAACCGTGGGGACACATTTAATCAATTAGGAGCGTCGTGTCCTAGTCACCCATTATCCCGGGGTGAATCATGGAGTTCCCTCTTTTTGTGACAGCCCAGACGTGCCTCGACACCAACGACTGGAGCTTTGCGGCGAACGAACATCGGTTTCGGATACCACGATGGCGAGGTCATCACGGCGCAGCGCCGTTGCGGATGAGAGTGCGTCAGCCCGCATCGCTCCCGGGAAAGTGTCGGGCCTTTAAACAGAAACGGAAACTTTCAGATCTCAAACAACGGAACTGCTGCTCCAGATGCAACCCCAGCCAGTCGGCAGAAATTTCCCACAGGTCTGACAACCTCCCGAAAAGGAACTCAAACATTCTCAAGAGACTCGGCTCGGGGAACTTTACACCATGTTAGCAATACGTCGAGGCTCACGCTATACAATGCAAATCACAGTGGAGATTCTCATTAGTAGGTATTGACAAGCCACATAAAACAGGCTCCTTGTGCACTCTCTTCTCCACACCAACATCTCATCTCATCTCCCCTCCTCTCCTCTCCGCCTCTCCTCTCCTCTCCTTTCGTCTCGTCTCGCCTCCCGAGCTGTAGCTGTGCATATTTCAAATCAGCATGACAGACAGTGGAAATTATTTATCTCAGGTTCGGAGCTCGTGGCGGGCTGTTTAAGCATTCACGCTAACAAAGGGCAGCAGAGTCACGACGAGCCTGACAAGGCCTCTCCAACACACACAAACACACGCGCTCGCGCTGGCGTGTACGCACACATACATACACACAGGCTGCAGCACTTTTCAAAAAGCCTCTCTCTTTCCTTTTTTTTGTATCTGTGACCTTTGAAGCAGCTTAGGTTCACAAAACACTTCCAAACAGTTCTCTCTAATGGCCCCCTACTCAAACAATCGGCGGAACGCTCGGGCCGAGATGATTGATCTCCGACAAGCGGCTCGATGCGGCTCCATGAATCATTAGATCAGCTCAGATGGAGAGCGGGGAGGGATGGGGCTGGCAAACTGATGGTAAGCAAAGGTAACCAGGGGCAGCTTTTAGAAAACGCATACAAATGGGCTGTTAGCCAGTTGAGTCGGCCAGTTAAGTGTTTGCTAACAGTGCTTGACTACAGAAGAAGACAATGGAAGGGGTGCGTTTGATAGATGTAATAGCCCAAACATTTGGATCCGCTTGATGAGCATCAGTGAAAGGTCTCCAGAGTGGGGAACAGAAAACGTGCAAAAACACTGTTCACCGAGGGCTTGGGTTGGGCCTCGCTGTAGGTGAAGGGCGATGTTCATAGCTTGTGCTACAGATGGAACCCCACCATCCTTTATTGGAACTGCAAACGGCATTTCTATAGGAATGGCTGCTCTTTGCATTCACGTTGTGATGTTTTGGTGAGGATGGTGGTCATGTAGTGAATTGAATGGTCAGTGCTGATCGCCAATGGTGCGGCTGCAGGCTCTATAAGGGGCGGAGGGTGAGCCGACACCTTGGATGAAGCAGGTACAAGATTCACTTAGCAGGACCAAGATTCACTTAGCAGGACCAAGATTCACCGCACTTTGGCACAAACAAGTAACAGAGGGTAAGGGATCCAGAATGAGAGACATATCATGAACTGGGTCATCAAGAAAGCACATAAAAAATGTAAAAAAGAAAAAAAAGACAGATGAAGCATAGAGTATATGTTAACGAAACACGAGCAACTGAGACGAGGACGCTCTGTGTGGACTGAGCATGACGGCAGGAGTGTCTGAAAGGGCAGGACCTGAAGGTAGACAGCACCGATATCACTTTTGTGGTGTTCCCTCTCTCTCTCTCTCTCTCTCTCTCTCTCTCTCTCTCTCTCTCTCTCTCTCTCTCTCTCTCTCTCTCTCTCTCTCTGTGGAGTCATTGGCCATGATCATGCAGCCAGCGAGGAGTAGTCAGGCCGGGCTTCAATGCTGTGCTGCTGTGCTGTAGGACTGTGCCCGTGTTGACAGCAGAGCAGAGCCTGTCAGAGGTCAGCGCAGCAGAGAGCACCAGCATGTTCAAGGCACGGGGCGACGCAGGTGAAGGGGTGTGTGTGTGTGTGTGTGTGTGTGTGTGTGGGGGGGGGGGGGGGGGGGGGGGTGTCAGCGTTCACCCACATCGCCCGCAGAGCTGATCGCAGCATTTCCCGCCTCGGGTGTACAGCGACACGCCGATGAGCATGCGGGAGAGAAAGCAGGAGGGAAAGTGACAACGCTAGCATGCATGTTCTCCTTCTGCACGCGAGACCTCAAGAATAACCCAGCGCAAACATAGTGGGGGGAGCAAGGAAATCAAAGATGAGAAGTAGATGCCTCTCCCACGTTGGGGCGAGACGGAGCAACACCTCCGCTTTTGCTTTAGAGGCCGTGGGCCTGGGCGTGCGGCGCGAAGACAGCCGGGGCTGCCAGCTTCCCTACGTGACCCCCCGCACCCAGCGCCCCTCCAGCCTTGACTGGATCCCGGCGTCATATCAAAGGCTGAGAATGACGAGACACAGTAAAGGTCTTGTCTGCTGTGAGCAGATGCGGGCAGGCGGAAAACGAACAAAAGCCGCCCTTGTCCCCTCCAGTGTCGACGCGGGGTGAAGGGTGGAGGTGGGGAGGGTGGGGTTTTTTTTTTTGTGGGGGGGACAGGCCCAAGGCCTGTCAGGCAGACAGGCACCGCCATAACCCCTCTCACTGCCGTAATCATGGTGGTGGGGGAGGCAGGTTGGGGTTGGGGCGGGGAGTTGAAGGACAGCCAGCACGCGAGCGGGCGTCTCGACCCACCTGAGGGTCTGCTCCCAGCCTCCTTTGGGTTCTGCGATCAGCTTTCACCATCACACTGCAGCTCATGTGAGTTGCGTTTGAGGTGGGGAGTTTCTTCTCAGGAAGAACTGTGTAGGATGTATAGCATGGGGGGGAAATATGCATAAGTCGGTTAAAGCTGCACTATGTAAATTTGTTTGTCAAAACTGAAAACGCCATTACTGAGTCAAGAGGACAAAATGTTTGCTATCATATAGAAACCTTCTGTTGCTCCAAATCACCCTGTAGAGCTTGAAATATTCAATCAAAATATTCATTCAAAAGTTGGAGCTGTCGAGATGAATTTAGAGGGAGGGTTTTTTAGAAAATGTCAGAGTCTTTATTATCACATAATAAATTATATAAAAAATTATATTAACATAACACGCTTAGTTCAAAGAGTAGATATGACGATGGGCTGGTTACCTGAGCAACATTACTGGGGCGTTGCTCACACTGCTGATGTGTACAGAACTGAAAGTTAGAGACTGGAAAGCGAGAGAGATCTCGGAACGAGACGGTGGAACAGCAAACCCAGTTGTCCTCTGTGGCTTCACCTGTGGTCCAAGCAAAGAGACGGAGAACTGAAGAGAGGCAGCACACTAAAAGAGAGCAGGACAGAGCACCACGGGCTAAGACCAGAATAAACATTGACTTAGCTTTTCAGACTTGGTGACTGCTGTGTGACCTGAAGGGACTCAGGAGTGATGCTGAGTTTGCTCTTTAGGTACGTTATGTGGGTAGTTCGCTAGCTAGCTACCAAAAATAGCCACTTTATTTTACACTGGTCAACAATAATTTTTTCCAGAAAAAAACTAAAACTTTTTAGTATATATTTTTGCATGCTGAATCTAAATATTTTTCCTGTTACCCATAGTTTTTTAGTTCCATGCTTGTATGTTATTATGTATAGCAAATGTATGGTAAAGCAGAATCGTGGAAAGTGGATCTCTGTGTTGGCTCTCCTGCTAGTTATTAGGCTGTTCCAGATCCTGAGGCCAAATATGTGCAAAAATCATAGTTACAGTGCACATTAAGTAGGTTTCTACATATTTTTAGGCCGGATTATAAATAATATATAATGAATGTAAAATTTAATTGCCACTTAAAACTATATATGATAGAAAAAACAGATTTGAAACGATTCTAAATTCAACATAAAACGAATTTAAAAAGTCAACCTTAAATAAAAATGTTTTTATCCAGTATTATTGTGGAAGGTAATGTCTTAGCTAGCAAATCCAATAAAATTTACAAATTCATTCACTAATGGTGTGGATTTTTTTGTTTTTTGCTTCAAAGTTCATCCCTTGTTGTTTGACAAACCAGGTTAGCCATTATTCTCATATAATTTTCAGTTCTATCATCTGTCTGTCATTGTGTAAATATTGCTACACATAATATGCACAGAAGTACCTACAGAAGATACACTGTAAAATTGATCAGACACTCTTATAGCTAAAGATTAACCACATATTCGGTGTATTTGAGTTTTTATTCTCACAAGCATCTGCATTTGAAAGGTCTCAAATGCAAATCCAACATTATATTGATAAGGATATGGTTACAACAGTAGATCATTCACGTACATCCTCAGAGAACATTTCAATCACTGAGTCAAGTTCACTTTGAATATTCCTTCAATGTTAATGCACTGTTAATCAGTAGAGAAATCCACTCAGGGAAATGGGACACAGCACAACCAACATTACAAAATGTTCTTTCACATGTAAAAGTGTCATTACATTTTTTCACCAGAGAGGTTGCCAATTCCCCCAAACTTACATACCGCAGCTTTAAGGTTAGGATGTGTGGGTTGAATTGAATCAACTGGTACCAGAACTCAAAGTCTGAATCCTGAGTCTCAACCCAGAACCCTTTCGTGTGTTTTTTCCTCAGTGTTGGGTGAAGTCACCTAGCTTGATCTGATCTTCAAAGATGTTCTGAACCGCTATTTGATCACCAGACCACCACAACCTCACATCACATGCAGGCCCCCTTTACTAGGACTTAAGTAGCACACATACACAGCATACACAATGTGTTGTATGCTTGCCTCGGGTCTATGTCACTTAGATAAAGGCACACGCCAAAGAAACAAATGGAAGTGTGGTGTCACTGGTGTCAACACAGTGACATTTATAAGATGTGAGCAAAGTAAAGATGATGTTTCTCCCTTTATCCAGATGTCACCAAAGTCATTCACGGCATCAGTTCAACCTCCATTCAGACAGCTCTACCCCAAACTTTACAGCAAAGCAGGCTTCTTGCTGCAGAAAGGTCAGAGGTCATGCATTAACAAGAGCACAAGAGTTCCCCCTGTATGCTCACACCTCCCCCCTCCTGAACCTGAACACCGCCTGTGCCAAACAGCAGAGACCTCCTGTTTTAGTGAGGCCGGTGGGAGGTGTATGTGTGTGTGTGTGTGTGTGTGTGGGGGGGGGGGGGGGGGGGGGGGGGGGGGGTCTATGGAGGTGTGGGCCATGTTCCTCTCCTTCTGCACTCCCAACACGTCACATGTCACTTGCCGAAGTGAGACGGTGGGGAGGTGCTCGGAGCAGAACCTGCGGCTCGAGGCAGTTCACAGCACAAAGCCCCTCCACCCCGCAGCGGAGAGACACAAGGCGGGAGGCACACGCACCTCTCAGAATAGGACTGCATCCCATCCGGGGCTGCAAGGGAAAGCAAAATCAAATAAAGAGTGCAGAGGAGGTGTGTAAGACACCAACCCCTACTGAGGACAGGCAGCGGCTTGGGAAGAGGAAGGGAGAACAGGGAGAGAGAGAGAGAGAGAGAGAGAGAGAGTCGAAGTGTCTACGGTGTAATACAGAAACTAAGCGGAAAGAGAAGAGTGGAAGGCAGAGAGGAAGGTGAAACAGAACGAAGGACGAGGTGAGTAAAGCACGTCGAGGCGAATAACACGCGGCAAGAGGAACGCAGGCAAAGAGACTGTGTTGTCAAAGACGGGGCTGTCTGCTCACCGGGCTCCCGTTGCACCTCTGCAGAAGTGTGAGTGCATGGTCACCATAAAACTAGTACAAACAGAACAATCACAGCACACAAACACAGAACACGGCTCGCCGCAGGGTCGACCGCCGATTCCTGGCTGAGACGGAGGCGCCGTGTTAAGGAGAGCCTGTCACAATATCAAATTGCTATAAAAGAATTTGGAAATTAATTTGAGAAGTTAGCTGTGTAGCAGCTAGAAATCTCTTGCTCCGCATCCTGTCAAAGCAGAACATTGAGCCAGATTCGTGATATTACAGTCACAAGCCCGTAAGCTGCCTACCAGATTTGGTTATAAAGCGTTCAGGCTTGCCATCAACTTGTTTACTTAGTTATGGCAGGTTGCTAGCCGGAGAATTCTCAGCTACAAAAACTGAAAATGTGCGATAAACTGACCCATGGTGGAGAGCTGCATCCAAAAGTTTGCGGCCGTTCTACGTTTTTTTTCTTTTTCTGCGGCGATGTTAGTAGTTTGGTCCCCTTTAAGACCTGACGTGAGGGCCCCCAACCTACCCAAACCCCCCCCCAAACCCCCCCCCCCTCCTCCAACTGAGCGCCAAGGCTGCACAGATGCAAACTCCCCCCTGACCGCGCGCTTGCCAAGACGTGCTTCCGAGTCCTCACCAGCTGGGAGCACGCTGATGAGGCCAACACATCCATTTCCGTGGTAACCGTCCCCCCCAACCTCCCCCCCCCCCGCCCGCCCACCCAACACCACACACATACACACGCACACACACACACACACACAAGAGCATCCAATCTAACCCCCACACCCCTCATCACACATTTGCCAGCCACATTATCACACTACAGGGGGAGCCCAGCAGCTAAAGACTGCCAATCACAGCACACAGGTGAGTTCGACGCATAATTCTACACGACTAGGGTGGAGTTAACAGTGCATAGGTTGCTTGGGTGAAATTTAGACAAAAAAAATCAGGTCAAATCTATTTTTTGAAACAATCCATACGGTGACATTCAATGTAAATATCCGTTCACAAGTATACCTTCTCTAGTGTTTTATTACTAACGTAACTGCACTTTAATAGCACTTTAATCAGAGATGATAGGTGGCTGAGAACGACCCAGCAAAGCTACAAGCGCACACAACTCAGAAGCTGGGACATTTTAATCTCACCCTCCTCATTTATTTAACCTTTATTAATCCAGCTGAACATCGGCTCCGACATAAAACTGAAACACCAACATCGCAAGCTCCCTCGCAATCAAGAGATGCAGCATTGTCGACAGTTTCATCTCAGAGGGGTTGAAATGGTGCCAAAAGCTCTTTTGGCCAAAAGTCTCATGCTGCATCAAATTAATCATCAATTTTCACCACACTGCGCATACACTCTCTTAACACCAGCATCCCATCAAAAACACATGACTGGCATCTGCTAAACCTGAGTTACAAACAAACACACACTCTAACCCATGCACACGTGTGCACACACAACCACGCACAGACATACACACATACACGCCAACGCACACAGAGCGGGTGTGTGTTACTCAAAGCTATTAGCTGACTCCAGTTTTGGCTTATCCACCCACAGTGTAATCCAGCAGTGGAGAGAAGTGTGGTTTGGGAATAATGCAGCTTTGTTGTGGGAAAGTAAGAGATATGGAAAGAGAGACAAGACAGGAGTTATCAAGAGGAGCTGGTAAATATATTATCTCCACCAACAGTGAAGGTCAGGCAGCCCACACCTGGCGAACGTGGACCAGTGAGGGGTAGAAAGGCGTGTAGGCGGAATTCAGTTGGATCGAGATCAAGGAGTGGTCTGGGTGACCTTGGGGTCCTTGTTTTCCTGATAGAAGGTACCGGCGCGCACACGCACGCACGGAGAAGCCGCGTGCACCGCCAGCCAGAGTGGAAGCAAAGCGAGGGGAACGTCTGCTTCTTCTCGGAGTGAACTGAAGGGGTGCGTTCTGGAGCAAACCAAGACCGGACCAAGAGCGAGGAGTTGATAGCCAAGTTGAGGAGTCCACGCCGGTCTGCGAAGGAAGGAACAGTGTGCGTCGATGGGGCAGACTTCTCTACCCAAGTTAGTGGAGGTCTTGAAGAAGGGTGGCTGAGCACGGCAGCCGTTCCCTTTACAGGTCGCTACCAAAAGTTCTGGTGTCTTCCTCTCCACATTATCACTGACGTTTAAATAGGGGAAGCAATTTAAAGGCCCGGTCATAGTTTTCACAGCAGCAGGAGGCAAGCGGTTTCCATGGACAGCCAGGCAGCCGTTGAGAGGAGCTGGTGAATTGAACAGGCCTTTGGCAAGAGTGCGGGGCTCGGTTGAGTGGCGGAAGTGGCAGCCTATGACTGCATAGCTCACTCTCACCCAGAGATTCACGCCATATCGTGAACAGCACTTAGGGCCCGCCCCTCGCCCCACTGGCCCAAAGAGGCCAGGCTGAAAACCCAGGGCCTGTGCTACATTCCAGGCAGGTCATGGATGAAGAGGCAAACACACATAACGATGTGGATGTCTTTTTCATTCCATTACTCTAAGAGGAAAAGGCCTCTTAAGCGTTTTAGACCATTCCTAAGGCATAGCCCCAGGGGCGCCTGGCTTTCTATCACTCCATGATCAACCCTTCCCCCAACCACCCTCCCTCCCACGGCAGTGCTCTATAATGTTAATACCTAATGGTTCACAATCACATTTACCTTCTCACTTTACACGTAGAACCCTAAAAAGCTGTATTACCCTTTAAGCTTTGACTTTAAGAGAAATTAAAAAGAGGAGAGAGGAGATCTTTTCCTTTGAAGTCCCGTGTCTGCCACGCCCTCGCCCAGGGAGGGGATAAGCGATCTTTAATGCCCCACTGTTTGTCCATGTGAGCAGGGGAAAGTGATAGAAGTGGGGCGGAGCTACGGTGAGGGGAAACGCCCGGAGAGAGAAGCCGTCCCACTTTTTTCAAGCACTCTGTGAGCCGTATTTCCACCAGCACCCAACCCTGCTCTCCCTTCGGGGGGAACAGAAACGACATATAACAGAACATCTGCCTGCCTTTTGTAGGTAAGAAAGAAAAGACTGAGGAGAAGAGGCAGAGAACGTGAGATAAAGAGGCAGAGAGAGACAGAGGGAGAGAGATTGAGAAAAAGATGGCATCAGTCATAGCAGGTTGCCGCCACAGGCCTCAGACTCCCATTAGCAACAGGATGAAAGCAGGGTCCTGAACATCCCGAACATCTTGACCAATTATGGGCCCCAGGGGACATGGCTCCTGGTTGCTCCTCACACACCTTGTCCCACCATCACCTACTCGCTCAGCCACCACACAGCGGTGGAGATGCCTACCCCTGACAGCAAAACCACAACTTTAAACGTAACGTCTTCAGAGACCTGCAGGTCTAACACTACTGCAGAGCACAGGAGAGTTCCTTGCTGGGATTAAGATCCTTTTCAAAGGCATAGCACTGAGGGTGGTAAACCTGCACTGAGTTTCATCACAAGTCTAAAGTTTAATGTAGCTCGCACTTCTCTTATTCCTTAATAAATATGTATAAGTAGACCGACAAATAAAGAAGTAAATGAAGAAACATGCAGTCAGGTTTCAGTTTGCAGTTTTGCTCTGTGACACACACTCTTGTGGTGGTTACAGTTAATTTTAACGGGCAGAGTTCAGGAAACATACATGCACATATAGTGTGTATATATTCTCGTTCCCAAGCTGAGAGCCAGGATGCTAAAGTCACGTTTCAAAATGTTCCCTTGATCTGAAGCAACCCATCACCACACTAAACCTACGCTGGCCAATGTCAGAGGTGACTTGGTTTACACACACGGCAATCTACAGGTAAATAATTCAGCACGTCTCTGAGAAAAAACAAACTGGGGACAAATTTGCTTGTTGGAACAAAATAAAGATAAAGACGAGACATTCTGAGCGAGTCTAAGTAATGAGTCACTTAAAATCCTCCAGACATCTTGCACAAAGACTCCACTGTACTGTGATTTATGCATCCTCTGCAGGAAGAGAGTTCACAAGCCAAGCTGGTCTGAGATCAGTGTTTGCTCCTACTGTGGCATTCTGCAGTCCATCCCATCTGAACCAGTTTCAGTCACCAAATCCCTTTATGAGAGATCTCTCAGAATTCATCGCTGGGACACGCAGGCTGAAATAAGAGCTGACAGCACGGGCTTTCTGCTCAGAATTCATATTTGAAATGAAATCTGTCACTGGCTTGTCAAGAACGCAGTTGTTTTTTGGGGGGGTTTTTTTGGGTTAAAATTTTTTTTTTTGCTTTTTTGAAAAGAAGTGAAGACATACAAGGCTTTTCCGCCCAAAGGCTCCACTTAAAGCAAATTATCATTTACCTTTCGAGGGCTGCCAGATCATTAGGCAGGGACATTAAAACCAGCCACCACAGCACCAGAGGGGACCCAAGTGAACCCGTGCCCGCACATGGCTGAGAGTGCATCAGTGTGTGTATGTGTGTGTGTGTGTGTGTGTGTGTGTGTGTGTGTGTGTGTGTGTGTGAAAGAGAGTGAGAGAGAGAGAGAGAGAGAGAGAGATACAAAAAACACAAATGTGCCTCTGAGCATGTAAGAAAGCATGAGTGTGTGTGTGCATGTGTTTGCATGTCTGTGCATTGGTGTACGAGTGTGTGTGTGTCTATGTGTGTGTGTGTGTGTGTGTGTGTGTGTGTGTGTGTGTGTGTGTGTGTGTGTGTATGTGAGAGAGAAAGAGAGAGAGAGAGAGATGACATCAAAGCCTCCAGCAGGCCAGGCTTTGCCATGTGTCCAGAATCATTTGACATGAGCAGATGCATCATTAAAACCCTGCCACACACGCTGGCTCCGGCTCAGGCCCCCACAGCCGCTTGCTCTCGCCCCATTATTAGCCTCCATCTTTAGCCTCCATCTTTAGCCCTAGCGTCCGGAAAAAAAGTCGTCCTGCACGCTACAAATGCATGCAAATCCACCTAGGTGAGAAAGTCATGCTCCCTCCCAGACTGGCCCATTCTGAGACCGTGGGACTTGTAGTACTTATATGCGAGGTGGGCTGGCAGTGAGGTGTGTAACTCTTCCTTTACTCACACACACACACACACACACACACACACACACACACACACACACACACACACACACACACACACACACACACACAGACACACACACACTTTTCCCCCTTTCTTTCTTTTTTCCCGCCTCTCTAGTGTGGCAGGCCGGGTGCGGCGAGAGCTGCGTCCAGAGGCCGCTCTCTGAAGTGCGGCCAGGGAGATGTGGCTGGACAGACCTCACCTTCTTCTGAGAGGCAAGCAGATGGCCTGGCCACAGCTGCTTTCTTCTCCTCCTCCTCTTCTTCCTCCCTCCCTCAAAATCTTCCTGCCTTTCCTCCATCTCCTCCTCCTGGACATGGAGGCTTTCAACCTGCTGTAGAACCCCCACCACTACTTTATGCTCACACACACACACACACACACACACACACACACACACACACACACACACACACACACACACACAAAACAGCTGCTGGAGTGGCTGCAACCAGACAGCCTCTGGTCACCACCTTTTCTCTTTAAGCGAGGAAGAGGATGTTGTGTCTTCACAGTCGTGTCCGTCCCTTAAAACGCTGTTCGGCAGTTTAAAATAACAACTCCTGACATTTCCGGGTGAAAGGACGCTATAGAAAAAACAACAACAAGCAAAAAACAACAAGCAGAAACCCAGAAATCACCAGCAGAACAGTGACGGCCTTAGCGATGTGGTTAAGCCCCAGTCTTTGGAGGTCCAGGTGAACAATGCTAGAGGAAGGGCCGGGATAAATAGAGGCGCTAAGACGGAAGCTGGCACACGCATCAAAGCGGGGGCTCCTTCAACGCATTGTCTCCGAACTCTGTGCACTCAGACACAACACACGGGGCCCCTGGACGTCGGAGGTGATGTCGGTGGGTATTTATGGCTCGTGTTTCAGCCTTTTGTTTCAGTCCTCGGACTACAGGTCAGCGGCTGCAGGCACACACGGGTGTTTCAGGGAAAGGGTTCTAGCCCAAGGGTGCACACGAAGGCCTATTCCTGTTCCTTGTGATTCTGAGTAATACTGGGACTCTAATAACTGATGAAACATCACCCCATCAAGAGACTCAGAGAGCATGATGGCAAAGCTTCGGTCTAATCTCCGAATCTTGATCTAGTGTGAATAATTCCAAAGCAGCCCACACACCCTCCATTCTGTGGTAAATCATATCTATATACTTACAAACATACAACATTCAAAGACGAGTGAGCCCTGACCTCTGAACGGCACAGCCTAAGAGAGAGAGAAAGTGTGTGTGTGTGTGTGTGTGTGTGTGTGTGTGGGTGTGAGTGTGTGTGTGTGTGTGTGTGTGCCCGTACACACGTACTCCTATGTCAAATCATCAATACATACATAGAAACATTTGCACAGGCCAAGATGCTTTAACCGGGCAGCTGTCTGGACAGCACTCGGCCCCAGGGAGCAGGTAAGCAGAGGCCTCTCATGTCCCCGAAGTGCGGAGAAGCTGCCCCGTGTTGTCCCTGCCCCCCAAAACACCACACTCGGCATGAGCTACGGGCTCTAGTCGCACAGCTCCGTGGTGGTCGTAATAAAGCACAGATTTATGAAAAAGATTTCCACCGTTTCACCTCCACCGACGACGTGGCTTCAAATTAATTATTGATTAATCACTTTCCTTTTAAGCAAAAATGCATACCAGCAATATCAAAGCATTGCAAAAAAAAAAAAGATTATAGCCCCAATTCAGGTTTGTCCCAATCATTCATTTCTATTGTATTGACAAACTCCTGACTTGCTAATCACTGAGCCAGTGAAATAAAAATGGTCAGCATTTTCCTCTGGTCACACTAAAGCTGATATATATCATTTGTCGGTAACATGAAAATCAAATGGAGGTAGAGTTAGAGGGGAAGGAACTGCTTTCTAATGGCACGATCGCGACGTTGGTGCACACGTGCGCGCGCATGAACGTGCGCGCACCAGAGCTCAGCGGCGGGACGCGTGTACACACACAGAGTTGGGCCGCGGGGGAGGGGACCCCGGTGCTCCGCCGGCATGGTCAGCCAGCCCGAAAAGGTCAAGGCAAAGTTTAAAGCGTGCTCGCGGAGCCTTAAGATATTCACGGTCAGCTTTTTAGCGCATGCGGACACTCCAAACATAATGAGATGGAAGTGGTAAATATTTGCTGATGGCTTGTAAAATTCCCATGCGCCGGCGCCTATTTTGAATACAAAGGATGCTGGGGAGGCTGACGGAGGGGGCACCTGATAACTAATTAGAACATTTGCACAAATAATTAGCCTGAACACTCATGGCTGCTATTACACGGAGGGAGGGGGGGCAGAGCAATGAGGGAAACGGCCGGCCACGGTCACCGGAGGTCCATCTGCTGCCGCCATTTTGAGGCGGCGCTCTGACAGGGTCCGAGATGGACCGGCGAGGAGGTGACGGCGTGTCCACGACAAGAAAATGCGGTGAGACTGCTTAAAGGAGCTGCCATCTTAAGAACCGCCATTCCCCTCAAAGTACCTCTTGATTTTAACGATCTAAAAAGAGAGAAAAGCTAAAAAAAAAAGGTCCCACGAAAGATTTTTTGAGTGAAGTTGGTTATCTGTTATTTAACCAGATACATCCTACTACATCGCACATCTGAAATGTTGTGGAGACAGTTTTCCAAAAAGAGTTCAAGAGCCTCCTAGAGCATTAACAGGTGATTACTGCTGGGAAGAACATTTGGATGAGATGACACTCATACCGTACAATTCTGTTTTAAGAGCCAGACTGAACTATATCATTGCTGGAAGCATTTATACCTCACCTCAACATACATGCATACTAGGACTACGGGATGCACTGCCTGAATACACAAATCTGCTGCCATTACAAGTAAGTCAGACCTCTGGAATAAGGGTAAGAGCTCCTCTCATTCTCTCATATATTCTAACCCACTTCACCACTACAGGACCACCCTCCACCCCTCCTGTCTGCAGGAGCGTGCGTGCGTGTGTGTGTGTGTGCGTGCGCGCGTGTGCAGTCTGCCACACACGCGTTCAAGTCTCTTAACGTCAGCGAGAACACACACGTTGCGCTGAGCAAATAGATATTCCCCCTCATTATCCTGTCCTTTAAAGTAACAGTGAGGCTGGCTGTTTGTGGTGCCTACACAATTTCACCCCCTCGCGCAGAATTCAAATATGGACAGAAATATGACGTTCGGAAGAAAGTGAGTAAAAGAGTGTGAGGGCAAGTGTGTGTGTGTGTGTGTGTGTGTGGGGGGGCTGATCACTCTATCAGGTACTGGAGGTGCACATAGGGAGGAAGGAGGAGGATACTCCTGAATCGGGCCCTTCTTGGCTTACTGTAACCGACACCTGCAAGTTTTTCAAGGGCTTCTGTGAACCCAAGGCAGGCCTCGAAATTCTTTGGTGCTCTGTGAGAGTCATGAAGCATTTCTTTACCGTTCTGCCGGAGAGGAGGGGAGGAGAGGAGGATTGATATGGGAGGGCCAAAGGGCTGAAGAACACATAGCTGAAATAGAAAAGCACACTCTGAAGGGGGAGAGGAGCAGTGGCATTATCCCTCTCATCCCAGCCATTTATGTGCCAGGCCAGTATCTATAGTATTACAGCAAGTCCTAAGCTTGCCTTAGTGCTCACATTGAACGCCTTTCCAAGGGGGTCAAGGAAAAGATGATGTAAACATCTATATTTGTACACTGGCTAAAAGAGTGTTGTGCAATTTGTCTTTGTCTCTCTGTATTTTAGCAACATCTGGCGGCGGGAGATTTAGGTTAGACAAGTAATTAGTGCCTCGTATTTGTCCTAAAGACAGGTGTATTTTCATTTAACAATCACTTCATCATTGCAGTTCATGGGAAAAGACACACACACACACACACACAGCACACATTATATGTCTCTCTCACACATATGCATGGACATACGCACACACATGGAATCTCACCTTGCAAATTGCACAATGACAAGCCAGTGTGAGCAAGTGTGAGCCAGTGGGCTACGGTTACTATCAAGGCCACAAATGTGTTATTAAAGAAAGCAACATGCTCACAGCTCAACAATGTTCTAGCATATTTCCAAAAGAATCCAAAAAGCATAGTGTGTGTGTGTGTGTGTGTGTGTGTGTGTGTGTGTGTGTGTGTGTGTGTGTGTGTGTGTGTGTGTGTGTGTGTGTGTGTGTGTGTGTGTGTGTGTGTTTGATTGCCACATCATTCAAATGACCCCTCCAGTTTAGTTTCAGTTGCAGGACCTAACCGTAACCTCGCCATTCAAATTTCTATATCAAAATCCTCTTCACTACACATAACGTACATTGTGGCAAAGGCAGAAATGGCTGAGCAAAACGGGCTAAAGGCGTGTAACATTCAAAGCATCAGAGCAATTTAATTTAGTCCGGTGTAAACATTATAGCTGCATGAGCCTCTCTGACTGTGTCTGAACTTAATAGCACACAAAAGCACACAAGCCGCCCGCCATGCCTTCTTCGTGCGTGGCGGACCCACTCACGAGCAGCACACATCTTCTCGTCGTTAAACCCTCACTCGAGCGCCCGGCTGCCACGAGACGCGTCTTCATCTTAAATCTCTGGACTTTCTTATTATGTGAGGACAGTAAATGCATGCCAGATTAAATATTAAACATGACAACCCTTCTCACAAACACACAGCCATCACCAGCAGCCCTAACCCCACCCCCCCACCCCTCGCTCTGGACACCCAGCGGCAGCGTGGCACCCCTCTCTCCTTCCACCACTCTGATGCTCTTGCCTCCCCTCTTAACTTTTCCAGATTGAGCACTGAAGTCTTTTAAAATGGAAATGCACTTCATCATGGTCATTTGGCACAGAGCGCTAATAAATCAAGGCCTAGCTGCCACATCCCGCCACTTCCAGCAAAACAAACTGTGTTGGACTGCTCTTCTTTACTGGACCTAATGGGGGTCACATTCACGCACACTCATTTAACACACATACACACACACACTAGCAATTTAATATTCCTACACAGGGGGGAAAGAGCAAAATCTGCCTCTCTTTGTAGTGCTTTGTGCGCTTGAGACCATTATGTTCCATAACTAATAAATATCTAACAGTGTTGCTGTTGTCTCTAGTAAAAGCAACATTTCACATTGATGTATGACACTCATTGCAAAGATATTAAGAGGCCAAGAGTACATTTTCTGCAGCAATCCAAGGTATGTCTATGTATAACCCGTACCAGCTGCAACCGAGCCAGCCTGCAAAATGTGTCATATGGGGAAGTCGTGAAGTTAAGATGTGTAAGTGCACACGTGGGCTTTTTATATATGATGGAAGATGGAAGACGTAAAAGGAAAACAATGAAATCTATTGTGATTCTGCTCATTCCTCCGGATGGAATTATCTGCACACAAAAAGAAAATTCAAAATGTCTTGGCTGCACAGGCTCAATCAAAATATTCTGATCCTTGTTACCGAGACTGAATATGTATGAACATCTCAAATATGCTGAATTTATTTTGAATATTTAATGAGATATAAAATATAAGTCTATTTCAGCAACTAATAAAATCAGTCTTGTATGGATATGCCATAGGAAAGAATAAGAGGGAGAGAGGGAGAGAGACAGAGAGAGGGAGGGAGAGAGAGGGAGGAGGAGACATCTGTCAGACATTCATCAGCATTCTATGTTGACGAACCTCCTATAGCGTGTTCATATTTTCCAGCAAAGGAACGGTCAAAATATTAGCAAATCTGAACATCTCTACCAACTGTCTTTCTCTGGCGTTCTCTCTTGCTCTCTCAGTCCAATCACACACCAGTTTCTCTGGATAAAACAAATTAACTGATTAGATATTTTAATCTCAGATGTCTTTGACCTTGTAGAATGGATTACTGATGTGTACATCAGAGAGGCATTTTTCTAAAGACAGAACTATGCACTCACAGACACACACACACACACAGAGAGAGAGAGAGAGAGAGAGAGAGAGAGAGAGACATTAGCCTGTACATGCACATTACACAATGGCCTCAAACAGGTTGAAACTACTATAAAACCATGCGCATGTACACACACACAAACACACACATACACACACACACACAGTCAGCGTCTATAGCCCCCTCCCACCACACAAGCATATTCACATACACACAAACACACACACACATCGCCCCCACCCTTTGCTCCGGGCGCCTGGGAGGGAGAGGGTTAAGCCGGGAATGCATTAACAAAAGAAAATTATAGCGTAAACAGTTCATAAAATCTCACAGCCCCTGATGTCGCGCTAGATCATTAAATTTCTGCAACAATTAGACCTTTTCTCACGGCGGCAAATTGGACCCGTTGCCATGGCAAATCCGAGCCCTTAAGTCATATATCTTTGATTGCGGAAAGGTCAGCTGTAGACAGCCTAATAACTCAGGGAGCTGTTTGACAGATTTCATCCAAGCATGATCAGAGAACAGGGCAAAACTATGTCGGCAGTTGTTAAAAGCAGGGAGGGGTCAGAGAGAAGGCTGAGGTTAAGGAATGTGTGTGCTCGACTGAGCACAGCCCGATAATGTGCCCAACTGCATTTAAATCCACAGAATCGCTCGCTCACCGTGTGTGTGTGTGTGTGTGTGTGTGTGTGTGTGTGTGTGTGTGTGTGTGTGTGTGTGTGTGTGTGTGTGTGTGTGTGTGCTCTAATAGAGGTTATACTGTATTTTTAGCCCCGATCAATGGATGGGTTTAATTGCTTTGAAGGTTAAGACAGTATTGTTTTAAAGGCTGTGCGTATAAACATGGCCGAGCCCGTGGAAAAGAGAAGACTGGCTGGCATGCGATGACAGCCTGTTGAGAATACAATGATTTAGCATGATTTATTTAGATGATGTCGCACACCCTCGATCACACACACATATGTTTGGGGAATTGTGAGGAGCGGCTTGGTGTAAAATGGCATCAAGCTAAAATCTATGAGCTTGACTCACTAATGACCTTGACATGTAAACTTTGGAGGAACAATAAGCTGTCTTTACTCAGCTAACGGCATTTGTGTGTGATTTTAGGAGTAATCCCTTACCCTCCTCGGTAGACTGTGTTGGCATTTCAGAAGCCCTTTCCCACAGGTGCTTCAACCAAGTA
Organism: Brachyhypopomus gauderio; assembly: GCF_052324685.1. NCBI lineage: Eukaryota > Metazoa > Chordata > Actinopteri > Gymnotiformes > Hypopomidae > Brachyhypopomus > Brachyhypopomus gauderio. The sequence continues at coordinate 13,624,710 of NC_135211.1, read as the reverse complement.
GTGACAACAGCACCATCTGCTGGAGAGCGCTGGAAGGAGACTGTGGCTTCTGCGATATGTCAGCGAGCCACTTTGCGCCGATGAAAGAGGAAAGTGATAAAGTACGTTTTAAAAGTGCATTGCGTGCACGAGGGCGTGCGCGTGTGTGTTCTCCTCCATCCTGTTGGCGTGTCTGACAGAAATACACTCGGCCCTTCCCCAGGACACTGGGTATCCGGGACCCGTGGGAGTGTGTGACAATGAGAGTGTGTTCTTGAGCGGGTTAATGCGAGCAGGCTCAGCTGGACAGCAGATGTCTCCCTCCCAAACTCCCTCCATCTCTGTCTCTCCCGTTCCTCCTCCTCCGACCGCCCTCTCCCCTATTCCTTTCTTCCCGCTCCCTCTCTCTCTCTCTCCCCCATTTCCAGAGCTACTCCACCCACCTCCAACTCACCCTCTCCTGGACTCGTTTGCCTAGCTGTCCTCTGGATCCTCTGATAGTTTTGCTTCCGTTTTCTCAACCAATTTGCATGAATTCAACCCTTTAGCGGTCTGTCAGCAATATTCTCCACGGCCCCAGGCATGTCGCCATGGAACACACGTATGCTAATGAAAACAGGATGGACAGACAACTTGAAATGGTATCTTATACGGCATTATGTTAGTGGTGGATCTCCACCACCTTTTTCTTTGAAACCAATTTTCTTGCTAGAATCTACTTTAGCCCTTATAGGCCAGTCCAAATCACCTTTAAGCTTCCCTTCAAACAGTCAAAATTAAATGTTATCATCCAAAGGTCACATATTAATTCCTGTTTCTTAGTACATTTTTATTCATGACACCATGGGCCTGCCAGATCGCAGTCTCCTTGTAATCAGATATGGACCTCTCATTAAAAATAAAAAGGCCCTGAGCCGGCCGCCAGATGCTAAGGCCACATCTTGTTTCCTTCTAAAGGACATTTCTCCAAATTGCAGCTCGCCGTTGGCACGTGGAGCACCATGATGCCGTGCTGATGTTTTAAGCGAAACGACACGCAGCAGGCCTGCCTGTTGACGCTAATACGCCCCTATATCGACTGGGGGCATGAAAACACACTCCGTACATACTCCCTCCGGGAGATGCCATCAACGGTGAGCGGGGCAAAACCCGGAGTAGCTGGGACCAACACTGGATTACAAGTTCTTGAGAATCTAAAGGCCAAAACGAAGTCCACCCCACCCCCCGTAATGGTACAACCTCGGCTGGGGAAACACAACGTTGGAGTGGACAGGTACCGTCCCACCCTTGCGGTGGGAACAATAAGAGCGGGGGAGGCATGACGACGAGGGGGGTGGCGGGTGTTGGGGGGGGGGGGGGGGTTAATTAATACAAAGCATTTTTAAAAAGAGAGCCCAACGCCTCCCTGCTCAGCAGCAGCGGGGCTCCGTGATAAGCGCCTCATCAAACACGCGAGGAGAGGGGCTTCTCATCTGCTCGCCTCTCAGATTAATAGCGCCTCAGGTCGGCGGGGCCTCCCGCTGCCGCGCGCCGCTCCGCGGGCCGATCACTCACTGACACGGTGTCACGGCGGATAATTGGGGCGCGTCTCCGAAAGCCGCGCTCACCTGTCGGCGCGCAGGTGCACGGGTGTCAGAGCTGCAGGGGGAAGGGAGGGAGAGGGGCAGAGAGAGAGAGAGACTCCAACAGCCTGCTCTCACCTAACGCACGCACGCACATAAACACCTCGGTGTGGGGCTGGAGCCAGGGACAGGCTGGGAGAAGGAGACCCTGTGGCACTGATTGGATGGGAGGCCCGGTGGAATTCCTTCCACATCTTGTTATCTGTGTCCAGCTCTCCTGCTCACAACCTACACAGCTCATCATGGAAACATGAGAGATGTTGGATCCTCTATGTTAAAGCTACCTACGGCAAAGGTTTACACATCATTCTTGGCAATGGTTGCCTTTCACTTGTTGTAAGTTCTGTGGCATAGCATGTCTGATGGTGTCTAGATACTTCAGATGTTTACGCAATGTACTGCTTGAACATTTAGATTTTTGCAAATCGGCACAAGCCCATAGAGGCCCCATTCTAAACTTAACCCACCAGATTCCTATGGCGATGTCCTCACTGCAGTGACGTCTATTCTCTGTACTTTCACAGACCAGAATTCACTGATGTTCCTGAGAATTGTGAAATACAGAAGTCCACCATATCATAAATCATTATTAATTACATAGATTACCAAAACATAGTGTGTGAGAGAGAGAAACAAGGACAGAAAGACATATATTCAAAATTGTAATAATAAATAAACAAAAAGTTTCCAGAAAAACAGGACGTAAAAGTGCTTCTGAACTTGTAGGAAGGAGTTACCTCAAATCTCTATATAAAAGCATATGTATGTATGTGTGTATATATTTATAAATGAGAGTTTTCCAAGGTAAAACCCTATGGCCAATAAAGTGGTATTAATGGCATGAAGATGCACTTTAAGGAGCATTTAGCAGGATGCAACATCAAGGGGGGGACATGAAGGGAATCGGAGAGGACCAGCGTGACCACGACAAAAGCAAATGGAGCTTTGGCATCGCGCTAATCGTCCAGAAGCCGAAATAGTTCTGGGATGAGTGAAGGCGGATGAGGGCGGAGGGTGTCACTTGTTGTCTGGGTGGAGGTCAGGAACAGGTCGGTTCTAATGGTGTCGCCCCGGCGTGCATGTGATCCCCTGCTCATTACACTGTTCACAATTACGGCCACCTATTTCCCCGAGAGGGCCGGGCCGACCATTATCACGGGGACTCAAATGAAGTGGGTAATTGTGTCTCTCCGCGGCACATCAGCAAACGACAGCGAGAGAGAGGGAGTCACCGTGCGTGCGTGAGATGGACAAGCAGACGGGCGTGGAGACGGACAGACAGATGGGCATGGAGACAGACGGGGTCATGGACAGGGACACGGACAGGGAGACATGGGAAAAGCATCATTCAGAACACGGACATCAGGCTTCGGCTCAGAACGACTGAGAATACATTGTCACTTAACAGCGCATCAAATGGTGGCGACCCATGCTGTTGCATTTGGTGCACTATACCAGCACTGATCAGAGAACTGAGCACAGGTCGTAGATGAACCATTATCTCCTTCAAGCCTCCGCAATGAACTCTTCCCGAACCAGAGCCAAATATGTGTAAGGCCAGTAAACACATTGTGCTGCTAATGCTTAAGCCGTCGGAGAGAGGATGCGTTCAGGAGAGATCGCCAAAAATAGAGGCGCATGTTGTCATGTCTTATTTATGACAAGTAGAGGCTACTGATCTATAGTCCCAGCTCTGAGTGTGATCCTACACAGACTTGTCAAACTATGTGCCATTACTATCCTTTGTCTTAGCGTGCTTGTCATGTAAGGCTTGTACCCAAATGAAATATTAATCCTGCATAATAACTTTCAAAGGGGAATAAAGTATGGAATTAAATATTAATCATATGTATATTCAAAGCTTTTCTTTTTTGGGAGTGTGAGATATTCCCGACAGTTTCATTCTGATGAGAAAGACCTCGATTCGTTCTCTCGGGGAAACAAAGATGTGGTAAGAGCGGCCGCAGCCCCTGGTACTCCCAAACAAACTAGCGCACAGGTGTCAGAAGTAGCACTATTCGTAGCATAGATTACACGCTTCGTTTAGTGGTTACTACGTTGTAGCTCAGTGGAACAAAGCAACATTTGTTGGTGGATGGGCGGTGGTGTTGGATGAAGCGGGGGGGGGGGGGGGGGGGGGGGTACAGGAGTCAAGGTCGTGTCATTAGCAGACGTCATAAACTCCCATCAACTGGGAGTAAGGAAATAAAGCTCGCTGATGAGAGGAAATGCGATCCGAGACAATAGATATCTCATTTACTGCATTCTGTCCCATTTCGACACAATTTGCCGTGAGCCAGTTAATATGCAAGTTATCCGTTGGAGAGGGCGCGAGACGAACCATTTCAGTGTCAATTTACAGCAAAAAGAGAGGATGGGAGCACTCTTTGTTCTTTAGAGCTCTTTAGCCTAATTCAATTGTACCTTTCAATACCTTATGATATGCAGGAAGTGGTTGGCTCCCTCTATCACATTAGAGGAGGATAAAATAGTGAAACTCTTCTTTTAAAGGCGGGAAGAATGCACTGGGAGAAAAGCAGATAAAAAGTGAGGTTTACTTTGTCCATGTCTGGGGTGAGAAGTGGATGTAAGTGCTTTATGTGCTGCGAGCGCTAAATGCGAGATATCCATCATAAAGCCAGTACAAATACTAATGGAAGGTACTCTTCCATATTGCCCGATTCTCAGGCCTTTCTCACCACCCCTGCCTTTCAAAGCACGGCAGCCTGGGAGGGTCAGAAAGGTCAACCACAACATCTTTGTTTCGTTCTCAAATCGCAGAGAAAGAAAAGTTTAAGAAAGTATTAAGTATTAAAGAGTATTAAATGGAGTTATTAAAGGTAGGTGATCAAAACAGCACCTTGACTATTTTAGTGATAAATATAATATCATAAATAACACAGTAAGATGTAATAAAGCACCATACAGAGCGTGGTCAAGGACAGCAGCATTAACGCAGAGGCAAAGCTCCAATGTCTAGTGTTACATGAAGCACATAAAGCCATGACTCAGAAAGGAAGAGGGAAGGGGAGGCTTCTTTCCTGATACTTTCAAATTAAGCCTTTTGTGTCTTTGCAAAAGGTCCAGGGTGTCCGAGTCGAGAGAGGAATGCATTCACACTTAAGGAGAGAACCTTCATGAATGGAAATTTCCACCCAACTTTAAACGATTCGTACCTGAAGCTGCTGGCAGACATATTTCAGAACATTAATATTTACAGCGCATCACACTGTAGTCGAAAGAATACAATCCAAAGATGCATGCTTGGATACATTTAAAATGCATGCATAAAGAAAGACAGCAGTTATGAAATCAGGTGGCATGATCTACTGAATTGCACCGAGGTGTACAAAAATACCCACTGGTGTCCCAACCAACCAACAAACAAATAAATAAATACATTTAGGCTCTAGATTATCACAATTATCATAAAAGCAACAAATGCCAGGTGGCTTTTAAATAATGTCTGGACACCGACTGTTTTTCTTTGGTAGTTTGCTTTTACACATTTGACATATTTCCTTTACTTTAAACACCAGCAATGTTAAGATTGTTCCATCAAGAACAATACATAGACTGCATTAGATTGTAACTAAACATTTTAAAAGCGGTTTGCCTTTTCCAGCATATTAAGTTGCGTCCAATTTAGACTAACTGAAGCTTTGAATAAAGTATAGCAGAAGTATCCCTCTTGAGGTACGGGTCATTGAACATGACGAGCCTTTCAAGCAACTGAGAATAGCAACCGCTACAGCAACCCAATTATGATCCGATCCTTTCCATTTTATTTGTTTTCTCCTTTTACCTCGCGAACAATAGGTCAGACGTGATCGACCGGACCCCGGCGCTTCAAAACGGACAGCTCGGCCTCTATTTGAGGATCAATAGCACCGGCTAACCGCCTCTGTCCATATTCAAATAGAACGTGCCGAGGCTGTGGCGTGCATCATCTCCTCAAAGTCATGTACGATTAGGCACGCTTGCTTCAGCGAGGACAGAAAGAAAGCCAGAGTGGGAAATATATTAAACTAATTAACAGGGGCCTTGCCAGGGCTCTGTGTTACGATATTAAACACTTTAACCGCATACATCCAAATGAGACAGGTACATATATTGCAATAAAAGGCTACGGAGGCGGTCCTTCTAAAGAAAGGAGAAAGTGAATAAGATCAAATGAAACAGTGTCGTTGGAGACGTTTTCCTTGCTCCGTGCGTCACCGTGTAGCTCCAGGCGTTACCTTTGTCTCCATCATGGCACTGACTTAAACTGTGTATTGTGGCTCGACATCCATGATTTCATGCAATATGGAGGATTATGGAATTGAATCGAACGCTCAGCGTTTTTGTTCAGATTTCTAAATTAGGATTTTCTGTCTCCATAATGACAGAGAAGTCTCTTTTTTCGCCAAATCAGTGGCAGCTATTTATATGAGCAGTAATCCCTCTTCCAGCTCTGAAACTGCCCGTAAAAGTGACGGTTTTCGAGTCTAATGGCTAAATAAAATAAAATAAAATAAAAACTCACTAAATGAATGCAAATTGCTTTCTTCCCCATTTAAGCCAAGACCGTGTTTCATCACACGAGTCTTCACTGCTGGGAGAAAACGACGGTATACGCAAAGCTTGATTCATATAATGAAGGGGGGGCTGGGGGGGGGGGGGGGGGGCGTCCCTCTGTGGAAAGCAGTGCGTGGACAGGCCGGCGGAAGCGCCACGACTCGTGGTACAGGATGTGAAAACCCTCCCTGCTTCTCCTCAGGGCGAGTGATGCTGACAAGTAGGCCATCAGCCAAGAGATCATTACGCCACGGCTAGGGTACCACTGCCAGTGTGAGGGGGTGTCATGGCAACAAGGGTTCGCCCTGCTTGAGAGACAAGATAAAAAAACAATGAGAGGCAGGGTGCAGGGGCCGCTCAACGATCGCGCCTAATCGATGCATCTCGCTCGCCCTCTCTCTCTCTCTCTCTCTCTCTCTGTCTGTTCATTTCTCTTTAGAGATGGAGGGAATAAAGAAAGGACAGTATTGTTTAGCCTTTGTGGCTAGTAGTGTTTGCTAGTAGTGCCGCAAGGGAGGGGGGGGGTCTTTAAATATACTGAACAAAGAAGGAAACCGCTGGGGGGAAAAAACACGATCAAAACAGTTGCCAGGGCTACTGTGAATGAGAGAGATATTTACTCTCGTATAATTGTTGACCCCCTGAAAAGTTTTGTAAAAGAGTCTTTTTTTTCTACGTTTCATGCAGAGCGGTTTACTAACTAGATACGCCCCGCTGTCATAATGAGTATCCGGATGGGATCCGCGGGGGTCAGTCAGTCTGCTAATACCTGCGCGCTCCAGTGTCGTGGTAGCTGCGCGAGCTACACGAGGGGTGACGGACGACGTGCACACTGCACGTGAACCTCCAGCTGGACACGTTTGTGCGTCTCCGCAGTTTCGCGCTCCGAAGCTCGCTCCGAAGCTCTGCAAACCCCCCCTCTTGTTTCATTGCTCCTGCGCACACACGGAAGAAAGTTCGCTCACCAACACGTGCTAATCGATGCAGTGAAAGCAATCTGTCAGGAAATCTTTAGCCTTAAGACTCTTCCCCTCGGTGGGGATCAGGCCCGTTCACAGGGGTGGGGTACGGAAGGGTTTTAGGACTCTGTCTTTACGCATCCCTCTGTGTCGATACGGATTACGAACCCGGCTTTTATCTTTTCAGCCACACAGACCAGTTACTCATTTGAATGGACTGAATAGATTAAGGTATTTTAGGTTTTTTTTTTTTTTAATAAATAAAATATATACTCCTATGAATACATTCAAATCCTTCCCTAATTCAAATTCTGCTGCCATATGCAAACTATGAGATCTAATCATTCTTTTTAATCCAAGCAATTCACTGAAGGCACTTTTTTTAACCATACTTCTTTCACAACATGAAAGGATAAACACAGCCTACCTATTGTGGCAAAGCACCTTTCTTTGAAACTTAACACCAACAATTTGCTTCCGGATTGACTGTTCGACAGTCGTCTGCACCTGCATGCAAAGTGCGTTATATTTACCCAAACGTGTTTTCTTTTATTTTTAGGGAAATGATTGTGATTTGCGACCTCGCAAAGTGCAGCTCAATTACAAAAGAACTGTATTTACTGCTATTACAATGGCTGCGAAAATAGGCCTTTTCATATCAATGCCATCGAATATAAAAGGAGCTTATAAAAACCTGTGAAGAAGAGGAGCAGTGATGAGCAAATAAAAGCAAATTTTGACATTTCACATTCAGAGCTTCTCTTCATAGGTCAGAGACAACCCTGGCCGACCCCTGTATTGTTTCTAAATGCCATTTTGTTAAAGAGGATCGCAGGAATTAATTAATGCACGGGTAGCTGCTGCCGTCAAGAGGCGCACATTAAAATCAATGATTAATAAATTCAAAACACACAACAAACTCAGAGGGGAGACGAAAGTAGTATTGTGCTTCCCAGAAAGCAGCCCCAGTGCGGGTTCTCCCACCAGCGAGGCGGCCACTTGGACGCCTAATGGAAAGTCGCTGGTGCCAGCTGTGTGCCTGTGAATAAAATCACTTTAATTAAAGGCATTACAATGGGAAGGGAATGGAGCAGAATCAACGGGAAACGGCCTCTGTACTTGACATACACACACTGACAAGGCAACGTAACCGACCCAAAGGAACAGAGGTCTCCTGTGATCCAAACCCCCCGCCTTCTTAAGTCATATTTAGCACCTTACATCAATCGCGGCGTAAAACATGCAGACGCATCATGTGCCTGTCTTAATGTTCTTTGCGGGCATGATAATGCCATCTTCTGCCATCTGTAAAAGCATTAGCACAATGAATTGAAAAAGAATCTTATCCGTGACTAGACATCGTGTTATGAATTATCACGCGAGGTTTCGTCAGATTTTAAAATATAAACTAATCAGTTTCCCTTAAACATAAACATTAAGCAACATTAAGGATGAATGCGTGTATTTCTTAGATAAAAAGTGTGAAGCAGTAGATACGGGATTGTCTAGGCTTCTAAATATTGTGCTGTTTCGCTGGCAAACAAACCAGTAAAAGAACCGTCCACCCACATAGAAGGGAGGAAGGGGCTCTCATAATCTGATACAAAACAAAGATGAGCCCTGATTACATTCACCCCCTCCTCCTGTTTTAAATAGACTGGGATCAGTGCCCAGAGCCAGCTGGGGTAAGCACAGCACGATGGATACGACAAGATCAGTGTAGTTTATTATCAGCCACAAGAGGGCGACAAACGCACTTCCAAGTCTACAAACGCGCAATTCATCCGATGAAAACAGTTAAGAGTTGTTGGAAGAATAAGGCCAGTTGATTAGCTTAAGCCTTTAGATACCTTTAATCTTTAATTTTGGATACAAAATTCAAAATGTTCTCGAGTCACAGTTTAGTGGCTTCCTAGACAATGAGCCATATGCATTTATCAGTAAAGTAGCCTACTGATTTTAAAGGCAGACCATAGCGAGTTCAGTCTTCATCTGAGAATATAATACACTATATAAGATATAATAAAATATTTAGTTAATAAAGATTGTTTTAAGCTCTCTGATTGCTTCTATTTTGCTTTTTTATTTTGTTTATTGTCATTGTTAAATTCATCTACTACTAAAACTACTACTACTACTATGAATAATAACAGCATTATTGGTAGTTTTATAGAAAGAGTATTAAATATGTTGTGAACTACAGCTTTTGAACAACCATCAAACGTTTACTGTTGTCTTATGCCTATTTGTGCTGCTTACACTTTTGAGACCAATCAGTATACATTTCTCAACAGCCAATCCCAGTGCCAGACTCTCTGCTCCACCATGAGGACTACCACCTCCAGCTTCCATCTCAGCTACAGGGAACTTTTCTAAACACTGACTTCATACGTTTTTTTGTTGTTGTTGTTGTTAACAACATGTAAACATTTTTGTATGTGTGTGGGCCCACATGAGGTCATGGATATTTACCTGTTGGAAGAAGGTGGCAATGCATCATAATCATAAGCACTTTACATTTTTCCTCTATTCCCTGGCCTTTGCTACCTTCATTATTTCTTGATGCTCTTAGATTATATGGTGTTTGAAGTATCATTTTCTTTTTCTCTCTTTCTCATCGCCCTTTGCTTAATCCATGCAGAGATTCAATAAAGCTTTTAAAATATTTTTATCCAAGACTCTGTGGAGCTGAACCTCTCCACAACACTCTGGACAAGAAATAAATTTCGGTTTTGTTACTAGAGCAGAGCATGTCTGACTTCTTAGCATGATGACGTGTTTTGCATCAGAAGAATTAGAGACATTAAGATCTCACCACCAAACATGGATAGGGCCAGTACACTAAGATGACCGATCAGGTGGATGCATGTGGAATGAACTACACTGTTGTCTAGAAAGGGGGGAAACGGTATACTGTTTGGCTCTACGCATCATCCACATGACCTGAACATCCTTTTATGTTCACTGTGATGCAAATAACATACCACTGTGCATCCATAAGTGGGCAGGTTGACCCTAGAAACAGCAGACAAGAGACAAAAGGTGTCAACCCCTCCAACGCTCCAGCCACTCCAGGGAACCCACCTCTTCAAGTTATCCATCATTGTTTCTGTCTGACATCACCCAGAAGTATAAACCACTATTAAACCCGTCACAATGACATCAGGTCATCATGAAGTGGTTGAAGTGATCAGATCAGGTCAGATCCCACACCTCCTCCTTTTGAAACCTCAGTCCCTTTTCAGTTTGCATATGAGCTAAACAGGTCCGTGGATGCTGCTATTGCCTTGGTGACACACACTGCACTTACGCACCAGGAGAGATGGAGCGCATATTTATGAACGTTCTACATTGATTACTTGGCTTGGCATTCAATACCAGTACTCCTTCTAAACACTTCTCTAAGCTCACTGATCTCAGAGTGGATATCTCTACCTGCAGCTGGCTATCCCACTTCCTGACCAGTAGGCCCCAGGTGGTGAGAATCGGCAGCTATACATTCTCAACACTGATTCTCATTAGGGGCACATACATCAGGGTTGAGTGGTCAGTCCCTTCCTATTCTCCTTGTTCACGTACAACTGACGCTGCCAAACACAGTTTTAATATCGTCATTAAATGTGCTGATGAAATGACCGTCCTGGGCCTCATCATGATGACATGACAACAATGATGATGATATAGCCGGGAGAGAGAGGAGGTGACGTCACCAACCAGCTGGTGCTAGGACACGAACTGAAGAGATGACTGTGGACAAACGCCACGGTCAAGACAGCTCATCAGCGGCTCCATTTAATGAGGAGACTAGGAACATTTGGCATGAGTGTGTCATCGAGAGCTTAGTGAGGGGTTGTGTCATGGTTTGGTATGGGAACTTCTGTCCACAGTAACACAACACTGCAGAAAGTGGTGGAGGTGACAGCACATTACTGGCAACAGACTGGCCATTTAGTGTCTTTTCCACACAGCGCCGTCAAGGTCCACAGTGATCCAGCATGCAGGTTGTTCTCCTTGTCACCATCTGGCACATGACACAGGAGCACGGCTGCATGCACCAAAAGGCTTAAGAACAGTTTTTACCCACAGGCCCTCAGGCTCCTCAGCTCATAATCCAGTGCTCGTGTGCATGGTCTTTTCGCTTCCTGCACTACAGTGTTTACATAAATGTATCAGTCTACTGAACTGTTGACTAAAATTGCTACTATTTGCCAGGACTGCTACCTATGATTTGCAATAGTGAAGAAAACACTTGTCACTTTTCTTTTAAATGTTACCGTAATCCTCATATACAGTGCTGCTTGAAAGTTTGTGATCCACCCAAACATGGTTATTGTTTTCTTAAAAAAATAAAGAAAAGTTACTTATTAACATCCAAATCTCAATTTGTGATGCAGACTTTGCAAATAAATGAAAAGAAAAAAATGATAAGATGTGATAATATATTTATTATTTATTCAAGTATATCTGCCAAGTGCAAAATTATGTGAACTCTTAGTTAGTAGCTTGTGGCCCCTTCTTTGCAGCCATTACTTCAACCACAAATGAGTGATGTCTGATTTTTGGGATTTCCCAAAAATTCAATTTTGGACTCATTCATCCAGAGAATGGACTTCCAGAAAGCCTCTTGTTTGTCCAAGTGCTCTCTGGTAGGCTAAAGTTTAAATGGGTAGTTTTGTTCTTTTTTGAGAGCAGAGGCTTCCTACTAGTATCTCTTTCATGAATTCCATGTCTATTGATTTTTTGCCTGACTGTAGACACACACATTCATCCCTGATGCTGCGAGAGATGTCTGCAACTCTCTGGAGGTGATGTGTGGGTTGGCCTTTACCAGAATTATTTTTTTGGTGAAGATTTTGTAATCTGTAGTTTGTAGCCTGGCCATCCACTTCTGGGAAGAGTTGCGGTGATGCTGAGTGCCCTCTATTTGTAAATGATTTGTCTTGCAGTGGATGGATGGAGCTGTAATCTTTTGGTGATGATTTTGTAGTTTTCCCCAGACAGATGGGATATCACTACCTTCTTCCTTATGTCCTTAGATTTCTCCTTTCCTCAAAAGATTGTTGATATTTATACCTTGGCACAGCAGTTATTTGGTTGGTTTTCTCTCCCTTAATCAGTGTGACTCAAATCTTTTCCCAAGGATGTCTCATTTGATTGGTCTGTTTAATTGATTATGTACGTACTCACATGTGTTTCATCTGAGTCTTTTACTTAATTGACTTTACCAATGCAGCTGTGGTTTACTTTTGCACATGCTCTAATTCCCTGTTTCATGTAGCCTGTTGGCAACTCAGACATTTCCCTCAAAACAAGTAAATTAGTAAAATTTCATTATCATAAACCTGCCATTTCATATACAAACACTGGTGATGATAAAATAATAGTATGTTTTCTTTGGACCCACCAATGCATAAAATCAAAGGAAGGATTTCAAGAGCAAAACGTGTATCAATGGGGAAAAAAATAAAAACAGAAAAAGGAGAATCAGCTGATTCTTTACTAGACTTTACTTTTTATATTTGATTTAATCATTTGCAATTTTGTGTAATATATTTGAAGCAACTTTAACTTCCTACGCTTTTATAATTAGTGAGCGGTTAAGCTGTAGGCTACATCTGATAATAAATTGAAGTTTTGTAAGCAATCGCCTGCAGGGTTTCATATGTTTAATTTTATTGTGCAAATTTCCACGCATTTCAGTAAAACTGTGATGTGGACAAGGCATAAAAGAATATAAATCTAATAACGAAACATTACATGACTCGCCTACATGAATAACCTACTGACAACATGGCCTCCAAGAACGACCAAGAATGATTGATAGGTGTTTTTCCAGGGTTGACCGTTTGGAGGGAGTAGAGCTTTCTGCAAAAATTAAGGCGCGTCATTCGCCTCCTAAAAACACATCCTCGAATGAAAGGATTGTAAAGTTCCACAAGAAAATTCTTGCTTGTGGTTTCTGTGTAAATGTAAATTTTACGTCTATAAAATGTAGTTTTACCAGAGTAAAAACTCGAAAAAATGGATAGTCAAAAGGCTATGTGTAATGAGATCTTGAGTAAGAATCATTAGGTAGATATTAGGTGACCTAATTGCATGCATGTCGCTTTTCTACAAATTTTACCATTAAACTTGCTTTATTTGTAATATATAATTATAATGACTAAATTATGTTATTTTCTCAAACATAATTTCGAGATCAGTTTCAGCGTGTCAAGCTTTTATTTTGAAAACTAAATATCCGTCTTTTTTTGCGGACATCTTGGAAATTATGTAGCCCCACCAAACATGGTTTCTGCCTTCACACACTGCGTTGTTTGGAAAGTTCGCTGTGTCGAGAGCTGCTGCTAGCTTCGTCAACGCGAGGTAACTATTGGTTATATTATGGAGCCGGTGGTGGCACTTTTCAGGCTTACGGTCGTCCCCGCTAAAATCTACAGCTTTAAAAGTACTTCAGAGTGAACATGGCGGAAGCCGTATGGCTCAGTTAAACGGGCTCTGTGTTCAGTTGTTTAGCTAGCTGTTAGCTAATGTTTAGCTAGTGGTTGCTAGCGCCGTATCTAAGCGGATAACCAGCGTAGCGACGAGGGTTTGACAGTCCGGGCAGGTGACCCTGGTGGCGGCTACACAACCAGCGGCGGTGGCTAGCTAACGTACAGCTTTATGTACTGAACACAGTCCTCTTGACTGATGTTAGCCACGTTAGCTAGCTCTCTAGTTAGTTTTCTAGATATTTTCTAGATATTTCTATAACTTATTTCTATATTTATATAACCTGGCTAGCTCCCTGGTTGGTTTTCTAGATATCTAGATGTTCCTGTTATCTTATCTAGCGCGATAACGTGGCAAGGTAACCGCGCCAGTTCCCTAGTTAGTAAGATAACTAAGGTACTTGTTTACTAAGGCCATATTGGTGTTTTATGAGACAAGTCATTTCCTTTACAATAACGTTCAAACATCTCGGATGGTTATATTTGCAAGCCTGAAGATCCATTTTAGTAGCGTTTGTTGGCCGACTAAAGTCAGTCAAGACAGGTGAAAACTTCAGTTTAATGTTTGAGGGTTGAGTTGGTTTTACCAAGTTGCTATTACGTGATATATATATATATATATATATATATATATATATATATATATATATATATATATATATATATACATGAGTTTTATTTACTGCTGTTATTTTAAGATGATTACTTGGCGAACGCTTCTCTTCTGTGTGAATGTAAAGTCAACTAAATTGCCACCTGCAGTTTCATTACAATTTGCAGTTCCCCGTTTGCCTACTTTGTTTATTCTTAAGTGGTAAACAACACAAACAAGAATAAACAACCCCGTTCAAACGTGCTCGCATCATTAATGATGTTATTAACAAGGGTTCATTTGCATCAGCTACGTTATAAAGCATTACAACTTGTTTCTGTGATCAGTTTGATATGTAGCAAGATTTCTAACAACCCCATAATGTTGCTGCCTTCAGTCCACCTTCAGTGTCTCCTGAAATGCTTGAACTGTTTCATTCTCTTTTTGAGAAAACACTAAATTTGGTCACTAATGAAGTCACATGGAAATGAATTTATATTATAAGCTTAGGATCATATGGTGCCTGTGGTGTTCCAGAGATATGTATAGTATGTGGTCCTTCCTCTTCATTCTCATGATGGACTGTCAGGATGTGGGGAATAAGAATAGCCCACTTCCTAAAACACCCAATAGTGTTTTTTTTACGTGTTTTTCGTTTTTGTACTTTTTGTGGCTATTTCATTTCTTGTTCATTTTGGAAAATCGGAAAGGAAAAATAATATTTTTTGTTGATTACATATGCTTCAGCTTACAAGAATATGCTCCATTTAACATCTTATGGCTCATTAATGAAGAAACAGTGGGAATGAGTTATTCTGTGCTGGTGCAGAGTTGCCAAAAAAACGTAATACAGCTAAACTGTATTGAGAGAATTATGAATGAATGTTACTAGTTCTCTTCTTCATTGGGTAAGTCTTTTTTGGTTTTAATGCTGCAAATCACTAAATGTCTCTACTTAGAATTTGGAGACTATTTAGGAAAATTGCAGTCAAGCACTAGTCAGTGTTCCTGTACTAAAAAAAACAAGTTTGACCAGATAGAGGGAGAGCAAACAATGGATAACACAATGTAGACGAATGAAAAACAACAAAAATGTATAATAATAATAAACAAAGATTATTGTTGTGGTCCATCCAGCATGCACAATAGACTGCAGGTGCATAAAGCAAAAAAAAAAAAAATCAGAATAAAAATAGAGTCGAAGCAATATTTCCTGCACACCAAAAATCCAGTCAGACACAATCTGAGCAAACATTTCATCTTCTTGCAATTATCAGTGCTCACAAGGCAACCATCTCAAACTGCTCTCATTTTTAAGACCCAAACAAATTGCCCACACCTGTGTCGGTTCTGCTGAGGCCTTCTTAAAGTGACAGTACAACAGCAAAATGATTTGTTCATTGGCACAGACAAAAACCAAATAGAACATTGTACATAATACATTGATCAAAACCAGCATGTTTTACAGAAAATATTCAGATTAAGACCCTCATTCGCCTTTGGATGATTAAATGATGATTAAAATTCCCAAATCCAAAAGACCTCTCCTAATAATTTTTGTCCCCGATCTCCCTGTGTGTAAAAGATTAACTTTTCACAAACTGGGAATGAGGGGTACAATTGTAACGGGGAACATTATCTTGGACATTGAAGAGCGTTGCAGAGGCAAACGAAACGGGTGTATCGAGCACCAATTTGTCTCCAAAAAACTTTTAGCATAGAAAAGACACAGAGAGGAGGATCTTTAAAAAGATTTCACAGATGGACATCTGCATTTATAAAATATGCCAGTGACTGACGATATTCTTAGTTTCCTGTCTAGAGACACTGGACATGGATTTAAAAATCCATGTAAGAAAATGTACTTTATTTGACCACGTTCTAGTGTCTGAGGTGATGAGGCACATATCTTCTTTAGAGCATGGTGGCAGTTCTGTGGACACCAACAGACACATTTGGTTCCTTGTATAGAATCTGGGTTCAAGCCTCAAAATCAGCTTTATCTGAACAAAAACGTTGGAGTCTTGTAAATAAAGCAGGCTACATTTTAATGGGACTTTGTGTACACATCATGAGTAAACACAACAAAGTCTTACAGTTCATATACAGTGAGAAGAGTTCAAAATCCTCTTGTGAACCTGTAAATTACAAACCAACCATCAATATGCCTTTTGAATAAAATTATGATTTCTAAAAAGGGATTATCGAAAGCGTTCCGTCAAATAGCCCAAATAGAGATTTGCATAGTCAGGATTCAGTCACTGTAGTAACACTGCCTTCTTCCTGTCTATAGTATAGTAATAATAACAATAATGTTATTACATTTTTATAGTGCCTTAACAATTCACAGGTCTTGTTACAACAAAGAAAAAAAACAGACTGTGGCCATGGTGAGAGTGTGGAGGGTTCCAGGGTGTGGGGACCATGGTACTGAAGACTACCTCCCAAGGTGGGATGGCTGGAGACCTGAGGCAGCGAGTGTTAGTGTTGGAGTAGGGTGAAGAGCTCCCTGGGGGCGAGGAGCTCACTGGGCTAAATGGGAGCAAGGCTTTGCAGCTTTATAGCGGACGGCACTGGTAGCCAGTGGAGCCGAGCTAATGTGAGCTGAATACTTGGTACAGATGAGCACTGTAGTCGCAGAGTTCTGAATATACTATAACATTTGAGAAGACTTTACATGGAGACCAGTCAAGTGGGAGTTACAATGATCAGTGAGACATCGGAGTTCATGCATCTTTGTCAGTAAAGGGCGAAGACTAACAGTCTTATGTAAGTGAGAGACAGCCGTCTTGGCGAGGGATTTAATATGTAGATCAAAATGAAATGTTTGGTCAAGTCAAACAAAAAAAAAAGTGATGACGGGAACAGGCTTAACAAGCACACACTCAGTACGAACTGGGTCATTAGACGATTTAGCCTAGATAATGAAGACTTGGGGTCAACCCCAGTTTATTAGTATTTAGGCTGAGAAAATTACTTTACATCTCAATATAGTCAGTTAGTTTGTTGGGAGGGACGTCTAAGGAGGATCTGTACTGAGGCTTAATGGCTTAATTTATCTGCATCATTTCAAGAATAGCAAACAGTTCTCTTCAAGCTCACAAGAAGCTCTAACTTTGATTAAGGTGCAAACATAATCTTACATTTTAGTTAAGGAAATATAAAATATATCATGTGTGTAGTCCACAATTGGCTATCAAAAGAGCAAAAGTCATGCGATAAGCAAATTTAATGCAACCAACAATCTGTCTCAAAGGCGTCACAGCTAAACATGTCTAAGTATCCATGATTTCAGCTCCACAAAGCTTTGGGTGTCGAAGGGCCACCAACATGAGTGTTTTCATCCCATAGTTTCACACATTTGCTCCCATTCCACAGGCTGGTTATGTCTCACATGCTGGAATGCATTTGCCGTGCTGCTGCTTTCGTGTCGAAACTGATCTTTTTATTCAATATCCAACTTCTCATATCTGTACCTATTGCATGTAAGTGATGTTTCCACCTTCCCTTGCTGTGAGCTCAGTACTCTGAAGTAATGCCTCTATATCTTGGCATGTTTTTTGTGGTGTGCGTGTATGTCTGCGTGATGCGGGTATGTGGGGCAGACGGCATTTAACTTATTTTTCATCCCTGAAAATCATGAAAAGTGATATTCAACAATAAAATGTGTACGATTACTCTCTGTCTCAATTACGAAATTGAAAGCTGTATTAAAACAATAATTTGAATTAACCCAATAATGCAAGAAAATTATCCATCATAAGAACAGGTTAAAAAAAAGCAAATATTTTATTCATTGGTGGGGCTTATGTATTACTAGGTTTAGGGTTACAGCTATCAATAGCACTAATAAATTGTGTTGGGTTATTTGTTTCTTATGATAGCTGTGCTATGAATCATTTTTTCATTCTTCAAATGTACTAAATAATAGTGAAATATTGTTTAGCAATCATTGTGAAGAAAAAGTCTGTTTTGTAGCTTTGAGAACCCAGTACACCTTTCTAATAACTCAGCACTGTTTCGTCTTCAACCTTTTCCACACCACGTTATACAGCACAACCCTAGTTGTTAAGATTTGCGAAGCAATAGCTTACATTGTCTGCATTTTATGCCTTTTTTATATACTTATAGAGATTTGCCATGGGGTTTTGGCGATCTCCCATGTATACTGCAAATGATCTCATTAGTCTTGTCACATCTATTTCAGTGTGTTGCTTCCAAAGGAATGGAGCAGGCATGTCTGTGATAGACTTCTTTTACACCCAATGCTTCTAAATCGGTGATCTAATCTTGTTTGTGGTGAAAGGACCAGCTCATGAACAGGCTGGAGATTACTGACTCGTCGTCTCGGCAGTAGGTACAACACCTTGGTAGAATCGACAAATCTGGGATCATGTCAGATCCGTGCCCTGAACTTGCAGACAGGTTACTTTATGGAAATATTGAACATATTAATTTCATCCGAACAGTGTGGCATTAGGGGAGCGTTCCAAAAGCCGCAGCTTGTGTTGAGATGCAAGTTAATGGCAATTTGCTGAAATCTTGGCACGGTTTAGCACATGCAGCTGGAGTAACAGTCTTAGTTGGGCTTACACTGTCAGAGCAGATTTTCTGGACACCAACCAAAATGATTTTCAATACAACCAGCGATTGAATAAAATACTGGGAAGACTAGGGTTACGTGTCTCAAAGGCTGACTAATACGTCTGACTACAACCTACTTAGAGGCTGCATGCTGCAATGGAAATTTGCCTATTATCATAGGCCATGTTCATAAAATAGGCTAATATAACCAGATCCTGCTTCGTGTGCAGGCTTCCTGGTGTTATCTCATTTACAATGAGAAGAATAAGAATTCACAAGTGACTAATCAGCTATATGTGTGCTGACTAATCCAAGTGTAGTTTTGCCAGAGAATGTACATGCTGCTATTGTTTATCCAAGGCAGAAGAACTAAAAACGTGAACTTTATGAGAGGCAGAATGTACATTTTCTTTTCTTTCTTTTTTTTCCCCCCGCTCATAGCTGGTCTGTTTTAATGTCGCCGTTTCATTTAGTTTTTCTTTGTTTGAAGATGAAGTAGCATTAAAAATTCGTTTTGTTTTAGAAACCGTCCTTAGACCGCGGAACCCTCTAATGTCTCGTGACATGCGGCCCGTGAACACGGCTCTGTTGTAGCCGGCTGTCCCGTTTCCTGCTCTGTCATGCTCTCTGGTCTTATGAGAACCGGATGACACATTTCTGGATCGTTTACAGTCAAAATGCACTTCATGGAAAGCTTCCTCTCATGTCCGTGCATTACCCGTCTCAGCTGATAATAGGATCGATTTAGACTGGGTTTTGGTTTACACTCAGACGTCCATAATCATAAGTTTTCTTTCAGCCGGTCAAATGTTGGTTCCAGCCTGAATGTGTAGCAATGTATGACCTGTTTGGATGGGTCAAATGTGGTCTATTGGGCAAAGGTAACAATTCACTGATAAGTTGTAAAGGACATTGGACTTGGAAGGTGTAGCGAGGTTATTTTAGGTCATTTTCAGCATGTGTGGATACCTGGGTCTAATCGATTGAGATTTTATGTGACTCTTTATTGGAGGATATAGGAAGCTTAAGATTTTAACATTGTATTTTATGCTGTTGTCTTCCAGCCCTTGTACAGTAGATCCATATTGATTATTACAGGTTACTTGTTGTGATGTCATTGTTGAACATTGGCAAATTATAATCTAAAATCTTAGAGAGGACTCTAAATTGCTTAAAAACTATCCAAGTCCCTAAAAATGTTTTCAGTGTCTAGCCCTGTGTAAAATTAACCAAATTAGTTGTATGTTTTAATGTCTTGTGAGTTCATGATTAAGAACATCTTGTGCACACAGGCAGTGAAGTGTGAATTGCAACGATGTAGTGTCATCTGCGAGGCACGGTACCTTCAGACAAGGGTATGAGGTGGACTTCGACCACTCCGTGTCCCGTTGTTGAGACATTTGGCGTGTGAAGCAAGACCAGACGCCTGTGAGAGGTGGAGAGAACGGCGTCGAGCAGAACTGACGGACTGCAAGTGCAGCTTTAGCATAAGCACTTAATCTCCCCCTTCTCACTGCCTTCACTCTTACAAGAGTCTTTAGGTTTCTTAAGAGAGGGGGGTGGTGGTCCCTAAGTTTGTATCATTTTTTTCTCTTAGCTGTTATGAAACACAGTGGTGCTGGAATTAGATTCATTACCTGCCTTCATATATAAAGTCTTTTAAAAATGGGTTGTACAGAAGTTGATCTGTAAACGTACAGATGTGTTGTGTATGTTTAGTGAAATACTGGAAACTATTCATGATGCAGTTCTTCTTTTTTTCCCTGGAAAAAGGCTGATTGTAGTTCTAGCAGCTTTTGTCGTCTGGGAGATGTGTGTGAGAGGTGGTTTTAGTCACTCTTGCAGGAAGACATGACTTGGGCCCAGGGCTCTGCTGGGACTTCACTGCCATGTAAACGTCCTACAGTAACCTCCCTCCCCCTGTTTTCTCTCCCTCCCTCCCTCCCTCTCCCTCTCTCTCATTACCTCTCTTTACCTCTGTTTCTCTATCTCTCTACCTTTCTCCCTCCCTCTGTCTCTCCCTCCCTTTTTCTTTCTCTCTCCCTCTCTCTCCCTGTCTTCCACTTTCTTTTTCTCTTTCTCTTTTTTCCTCTTCCAGTATCCTGCTGAAGCTCTGCTCTGGTGCATGACCCACACAATTTTTTCTCTATTTTTTTTTTCCTCTCTTCTCCTTTGCTGTGACTCTTTTTTTACTCTTCTTCTGTTTTTCCTCTTTCTCTCTTTGTCTGTCATTTTCTTTGTCCTCACCAGGCAGGACAGAAAAAAGGTTTTCTCCGGAGTGCAGTTTCCTCTGACGGTGTCCAGAGTGTTGGAGAGAATAACATCATGGCCTGCTAGCAACACACAGACCAAGATGGACAGACAATAACAGAGAGTACTCCAGTACTCCAGGGGTACGTCTCAGTCCTGCTCACAATGCCACTGAAGAGCAGCTCACACACACACACACATGCACCTGAGTACATATATGGGTGAATTCAAAGCATGGGGCTAGTAATATTACTTCTTTAATTACCCACTTTCCCATCAGTCCCTGTTGCTTATACAGCTGCCTTCTGTATACAAAAAGAGGCTAAAATTTGCAGTGTTGCTCTAGAATCAAATTTCCAAGTTGCAGATCGGGGTTTTTCTCCATGCTGTAACTGATTCTGTAGCAATAGCCCTTGTGCTTTGTGCCTGTACACTCTTGCACTTGTTCCGTGTTAACTTTGTACCTTACCTCGCACATGTACTTTGTTCTACACACTTGTAGAACCGTACAATTAAAATAAGCTTAAACCGAGAGGAAGCAGGCCCAACTGGAACATGGAACTGTTGAGTATTCTGACGGCCCAACTCAGGAATAGCAAAAAACAAAAACATGTTTATCCAGAACTGGTTTTTGCACTTATGTTTCACATTAAAAAGGACATTTTTGTTTTTCACATTCTCGTGCTTAGCAAGGCGGAGTTCAGTGTTTTTGTTTTTGAACGTTACACTGCCTATGCAGAGCATCCTGATGGACTGAGCGGCGGCAGAGAAAAAGCGCTCAGACCTTAAGAAGCGGAGATGCTTTTCAGATTTAGTTAGGAGAGCTGGCAAGCTGTTTAAGAATGCACATTAGTATAGGATTACAACTGAAATGCTAAAGATTTCGTTAAAGAAGCAGGCGAGATCCTTGGTTATGTGGAAAGTTCCTGCTGTAGTCAGGGAAATCCTGACTACATTCGTCTTGCATCGCACCACTAATGCCAAGAATGGCAACCTGCGCTTCTTTACAGAGGCGCCATTGTGGACGCCTCATATCCTCTTTGCGCGAGTGCTACAAACTACTTCCTCCTTGCAGTGGATCTCGTGTGAGGCTGTGATGAAAAACACCTGAAAAGTAACCTAGAAATGGGGATCGATAACTGTTCCCCGTTTTAATCTCGGTTTGTCGTTGGGCGTGTATCAGCTCTTGAACGGCAATACGGTGCGTGTCCGTGCACGTTGAGCTGTCTCACTACTGTAAGAGAAAAGCAGCGAGCCGAAATCACACTCATCAGGCACCAGGATTTATTGAATACAAATAACAAATTACTCCCTTGCCTAAGTTAGTTGAAGGATTGCATGAAGCCAATTTACCACTTAGACAAATGAGTGTGCCGCACGTATCATTAGTTTAGTCAAACACGTGCTGCAGGATGGATTTTTAAGCGTACACACTCTTCCATAGGGCTAGGTGGAGCAGTAACACTGTCCCTTGAAGCAAATTTACTGTCATCTATTATTAAGCACATCACTTGGGAGAACTTCTGTGTGACACTGCTTAAGAAATTACTTGGGCATATTCCTTTATTTATCAGTGAGTTTTCTCCCACATGTTCTGAATCATCAGATTCTAGATTTCACTGCTGGTGTACTTCCCCTGATCAATTTGTTACCATATTTAAAGCAATAGCAGTTCTGTAGTCAGCAAAAAAAAAAAAAAAAAAGTTAATTTTAGGTATTTCCTAGTTTTCATTTCCCATTTACCCACAGGGCGTTGGTTTGACAGGCTGACTTGGTTGAAAATGTGCTGTCTCACTGACGTTTAAATATGGAGGGAAGGTTTTGCTTACTACTGTGCAGCTGTGAATAGATTCCCACGGTCCAGGAAGAGTAGCTGTGCTGCAAGGGTCCTGTTTTTCAATTAAAAGTTACTCGTGTTTATTGAACCGTAGTCTCTCTGGTCATCCTAGTTTTGCTTTCTCGTGGAGCCTCTATTAGTTTTCAATCAATAGCAAAGCTTTTATGAGAACGTGACTGCTTTTCAGAGACGTGTTGGCAGATTAGAGAGGATTTGCTTCAGAAAAAAAAAATCATTCTGTTTAGTACATTTAGATATTTTAGCTTTTGGAGTTGAAGAATCAGTTGGCTTAAATTTGTGCTTAAATAAAAGGCATGTCTATTATATCTGAAGTTTCAGGTTATTATAGAGATATGTTACATTAAGCAATGCTGTGTTTTGCAATGAACCTTTAAAACTTATATATAGGTTAAATATTAGTACTAAGGCAAACGTGTCACTCAGTCGGGCATGAGGTTCTATTCCCTGTTTTCTGAGATGGTGTGTAGACATGTGGCCCTTTCTGTGTTTCCCAGGGACAGTGTTGGTCCGTTATGACAAGCTGCCGTGCGGAAGATGACCACACTTTCTGCGACTGATATCAGCGATGTTAGTCATGGTAAGGGTTTCGGTTGCTGTAACTGTGACATGAACTCTTGATATCAACTGATGTAAATGCTGTGTGTGTGTGTGTGTGTGTGTGTGTGTGTGTGTGTGTGTGTGTGTGTGTGTGAATGAGTGCATGAAAGTATTGCTTGCAAAAACTATGACCTTGTCAGGGTTTTTTGCTTTTTTTCTGCTTTTCGTGTGTGTGTGTGTGTGTAGGGGAGAGTCTGGCCTGTGTCAGTGAGGAGGGTTCTTCGGCAGCAGAAGTGAAACATGAGGTTCATGCATCTCCCAGTCAGACACCTTCATTCTCCAGTTCTCCAAATGAACTGACTGACACGTTGGCCATGGAACCCAACGACATCAAGCTGGATCCTTCCAACCACACACCTGCTCCAGGTATGAAGGCCTGTGGGCTCTAGGCTGGAGCCTCCGGGTACTTATCAGTTTTTGTACAGGGCCTCTAACAGCTTGGATATTGTTGATGTTTTGGATTTTCCTGTACATCTTGATGTAATGAGGTTTTTGCTACCACATGGGAGAAGGTGTGTTTATGTGGTTGTGAATGTTAATGGATATGCGTGTCATAAACTGAAGAGTGATCTCTTACAACGAGGGAACTGGCTTTACTAGTTCAGCGTCTTATGTCCTCTCACATATGGGAACGTTTCTGTTGAATTTATGCGTATGAAAAACTTCTTAATTTAATGCATAATAATTGGGTGGTAGAGTTTGATTGTAGTTTTTTTTTTTTTTTTTTTTTACTTACGCAGTTATTAGTGGCTCGATATTAGGTACAGCCATCCATACATCCCATAATACATTCAAGAAGTGTATCAACAGACATGCAAAATTTGATATCCACCCACCCTATTCATCACCGATCACTAATCATGTTTCTGATCACATCACTAATCTTTCTTGGATATTAATTTGGCACGGGGACCGTTGCGAGCATAATATTAACCCTGGCATGAAGCTGCCATAGTTGGCACGGCCACTTTGGGTTTGCGCAGAGGTAATCTGACAATACACAGCCATGCTGTGACCTTACATTCCTATACTTTTTTAGAGTGGCTCACCATTTTGAACGGGGCACCTGAGATGTTAAAATGAAGATGGAATGTGTGCCACTCATTTTCTGTGTTCTTGTTACATTTCTGTAGCTGAGGCTTGTTATCAGCAGTAAGAACTTAACACTATCTGGACTGTACTGGGTTTTTTTTTCCCCATTTTGTTCTTATTGAACCCTGTAAAAGAAAAACGTATTTCCTCATGGTATTTATCATAATTAGAAAAAAATTAACCATTTAATATATCAAAATGTTTCCTTTTTTCTTCATTGCTATCTTCTCAACTTGGATTTGGTCGTCTTTAGAGATATGAATAAGGCACAGAAACAAAGTGTCCGATGTACAGGTCTGCGGTAATGTCCGATGTACAGGTCTGCGGTAATGTCCGATGTACAGGTCTGCGGTAATGTCCGATGTACAGGTCTGCGGTAATGTCCGATGTACAGGTCTGCGGTAATGTCCGATGTACAGGTCTGCGGTAATGTCCGATGTACAGGTCTGCGGTAATGTCCGATGTACAGGTCTGCGGTAATGTCCGATGTACAGGTCTGCGGTAATGTTGACTGGCAGTCACAGGAACACCAGCTCTGGACAACAGATTTTGCGTGGTTACACTACAAAAGTGCTTTTACAAATCAGCTGCCCTTCAGCATAAACAAACAGCCAAACTGAAACAAATGGTACTGCCCAGTGAGGTGTTCTGTTAACACATGAGCTTGAAGCACCTGCTATATCTCGGGGAAATCGAAATCATTTTTCTTAGGTCCTGCATAAGGATCATTAACCTGAGAGAAAGAGGACCGTCCGATTAGCTCCTGACTCTGTGTGTGGGTGTGTGTGGGCGTGTGTGGGCGTGCCCTGCAGAAGGCCTGCCGGTGAAGCGGAAGAAAGGCCCCGCCCCCAAGATGCTGGGCAACGAGGTGTGCAGCGTGTGTGGCGACAAGGCCTCCGGCTTCCACTACAACGTGCTGAGCTGCGAGGGCTGCAAGGGCTTCTTCAGGCGCAGCGTCATCAAGGGCGCGCAGTACGTGTGCAAGAACTCCGGCCGCTGCGAGATGGACATGTACATGCGCCGCAAGTGCCAGCAGTGCCGTCTGCGCAAGTGCCGGGAGGCGGGCATGCTGGAGCAGTGTGAGTGGTGCCCCGCCCCCCGCCCCGCCTCCTTTACCCGTGTATTTATTGTGTTCTAAATACAAAGTTCAGTGTATTTAGTATTCTGTAGTTTGCCCTTTGGTGCGCAAATGCATTTTGAATCTCCCGCTCCCAAATTCTAAGCTCTCTCTCTCTCGCTCTTGCTCTCTGATTGCTCAATCACACACACACACACACACACACACACAGGTGTCCTATCGGAGGAGCAGATCCGGCTGAAGAAGATGAAGAAGCAGCACGAGGAAGAAGCGTGTCGCAGCTCGTCCGTGCCGACCCCCAGCCCAGCTCCCGAGGCCACGCCACTGGCCCCCGAGCAGCACGAGATGATCGAGAAGCTGGTGGCCATGCAGAAGCAGTGTAACAAACGCTCCTTCATCGACCGCCTTAAAGTCACTGTGAGCGGCTCGTCTGTTACGCCTCGTCGTGTCCTTTACATCATTCGTGTCGTGGTGTGTTAAGATGTTACTTACAAGTCACTCAGAGATATTTGTCTGGTCCAAGTGTTCTCTTCTTCTCTTTTTCTGTCTACACGTACGTACACACACACACACACACACACTCACACACACACACACACACTCACACACACACTGAAAACCCCTTATTCAACACACACCTTCTATTAAATACTAATGGATTTTAGTTGTAACTTTACAATTAAAACAAATCTTACCATGATATAGTAGTTCTGAGTCATGTATTTTAGTTCAGAGTCATACATTTTACTAAAAAGAAATGCTTTGAGGCTTTTTTAAAAACATTGTCATTTGTGGTGCCCTCATATGGTTGAAAAGGGCATTCCACAGATTTTAATAACACAATTATTTTTGCTTTGCTCCTTTACTACATTAAACATTCTCACTTCAGTTTTACGAGACAGACTGATTACTTATGCTGAGGTGATGTTTATTTGGTGTTTCTCTGTGGCGATTCAGCCGTGGCCCCAGAGCCAGGACCCGATGAACCGTGAGGTCCGGCAGCAGCGGTTCGCCCACTTCACCGAGCTGGCCATCATGTCCGTGCAGGAGATCGTCGACTTTGCCAAGCAGCTGCCTGGCTTCCTGGAGCTGACCCGCGAGGACCAGATCGCCCTGCTCAAGACCTCCACCATAGAGGTGTGTGTCCCAGCACCCCACCCCCTGCAGGGCTAATGTGGTCTGCTACGCTGCCGTGCCTGTTTGTAAACCCTGAGAACTGTTATATCTATATATTAGTTGGGAATGTTCTGCCTCCTAGTGGTGATGAAGGGTCACTGCCACAGTTACAGTTGAAGCGTTTTATTTACCTTCTTGTAGATCATGCTGCTAGAAACGTCGCGGCGGTACAACCCAGCGATAGAGAGCATCACTTTCCTTTCTCCAGACTTCAGCTACAACAAGGATGACTTTGCCAAAGCAGGTGCTTATGAAGATGTGGCAGTCCGATCCTTATGAATATGCTGTAGTCTGATTCCTATGAATGTGCTGTAGTCCAATCCTTATTAATATGTGGTACTCCAATTGTTATAAATATGCGGTGGTCCAATACTTTCTTTGTATGCATGCAACGTCTAAGCATTCAGAACGACTGTGTGGTCATTGCAGTAGGCTGGAGAATCCTGGCTTTAACGTGTTCTTAAAGGAGAATCCCACATCAGAAAGCAAGCAAGGCAGTTGCTCGGTCGTGCTTTTGCGTCCACTTCCCAGGTGCCCTGAAATGACCTCTGCCCCCCCCCCCCCCCCTCCCCCCCGCAGGCCTGCAATTTGAGTTCATCAACCCCATCTTTGAGTTCTCCAAGGGCATGAACGACCTACACCTGGACGAGGCCGAGTACGCACTGCTCATTGCTATCAACATCTTCTCCGCAGGTCAGTGTGACCCGCCGGGCCCCTGCACATGCGCGCACCGTCCCCTCAGCAGCTCCGGGGGGGTCAAGGGTCGGAACAGCGGAACCATGCTCCTGTTTATGAGCTGAAATGCAGGCTCTTGTTTCTTTTACGGGCAATAGTGTGATTGTGGATGCTGCCTGCCCAGACTGTGCTTCATTAAAATGAGCTTATCTTGGGGGCCCGTTCAGCAGTAATGCACAATAACACATTTTAACTGTGGTTGCAAGCTACAAGGTGGTAAACATTTCTTGATCACCGTAATGCATCAGCGGTTTGTCTGCCACATTTTTATTCAGGTCAGGTGCTCAGCACAGTGCTGTGTTTATAGATAAAATAAGCTTGAAATAGTCCAGAACCATTTTTAGTGGTGGCCTGAGGTTTGAGCTGCTAGTGAAACACAGCTGGACCTTCTCTCAGAGCCCAGCAGACTTTGCCTTCAAGGCACAGCCACACTTTTCTAAATGGAACCTTGTCAGTTGACATTAGTCTCAACCTCTCTCTCTCTCTCTCCGTCTCTCTCTCTCTCTCTTATTCTCTCGTGTTCTTGCTCTGTGTGTGTGTGTTCAGACCGACCCAACGTCCAGGATCATGATTTAGTGGAGAAGCTCCAACAGCCGTATGTAGATGCTCTGCACTCGTACATCAGGATAAAGAGACCCAATGTAAGTCATCATGAAGGCGAGACTCCCCCTGTCCTGAAGTCATGCTTTACTACCGCAAGCCCAGCAGTTTCTCTCATCCTCTTGCCTCTGTATCTGTTCCATGAGGCTGCATGGGCAATTTCACAGCAACAGGAAGGCAAATACTTCACATGTGTACAGTGTGTCCATCAGCATAAGGTGAAAAGCTCTAGTCTTCTCATCGTATAATCTTGCCATCTCTAATAGTATGTTTGATCGATAACCTGCAATCTTGGATTGGTTTTCTACTTTCCATATCCCATAAGGAGTTCTAATGCCATAAATACGGTTTATGATGAAACAAGTGTTTGATTCGGTCCACATCTTGCAACAATTAACGCTGAAACACTTGAGTGTAAAATGTCTGCACATAGTTCTTGTTGATATTAGAAGTGTATTCTAAGTGTATATTTCTAAAAATTATATTCTTGTTCAATAAATTTGTGTTCTGGTGGTGAGACAGCAATATGTTTTCTGTCAAACAATCTTTAGATCACTTCCTAAAAGTGAAGCAATCCCTAGCCAACTAAATCCCAGACGATGTTAATATGATCTCCTCTTACGGTGGAGATCTTAAGGTGGAGTCGCCTGTATGAGTACGAGATGTTTATGGAACTGTGAAAATATTCCAGTCTTCGTGCCTGTGTCACACTGACTGCAAGCATCTCTTCACCTTATGTTTGACAAAAATGCTATATATACATGGCAAATATTTGGCTTCCTGCTGCAATGACTTCTAGATGCACTGAAAATGTTTCTCACTACAACTGCACAACACACCCAGTTAAATACCCTATTTATGTGCTCTGTATGTATAATATATGTATATATATGAAAGTGCGTGCATGTATTGAGTTACAGTGTTTGGCTGATTGTGTATACACACACACACACACGTGTGTATGCAAGGCATCTGGGTGACCCTGCACTGTCCCGCCTGTCCTGCAGGATCACCTGATGTTCCCGCGCATGCTGATGAAGCTGGTGAGTCTGCGCACCCTCAGCAGCGTGCACTCGGAGCAGGTCTTCGCCCTCCGCCTGCAGGACAAAAAACTCCCCCCTCTGCTCTCTGAGATCTGGGACGTCCACGAGTGAGCCCCTCCCTCCCTCCCCCTGCCCCGCCCCTGGGGCGGAGTCATGCAGGATCAGGCCAGTATGGCTGAAGGGAGTGAGGACCAAGCGCACTACCTCTGTAACTGTCTTAGCCGTGAGGAGCCTGGTCTCACCTTCCTCTTTGCTCCCTCATGTGAAAGATACAGCGGTCAGTGGTCTGCTTCTTCAGACTGAGCTACCTATAGACTGCACGGCCAGGAGGCTAAGGGACAGATTACAGCCACGCCTGGGTAAATTGCATCGGCAGTACTGGCGTCTCCAGTCTAGGTGTCCTGGACCCAGTATCTTGCTCACTGGAAGAAATACTACAAAAGTCTTGTTCAAGGTGGTTGTCTGTTATTTTTCCTTCTGGTTTTTATTCTTATTTTTTTGTTCTGTGTACCAAAAGCTCTGAGCAGGTCTTGGCGATGTTTCCTAGTCTTCACTAAAATGATTATCATCGTGGTTATCTGATGAAGCATGGCTCTGTTTTTGTGTTTTACTTTTCCTCAGTAGCCACATTTCCACTGTTTTCCACAAAACTCGCCGGTGAATGACTCCAGAACCAAAGGGTTGTGATCCACACACCCAGGATTACAGTGCATTGTCCCCCCGGTTGTTATACACACGTCGCCTTAACAGGGCGAGTGGAGAGTCACGGTGTAAAGGTTTGTCTCTGCTTTGAGAATCCATCATCCCTGCATTCTAGGACCAAACACCTGTCATTTCAAACATGGCCAGGGAGTGGCGCTCTTTGGCCTATTTTACTTTAGCACTGGCTCTAAAGCCTCTTTTATCTCTGCACTGTTTTTTCTTCTGACCTAAATGTTGACATGAGCCCCTCTCATGCTGAGGAACTTAAGTGACCGTGCAGGAGCATGGTGGAAGCGAATTCTTCATTTCTAAACGAGACATCATCCAAATGTTTTTTTCATATTGTGTGGTGCAGAAGCTGTTGTGAGTTTATAGTTTTATAATTATGAAAGGGGCATCAGGGAAATTATTTTCCAAACATTCTAATACGGGCCAGTTGGTTCCAAGTGGTTATGGTGAAAATGTGACAAGTGTGAGGATTCTGAACTTGCTGATTGGTTGGGTATGCCAGAGAGCCTCTTCCGATTTGTGTTCCTGCTTAATGAAGTCATGTGTGTAGAACTTTTCCACTTTTAGTAGCTCCTCCTCTATTCACTGACGGAACAGAAGAAGCAAGCGTAGATATGTTGACTGTTTCTAAATCGCATGTTTGTAGTCAGTACGTAAAGTGAAGGAGATGGTGAACAAAAGGCAATCTGCTTCATAAACAAACAAACAAAAACAATCCAGGGAGTGACTTACAGGGATTGGCAGGAGTCACTGGACCTGTCAACATAAACCAGTGTGCTGCTCAGCTTACAAAAACTACTGTAGGGCTGCCATGGAAATAGGTGTGAATGCAACATATCATTGAAATAAGTGACTTTGTTTTACAAAGGCCCCTTTGTTTTACATCAGTTTAACCAATTAAAAAAAAAAAGATGTTAACCTAATTTCTTCCGTCACCATAAAACCTCAGTGTCCTGTCTTTGGTGGTAGTTGGATGCAACAGTACAAAAACAAACAAAACAAATAAAAACAGTATAGTATAGT
Source organism: Brachyhypopomus gauderio (assembly GCF_052324685.1). Classification (NCBI taxonomy): domain Eukaryota; kingdom Metazoa; phylum Chordata; class Actinopteri; order Gymnotiformes; family Hypopomidae; genus Brachyhypopomus; species Brachyhypopomus gauderio. The sequence goes on along the minus strand of NC_135211.1, from coordinate 13,593,763 downwards.
GCGTCTTCCAGTCCAGGGGTTAGATATAACATTGTTGCTAAATAAGTTTTTCAGTGCTATATTACACACTCACATACACATTCGTGTGTAACTTTCTCTCTGAGCCTGTGCTGACAGTTACGCCCTCTGCGTTCCCCTCTGTCAACTATGGTTCTGTACACCTGCCGTACAACTTCTGCAGGGTAGGTCTATGTCAACCACTTTTTCATTCTAACTTCTTCAGTTCAGGTCTATTCTTGTGATATTTCAAGAATAAAAATTCCTTTATAATGGAGTTTCATCAGCAGAGTGTAATATCCACTTTCTGGCCTATTTTATTAGGGTGAACTGTCTGTCAGTTCCCCAAAACTCCAACACAGTATAGACTAGAGACTAATGTCAACTTGCTACTGTATAGTGGTGGCATTCAAATCATAGAAAGCACTTTATAGTGTGGAGAATGTGAACTTGGGGCTTGGATAAAACCAAACTGATGCAAATATGTCATGTGTGACCATACAAGACTATACAATATTTTGGCTGCTATAATATGTTATAATTGGGTGTGCCAACTAATATTATTTGGCTTCAGTAAAGACCAGTCACATGGTACAGTTTGATATCCCCTTCAGGAGTCAATAAAGTTGGGCAGTGACTTGAGTTCTGAGTAAGCCGAACACACAACTCTCACTAAGATTGTACTGGTATCGTTTGCATCTCTCATTGTAGCACTGAATTTAGCTTAGCAGTTGCAGTGTTTCTGGCTGGGGTTAACGTAATGAAATACGGATAAAATGTGTATGCTCGATTCTAGTAAGTTGCTCAGCTGTATATTGTACAAGTGAGTTTGTATGACCTGTTGATCTAACTCCTCCCACATTCAGTACATACATGTTGGTCATTATAGTATGTTCAAGCCCCACACACAGGACACATGATTAGTAGTATCAGTTTACATTTTGCATTAAATCAGTGTGCAATTGCAATGTTAAATCGCATTTTTTTCTTTCTTCAAATCTTCATTAATAAATGAGCTGGCTTTTAACAGAATGTTAACATACCAGGTGAGCATTTTAATACAAAGTTGACTGTAATGATGATAATTTATTTTTGATGCCCTGTTGGGTGAACATTTACTCTTTCTTAATCTGACCTCCTGTGGTGTGGTATCAAGTGGTGGTGACATAGAAATGCAACTTATGTTTTAACGCCTTAAGTCCTTGGATAAACTGCTTTATATGTATAAATTAAAATCTGACAAATTTTATTGTTCTGGCAGAGTTTATATATTTGTTTGTTGAAAAAAAAAATGTAGATGACTAAGCACCTCAACTATTCTTTATACAGAAATATATTGACCTGAAACATTGAACTTCTCATTGTCTGTCTTTTTATTCTTCTGCAGTTTAATAGATTGAGTTTACCTTGTAAATAAATTTATTGAAAATCATAAAAGCCTGTTCCATTATTACTTGTTCTATATATTTTTTTTTCTTTCAATTTTAGTTCAATTAATTTGAACTGAATTTGACCATTTGTCTATCCCCACCTACCCGTACCTGATCTATAGACTGTAATGACCAGCCCCCTCCAGCGGTAATGCGGAACTCTGCTCGCTCACAGCCGCCACTGGCGTTATGATGAGTAGGACAGGCTGCATATATCGAGACGACTCGAGCCTTTCTCCATCATTCACGGAGGAGGAGACGTCGATTCGGAGGTTTATTTTGCCGTAGGCACACGGTGTTGCGTGAGATGAAGGTCCACGGATGTACACCGACGTTTGGTTTGTGAAGAAAAAAAAGAAGCGGACACCAAAATATTCGGCTCTGGCATTTCGCACCAGGGGGCTAACGTCGCTGCCAACGCTAGCTCGCTAGCCAGTTACTGGAGGTCAGTGCCTGTAATGAGATATTTCTACACATATTCGGGGTCGTAGTTTATTAATAGTCGTGTCGTTAATGTGGCAGCTGGCTGTGGGGGTGAGGGCGACCTTCAAATATAAAGCAGAAAGTCTGCGTAGACGCCTAGCAAGGCGTACAGGATGGTGAGCGATGCTAATTCGTCGCGGGGACGCTGCCGTTTGATCCCCCGCTAACGTTATCTGGCCGCGGCGAGGCAGGTCCAATATGTCCACGACACTGTGTACGACTGTGTCACACGGGGCTTTATTTTTACTGTGAATGACCACGCACTCCGTGACATCCCACAGACGTACAAAATGCTCGAATGTCATCCGTCCACGAGTGGTTTGAGGCCAGGAGGGCGAGCGTTTCTCCTCAGGTAGGGCGAGCGTTTCTCCTCAGGTAGGGCGAGCGTTTCTCCTCAGGTAGGGCGAGCGTTTCTCCTCAGGTAAGGCGAGCGTAGCCGTGTAACCGCGTTAGTCGCTCGGGTGTTTCTACTCTGAGCCGTTACTCTCATGACAATGTCACGCCATCAGACGTCCCGGGAACACCTGAGGTATGTACGAGCTGCCAGGGGTGATTTTTATCACCTATTTGGGACGTTTCATGACAAAACAAGAACACTGTGGCATGCTAAGAAAGAGTGATTGTGGTGGGACAGGAATGTGCCCATCAGCCTAACCTACTAACCTAATATTGAGAGATTGTAATACAAGTGTTTGAGTTCTGCAAGATACAGCCCGTCATATGCAGTATATTATCAGTATATTACATTGATGTGCTGCTCTTCTTGTTGACAGTTATAAAATAAAGCACCTTTACATTTTTTCGGTTATCATTTTATGAACAAAATAACTAATCATTTGTGGCAGGGCATGTGTAGGCTAGCTGTGAATGAATTGTTGAATGAGTCGAGTGTATTCCCACTCATCCTTTGAGGAAAATGCAGTGCCAGCTAATCTTTTGGCAAAGGAATGATAAAGGACTTGTCTTTTTCCTGTCTTTTAGTGCTTTCGAAACAAGACACTTGCGTAGATAGTTTCCCTGACATAGCATAAATAAATTGTAAGGTGTTGCTGCTCACTTTGAGTTAAACAAGAAATGTAAGTTTGTACTTCATGCATCACAATATACACTCCATATACCAGTATGTTGAGTGCAGTTGTAGTACTGCTGAATAAAACCCCCATGTTAATCTGACCTGAGACTTAATGCTAAATAAAGTTGAAGGTCATGATCAAGTGCATCCTAATGTTTAGTTAGGAGTTTTGTGTGCAGTCCTTTTTAAGTTCAGCAGCCAATTAGTCCCAAGTGAGTTGGGAAATGAGTGCTTAACTCCATCTTGAGAGCTGTAATCGTGACCATCCATAAACCATTACTGGAAGATGACATGGTGCCATTTTCTCCTCTTCATTTTTTCTTCTGCAAAATAAGAGTTGCTTCCATTTTACTGTGTGCCATTGTGCCAGAAATTGAATAATACGCCAGCTTGTTAAAGGTAACGGAGGTTGGGTGGCTGACTGTAAACACTCACCACTCAGTGTATTGGAAACCAGGCTACCTTGTACTACATTCACTGCCCGATTCATTAGCATAGCAAACGCCGGTTGTGCATGGCAACAGATGGGCTGTAAAGACACTTGTACACCTACTAGTTCAGTGTTCAGAGTTGGCTGTGTATTACGTGGCTGGCGAGAGTAGGTGTTTCAAGCACAACTTCCTTCACTCACAAGGATTTTTACAAACACGAGAAGAAAAGGGTTGAGACCATATGCCTGTTGTAATGATATTTTGGGGGGGGGACAGCAATATGAAGATAAACGTTGAGTAACCGTGTCCAATCAACTGATTCCAACTTCTGTGTTTTCATACACATAAGCCTTAACTACTCTAACCTGTAGTAATTCATTAAGTTGATGGCACTGAAAGATTTCGTTAGTGCTACGTCATTATAGAGAGAAATAACCCATAAGATGGATGAAGTGTGTGTGCAGGAAATCATCATGCCCTATCAAGCTTTTGCCTTGCTTGTCATGTCCTTCCTTCAGCTTATGTCTCCTTCAGCATCTCTGTCACAATCATGTTGGTGATTGCCGGCCTACTGCTAAGCGATTTGGGTTCATGATATGTGCGAATAAGTGGCCATAGCCTGCTCTAAGCTCTCATCGCAGTGGGGAACTCTTCCTCTCCAGGGTGTCTTTGCACATGAATACATTTGAGTACCTGTGTTTTTTTTTTCTTTTTAACCTCTCATTTATTGGCATATTCATGTCTCGTCTTGCTCTTCAATCTCTTTTCTGGTCTCTCTGGCTGTTGGACACTCCCTTGACAGGGCTCTAGACTAACTTTTTGCACTGGTTGCACTGGTGCGCTAACTTTTTTTTTCTTAGGTGCACCAACACAAAAGTTAGGTGCACCCGAATTTTTCGACTGCATCACATAGTTTTAGTCTTAGGCTCTGTTTGAAATAGACTACTACATACTGGATAATGCATACTGGACTCGGTATATACTGGATACTGCATACTGGTCCTCGTAGTAGTATGCAGTACAGTTTCCAGTATGCCGCAAAGCATACTACGGGGTCACGTGAACGTAGCGTTGCATGATGGGATGCAGTACACCACGAAGATGGCTCTGTTCGCGTACTTGAATATTTTGCGGAAGTAGTAGGTCATCCGGGTATGTTTAGCGTACTGGAAATTTTCATTTTGGTCACATACTGCATACGGCATACTGATTTGGGGCTCGATCAGTATGCCAGTAGTATGTAGTAGGCTATTTCGAACACAGCCTCTGTCTTTTGACTAAAATGTAATTTAGTTTTAGTCATAAGTTAGTCATTGGAGTTGTTTTTAGTTTTAGTTGACTAATTATTATCATTAGAATTTAGTTGTCTAAAATATAAATTATAATACTATAAATATAATTAAATAATAAAATTATATACACTTGCTCAAAGTGAAATGTATTAACCAGTTAAATATTAATGTTAACCAGATAAAATATTATCGTTTGTATATACAAAAACAGATTTCCAAACAACGTTATTGACCTGAACTTATATTTATTGAGCATAACAATAACAAAACATTGATGACCAGTAGGCCCGCTTTACCTGAAAACATATGGAGTTTGTTATGAACAATGCATATTACATTCTATATAAAACTGGTTGCCGTAAAAACAGCAATGCCATAGCCTGCAGATGTCGTTTCATTTGTCGTATTTTTCCCGACGTCGTCGTTCCACATGGTTTAAACACCGACTTGTTTTTCTCGAAGTCAAAGGAGAAATGTGTCCATATATCGCCTCTTATCTTTCTCCCTGCTGACCTTGTCAAGTTAACTTCGAGTTGAATTTCATGAATTTCAGGAGGGATGGGAAGACGTTAGTTCTGATTGGACGGTTACCCGGTTTGTCTCGCCTCTCCGTGTACGCTAGAGTAGTTTACGGTTGGATCTCTTATTAACTTATCCCTACCTTTCACTAAACTAAATCAGATCTGATTGGATGTCGTCGCAGGCCAATATTTTCGTCTCGTTTTTATTCGTTGACGAAAATGTCCATTAATTTAGTCATAGTTTTTAACTCTTCGTATAGTTTTTACTTAGTTTTCGTCATGAAAAAAGGTTCGTTTTTCGTTATTCGTCAACGAAATTAACACTGGTCTGTTGAACCACAGGGACCACAGAGACTTTTTCCCGTCGAACAGCTAGTCACACCGGTGCGACCTCCGATTTTTTTAGTCGCACCATTGAGAAATTATGTCACGCGTGCGACCAAATTGGTCGCACTCTAGAGCCCTGCTTGAGAACCGAGGTCTGTCAGGGAGAGTACATATGGTTTGTTTGTGCCAAGAGATGTTGTTCATATTTAATGCACAGTTTCTGGTTATGCAGACCCTCCAGAAAGTCGCGATGTTGCGATTTGCAACTTCAACGCAACTTCAAGGAAACACCGCGAATTCAGGGCGGTGTTGCAACTTCAGCCAATCAACGCAACTTTCCCGCAAATTTGACCAATCACTGATGTCGTCTTGATGTGACGTCGACAAACTCCCGCCTTACTTCCGTATATACGTTCAAGAGGAGCAGACTGAAAGCAGCATGAGCGACGAAAATAACGGCAAAAAGATCGGGAAAAGCAGTATCCCGGTACACTACATGAAAGCGGGGATAAACTGTCCAGATCCGACCCGCGAATTGATTATCTATGCCCCCCTGGATGATATTTAATTACTATTAGAACCGGCCCGCAGGCCACAGCCGTCCGATGGTGTTTTGCATGCACAAACACTACATTCCCCAAAATGCAACGGTAGCCCGCGAAGTCACTGCAGCGCACACAAGCGGCGAGGGTCTGAGAAAAAGTTTATAAGTTTAAACTTTAAACTGAGATAAAGTTTAAAGTCAGAGATAAAGTTTATTTATCTCTGATCCATATCTATGAGTTACTAGTTCGCTCTGGCGCCAACCACTGGCGATCCATCTCGATATAATACTTCATTTGTGTCCATTTTACAGGCCGCCCGTAACAACTTATGTTCGCTAACCCCGCCCCCCCGTCAACAATTAATGTTCGTCACCCCCTCCAGGTTCAAATCTCACTCCAAGCGATCTTGAAAAGTTGGCAACCCTGAATAAATAGGTAAATAGATAATTAAAATGGACTACTAAATAGAGGAAACCATACAACATTTACTCCCTATTGTAATGTACTCACAAAAAAGCAAAAACACACCGCAACTTCCATCGCAATTTTTTTGAAAAACAGCCGCAACATCAAACATTTTAGCCCACAACAATCACAAAAAAGGCCCGCGAAATCCTGGTGGGACTGGTTATGGCAGTCAAGTTCTGAGGGGCTTGAAGAGATCTTGCACTGTATAATAGAGACCGAAGCGCAATAATGATTGCTACTGAATCCCATTTGCCCCTCAAATGGAGGTCAATAAATAAAAAAAATTTTGCACTAGTATGCTATAGCACCAGGGACACAGACTTGTAGCCTGCTACACTGCTAAATCACAATTAGATTTTCCACAGGCACCTTATTGATTGGGCCCAGCGTGCTGAAGGAGTCTCTGTTTGGTGCTAGTATTGTGAGGTCAGAGCTGTTCAGGGATCTGCCGTTGAGAGCATTTGGGTTGGTTGTCACTAATATCTTCAGGAAATGCTTAGTACTCCTGGTTTCTTCATTATCATTGAACGTGCCTTGTCCTTTACCAAGATGGTGTCCTTACAGCCCTAGGAAATATGGCTGAGTCCTGTTTGAATGTAGCTGGGAGGTTTCCAATGTGCACATGTGCTGCTAGGGGGTGGGTTGGCCATTGGCAACCATGCATTTACTCTCCACATAAATTACCCTACGTGATGAATCATTTAAAACCCTCAGAGAAACAACTCCATTGTGGCGGGGGTGAAAGGCTCAGGCTGTTGTTTTTGCTGTGCATGCCTATTAAAAAAAAGTAATCCAAATGACTGATCTGCTTTTTAAAGTGACTGGCAACCTAAAATTGGAATTGGACAGCTTTTTATAGCTTAACAAATTCATGCATTTAGATAAGAGTTGTTTAATAATAACCCTTCAAACAATGCGTTTAAAATGTAAAATCACTCCAGAGTACAAACCTTTCAAGTGCCAGTAGTAGGTGTGCAGGCTGAATGTTTCAAGTCTTTGTGGAATGTGGTAAAGAACATGTCCCGGGGCCTTATTTTGATTGAGGTTGTTTCAGGGCGAGAAATGGGAATCAACGTAAGACATTTTTGCTCTCAGTAGATTTGAGTTTACTTGGCTGATTCTGAATTTTGTGTGAAGTGTGCGTGTGTAACTGTTTTGATTTTTCTTTTTTTTCCTAAGAATTGTAAATGACGATATACAAAACCATTTTTGTTCAGCTTTTCTTTTACTAGACATGTTTTTCATCTCAACATAAAATTGGGCATTAGGTATGTTCTATGATAAATCATTTCTTTTCACAAACCTCCAAATAATGTTTTTTACTTTTCCATATGAAAACAAGTGCAAAAGGTAATATAAACAAAAACATAGAGGTGCTTTTCTGTTGTCGACAACATGTAGACCTAGCTGAGTCTGATGTTCATGTTTGGCTGTGTTAGTGATGCTTTCACCCTCGTGTAATTGTGACCGCTTATATGAGACTGATCGGCCAGTCACCAGTTATGGCTGATCAACAGATGATACTGGTTCCTGACCAATGGATCTGTGCATTTCTACATACATTAGATTACCCTTCCTCTGCAAGTCCAAAGTCATGCTAGGCTATTCTCCTGCATTTGAAGTCATTGATAATGTCATATGTATTTGAATTCTTGGTTTTTGTTGAATTAAGATGCAAGTAGATGAATAAAAAAGTATGGTAATATAAAACCTGTGGTAAAAGGCTTTAGATTTGTTTTGCGGTGGGCTGTCGAACATTCCTTGTGTTTGAGAAAGGCAGACTCCCTCACTAACCTCACCATACTCCATAGATCCTGACGTTGATGCTTTGTCAGAAGGGATCCTTTTTAAGTGGCTAATATTGGTGGCTCCTAGAGCCTTTTAAGATTATATTCATTCAGCACACCTCTGTACCAGTCACCTGGCAGTGAGCTGGTAACATGTCATGTTGACCTTTGAGCCCAGGAGCTCAAGTAGAGCCTCTAATTCCACTACATCCCAGAATGCCTGAGATATTGAAGGCTGTGGGTGTGAAACCAGGCATTAGTCATATTTCAGGTGTGTGTGTGTGTCTTGACACAGAAGAGCTTACGTCTTCAGGGCTTCAAATCTTGACGATCATTCCATGTCACAACACTAAGGTTTTTATAAGGTTCTTTTTATTGAATAAGTATTCCTTGTTTGAAAATAATTGGTCCCTGGTCTGAAATTTAGGACCTTTTCATGTATTTAGTTTGTTTTCTGTCTTCTTATTTTAAAATAGTTTTGATTGTTTTTTATTTGGTTATATTGCACAGAAGGTCAGTCATTTCCCCCTTAAGTTTGCTAGTTTCTTCTGTCAGTTTAACCTATATATCATAATTTGAGATTGAACGAAAAAAACCATATACTACACATATGTAATATGTTTGAGACATATTTGAACCTGAGAATGAATTGCTGTATTAAATGTACAAAAAACTTATTTCCTTCATACTCAGTTTTTATTTCCACACATTGCTTCACCGATGGCTTTGATACCACCATCTTGGTGACTAATGACACTACCATTTAAAGCATCATCTCTCCAGCCAGTTGGTATTTAACGATTTTGTATTTTGCCTTTAAAGTCTTATACACATCGTCATAAATGAAATATTATTCCAGTAGTGTTTGTAGACATTGCTCTTGATGCTATTGAATTAGTCGTTTATGCTGATTAGCCATACAGATCTCATACTGTATCCAGTCAAAGGTGTGTTTGTGTGTTAGAGAGACAAACTTGAGAATGAGAGAGAAGTTGTTTGTGTTTCTGGGTGGAGCAACAAAGGTTTCTTGGGATTATTTGCTCACTGTGGCTATAATTTGAAGTGCAGTGTCGGTGCAGCAGGTCTGTGGAGAGTGCTTGCTAGACACTAAACAAGCTATCAGCTGTGTGCAAGTGAAAGAAGCTTCTTAGGCAAACAGCTTTTATTAATGAAGGAAATGGCCCAATGGGAAACGACGCAGAGAAAGAAGAGCAGTCAAAACACAAACTCAAACCTTATGTGTAAGAGCAGAATTGCTACCTGAACACAACCGAATGCAAGTTTCCAAAAGGATTTGGAATATGGTATCTGATAAAAGATGAGCCATGCTTAGGCAAACTGATTTAACTCATTTAACCTCTGCTCAGTCCTAATAGTAAGGTGTCTCCAGTACAAGGCAACAATGAAGGCTTGACCTGCTGCAATCTGTAGTAATAAGACACACTTCCTACGCTATTTATACTCGTACCTCTGGTTGATATGGGTGAAGGGTCTGAAACCTGATGGTCTCCACTCTGTGCCCGGCCATTTTGAAGCCATTTCATTTTAAATCTAAAGTGCTGTAGACTAGAAAAAGCTTAGTCTGAATATTTTTAAAGCTGACGTCTAGACACATCTCTCATTTCTGTTTAATGGCTGGTGTAGTGGTGCACTGTGGATTGAGCTGTTTGTTGGGCTACAGTTATCTTCTGATTGAAATTTGCTCTTTTCTCAGCTCACGATTGGCCAGGAGCCATTTGTTGTCCTCCTATCTGGATGGCGATTGGGTCCCTCGTATTGTCTCTTCGAAAATAGCAGGCGCAGATGCGCTGGTAGAGAAAAGCAGGTTGGGTTTCCACAGTGACAGAATGGAATCTCATTATCCTGTGGCTGATTGTAGTGCTCGAGGACCGGGCACGTAGTGATCGACATGCGAGATGTGACATGATTTGCACCCATCAAACACGCGCACACAGTGGGTGGAACAGGTCCTGGAACTGTTCTACATGCCGCAATTAACCGCGTTGAGTCAAATTGGAGGTGCAGTCACGGAGCCCAGTGTACTACCGCTATAAGATGACGTACTATTCGCGCTTTGTTTTATCTGTGCTCTCTCGTAGGGAAGAAAAAAAAAAACAAGTCAGGAAAGAATTAATTACACCTGAAGGTCATAAGATGAGCATCTCTGTTGCATTAACTGTGAAGATGAACATTTGAAGCAGCCTTCCAGGTTTCTCAGAAGCACCTATTTTGAACTTCCTCTGCTTCTAATCTTCAGTGATCACATGTGAAGCTCTTTTGAAGGAGACGTTCAGAAGTGGCCAATATTTACCTTCCACGCTTCTTTGTTTCTTGGATTGGTGTCGAGCCCTTCGAAAGAGCTTTCGCTTTGCACGCTTGCCAAAGTCAGTTTGCACACCTGCACCGGCGTGCGTGAGCACTGAAGCGTGGCCAGAGTCCTCTTTAAAGCTCTTTGCTTACCTTTTGTGAGTCACCCAAACCGCAGTGGTCTGCAAAGCCCCTGGGAAGTACTGCGCGACTCCAAAGTAGCTCTGCCGATGTTTGGGCTCCGGAGGAGTTGGCCGTAGCCTCCTGTCCCGGGTCTGGAGTGACTCACGGTGAGTTTGCTCCCGTCCGGGCCCTGACTCATGCCCAGAACAGAACGGAGGTGTTATTGATGTATTACTCCGGAACAGGGCCCCAGGGGGCGCCCTGCCTCCCCCCCCGTTTCGCCACCTCCTCCTCTTGCTCCTCTGCGGAATGTTCTGGACGGCAGGGGGGTTGGCAGGGCAGCGGAAGAGCTCGCCTACTAATCACTGAGTCAAACCCTTGGACGACAGGCACGGCACCCAGCGTGGAGGCTTGATGAGTCCTGTAGGATGAGGCCTGAGGAAGACACATGGCCTCTGTCCCGGTCCCGCCGCATGGCCTCTGTCCCGGTCCCGCCGCATGGCCTCTGTCCCGGTCCCGCCGCATGGCCTCTGTCCCGGTCCCGCCGCATGGCCTCTGTCCCGGTCCCGCCGCGCTGCCTCTGTCCCGGTCCCGCCACAGCTCTTTTCTGTTGCAGGGTCTGGATTTCAAGTGCGTCTGTGCACTCGGGGCAGATATAATCGCTCTAGTTAATCTGCACCACCTGTCCTGTCTGCTTAGTGCAGCAGTGCAAAATTCCCGCTCCTGGTGAAGGTGGCGGAACTTGAACTGGAGGCATTTAAATTGGGTGTGAAGATCCAGGGTGATTTTCCTGATCTGCACCTCAGGATTGTGATTTATTTCCAACATGAGCGTTTGCTCTTTTGGAAAGGCTGTGCCGTTTGATGGATGTTGAAACATGATTGTGGGTTGAGAAGTCACTGCGCAGTCATGCTGGCTGACCACAGTCTCACTCAAACGCGAGTGAAAACATCACATTCAATACTATGGATAGTTGTAGATATTTAACAAGGACTATTGAGATCAAGCAAAAGAGCTACAACACAAAACTGGTTTAAGACTGAAATGGTCTGCCCACTGTTCCATAGCAGGGGACCACTGGGCAGACAGTTTCAGTTATTTTAAAATGGACAAATCTATAGACTATGAAAAAATGTACCAACTTCATAAATACATTTACGGTATATATGTATGTATGAAACGAAGATGAATTAACTTGAATACAAAGATTCAAGACTTCTGACCACGTCACCCTCGTTGATTTGTTTATTTGTATACACCCTTTGTTTATTTTTGTTTGTTTCTGTTTTGGGGTTTTTCTTCTTTCTTTCTGTCCTGGCAATGCATGTTCTTTATTGTGTATACCCTTGCCTGTTTTGAAGTATCAAAAGAGAACATCTTTTTTTTTAATTTTGAACAGTTTACTTAATAGTTTGTTTAATAAATGCTGAATTATATGGCAGTACATGATTGACCCAAGTGTTTACTGTACACCTATGGAAACTATGACACCTGTCGATGGGTCTCTCCTGTTCTTTCTCTCGCCGTGTTTTCGTGCTCCCTCGGTACTCAGCTGAAGGATGCTTCCTCACCCTCACACACACACACACACACACACACACACATACACACACATGCCCCCACAACCCTACACATACTTGTCAGAAATTGTGATGGTAGCTTTTGTATAAATTTTGAATTTAGAACAGCCAGGTACCAGGTTGTATGCAGGCATGAAAATCTGTCACCTTTCGGCGAAATTCGCCGTTTTGAAGTTGAAAAGGGTGACCTACGTGACTCGTGTAGATCCGATGAGTTTTTTGTTTGGGGGGGGGGGGGGGGGGGGTTCGGGAGATTATATTTTAATTATCATATTGACTTAATTAGCAAACAGAGCACTTCCGAAATTGGCTATTTCAATGACAGTGGCCAGCAGTTTCCGCCCAGAACCATCATAGAGGCCAAATAGCGTTTCAATCATACGAACGTTCTTCATTCATGTTATTCATTTACTGCTAAGCGGGACGAGAAGCAGGACCTAGTGCTACACCGCGGACAAGTCAGAAGAGCGTACATTTACCACTACATTTACCAGAGCGTACATTTACCACTACATTTACCAGATCGTACATTTACCACGACATTTACCAGATCGTACATTTTTAATTGGGTGGATTTAATTGGGTTATTAATGGTTTCAATCGTTTTCATATTTTGCGGTAAAACAAAGTTACTGCCGTTCGCTACAGCGTTGAACACTGTCAGATCTAACCACAAGCTCTTGTGATAATAGGCCCATCTATCTACCTATTTAAGTTCGCGTCAACCCCGTGTAGTTAACGGTGACATAAAATAAGAAACAAGATTTTTTTCTAGTGTGTCTGTAGTTGTAACTGGTGAATCCAGGGACGTGTGAGGAGAACATTCGCGCCAGGGCTGAAAAGATTGAAGATGAAGTTGTAAACTCTTGTCGTTTGAGTCTACCCTGTGCTTTAGCTCATGTTAGAAAATAAAAACACGTAAACCTGGTATTTTTACAATAATTTTCGCCGCTGATGTATTTATTGGTTCATTAAGACGTAATGGTTTTGACTGAGCCATCCGGAATGGCGAAAGCGGCTTCTTGCGTTTACGGATTGCGTTTACATTGAATCCATTGACATGACAGTCAAAAAATTTTTTTAATGGATTTTACTATATTTTACGGAGCCCGTAAGGTGACATCATGTAAAAAATAAATAAATAACGCGTGGCCACGACTTATTAACGCGTGGGAACGAGATACTAACGTCGCCTTTCACACGCGGCAACAAAGTTTATTTTTTCACAGCAAAGCAAGCAGATCCCAGGGATGTTCGCGAACTGACTGCCCAAGGAAGATAAACCTGGCTTTATATAAAGTAATACTTAATTATCTTGTTCGCACGCGTTAGTAAGTCGTGGCCACGCGTTATTATATTTTTTACATGACGTCACCTTACGAGCTCCGTAATATTTGGCATCACCTGTCGCTGTATCCTCGTACACCAGCAGCCACCCCCATCCCACCCCACCCCCCGTCGCAGTATACCCATGACGTCACGTCAACGCCCCGTCGTCGTGTCCCCATGACGTCACATGCCCCGCCCCCCGGTCTTCTCACCTTTTTAACCCCTGACCCATTTTCATGCCTGTGTATGTATTTGTGCACAGGTGGGTTGAGTCGGGCCGTGTTGCTGCTGTGGCACCGATGGTTGTCAGAGGTCACCTTGGTCCTTGCTAACGTAATTTGAGCATAAAATACATAATAGTGAGTGCTGCCTGGCAGAGGTTTTGGAGAGTACTCGAAACAGTACATGGACCTGGTGCCCTCAACACGAGAGAGAAATAGCACACACGTTGAGTACCAGGCCCGTTTTCTTCAGCCTTCCTGTGTGTGTGTGCTGCAGGCTATCTGCAGTGTGGGATGTACATGCAGAGCTCGAGATAAAGACTGACCCAGTTTAATAGGGAACCAGAAATTGTAAGAGAAACGCACATATCCTTTACATTTAAATCTTTTGAACTCCAAGCGTATTACCTTCTCATTAAAATTAATGTATATTCTTCTGAAACCATCATGAATTATTCAGTAATTACATTGAAACTAATTTGAAAGGTATGAAGTTACAAGAGGCATGAGGGCAAAACCCACTAGTGGATTGCTGGCGTATAAGGGTTTGACATCAAACATGGTCCATCCACATAATAAAAGAAGTAGCCTCTAGGCTACGTGTGAATTACTGTGCAGTGCTGGACCCGTAGGTCACCAGTAGTGTGACACTGTGTGTACAGTATGCGCTGGGTTTATGTTCTTTTGTTATTTTTCTGGTCTTTGGCTCTGATAAAAGCCCGGGGTAGAAAGGGCTAATTGCGCAGTAAACACTCAGCAGTGTGTTTTTGTGTTCAAATCGAGGCAGGATCAGAGACAGACGCTGGACCCGTGCCGTATCATGAAAGGTTCACTGATGTCACCTCTCATAGAGAAATCCAGGACTGTTTGAGTGTCGTCGTCGTGCCTTTTGTGCAGCTTTAGGCTAATGGAAGATAAACATACGTAGCAGAACCCATCTGGCAAACAGAGGGGACCATGGGCACAAATGTAATATCACAAGACAGAAAGATCTTATCTTCCATAGTAGGTTTAGTATTTGTGATGTTTCTTTACAAGGAAGTATTGTTGACTTTTACTGGGAAGCATAGTTTTACATTGTTTATGAAGAACTAGAAAACTATAGAATTTTTTTTTATTATTGAAAATAATAATAACTGAATAATCGCACAGGTTGTTCTATAAGCTCACTGTAATGGGTATAAATCTCTCTTTTGTATGAAATGTGCTATTAGTAGCTAGTGATTAATGCACATGATATGCTGAACTTATCACAGTGGCGATAACGTATCACACTGGCCAATCCAAGATGAGACTGTTTCACTTGCAGTAGCGTGAAGGTGTATTTGCTGTTAAGGCCATTGTCATTATGTGTTTGAGAGTATTGGAGCACCCCAGTTATGAGGTGCTGTGTGTGTGTGTGTGTGTGTGTGTGTGTGTGTATATATATAAAATGGAACTCATGTCACTCTACAATATCACTCTACAACAAGCTTTGTTCAATGGCAGTCTGAAGAACCACACTAGCACAGACCTCTGGATCTTTGAGTGTAACAGCTCTTGCACAAAACAATACATATACACAAAGTTATGGTGCAGGGATATGGTTTTGGGAAGGACTCCTTATCATTGTTACATTAACATATGATGTTAATGTGTGTGTATTACCAAGTTTACTCCAGTATTTGTATATTCAGTGGTACATTGTCATAGCCTTTACAGTAATTCTGTGGTGCAGGTGTAAGACTGTGATTGATCACCTCTGTAATATTTCCTTCCTCTGTTCTCCTCTTTCAGGAGGACCCATTCCCGTATGGCTCAGAACACAATGGTTGGCTACCACCTGCCTGGACCCACCCAATCCTAGCTCTCCACCCAATCAGTCGTTTCCCGATTGGACAGAATTTGTGAAGAGCTTCTCACTGCCGTGGTTGCCATGACTTAAACATTTCTCAATCAGACATGGAGAAAAAGAAAACATGTCCCCGCCTCCTGGACTACCTGGTGGTAGTTGGAGCCAGGTGAGTGTGCGCGTGCATGTGTGCGCGTGCATGTGTGCGCGTGCACGCGTGTGTGTGTGTGTGTGTGTGTGTGTGTGTGTGTTTGAGCGTGTGTACATGTTCATACAACTCCTTTCCGCAGGCTGTCAGAGTTGTTCTGTTTGCTGAGTGCTGGCTTATGGGTTTACACTGGTGTGTTGGTGAGTCCGTGTGAATCAGTAGTAATGCAAGTGCGCTGTGCACCTGAGCTGTGCGCCACCTCACAGTGTATTGGACTTGGGCGGATATGGAGGGTCTGGTCTCCGCACTGTCCACGAGGTCAGTGTGTTCAGCGTTTTCTTTCTGACAGCAGGTAGCCTGGACAAGGTCACCAGGTTAAAGAATGACAGACATGGCGAGGCTGGAACCTGATACAGTTGTGTAATCAAACCCTTCCCACGGCCACGTTCCATCAAACCCTTCTCACGGCCATATTTGTGAGGGTTTGGAGGCTTGTTAGTGGGGTCTTTGGCCCTGTTGGAAGAGCAGTTAATATATTCATCAGTTCATTTTGGCGATCTCTGTGTGGTTCCTTATTTGCCCCTCACTCTCCTGGGGCTAAACGCTTTGGTGGAGATATTTTAATTGAGATTTTTTAATGTTGTTTATTTGGTCTAGTGCTATATGTAATTTTGTTCTATTTTATGTCGTAATGCTGTTCCATAAATTGAGCCACGGGTTACATATTCATGGTCCACATGGTATCAGACTTGTACAATGCATGACTGGGTTGAATGGGATGAAATAATGTAGTGACTACAGCTGCCACTATTAGCACTGTTGTCATAATGCGATATTAAAAAAATGAAATGTTAAGAACCTTTTATATTAAGTAATTACATTTGCTATTGAATTCAAACATTACAGTAGAAAAATTCTCCTAAATCACAATTTCGAAGCGAAGCAAATTAATCGGTCCACCCCTACGCCCTCCTGTTTCCCATGGCACGGCAGGCAGCCCAGTAGTGACAGCGTGGCCCAGACGCCCCAGCTCCTGAGGCGCTACCCGCTGGAGGATCACGCCGACTTCCCCCTGCCGCCTGACGTGGTCTTCTTCTGCCAGCCCGAGGGCTGCCTGAGCGTGCGTCAGCGCCGCGTCAGTCTCCGTGACGACTCCTCCTTCGTCTTCACGCTCACCGACAAGGACTCCGGGGTCACGCGCTATGGCATCTGCGTCAACTTTTACCGCTCCTTCCAGAGGGGCCACCACCGCCCACGAGCAGAGGGCAAAGGTCAGGGTCCTTACGGAACACCGCGTCATCGGGCGTTCTGCGCCTGCTGCGGACGTACTGTCTCCGTATCGTTTTTGCGGAGGCGGTTTACGAGAGCAAGTTGACGTTTACGTATTCTTCAGATGTTCTCCTCTCTCCGCAGAAAAGCCCCCGGCTGCCGATCCTGCGGTGGAGGCCACGGAGAAGACCGACCCCTCTGCGCTGTCCCTCTCGGACGACGCGGGGGCGGGCGAGGGAGGCGGCGCTGGACGTTCGCCCCGGCCCAGGCGCGGCCGGGCGGCGGCCCGTAACCGCAACAGCACGCTGACGTCACTGTGCATGCTCAGCCACTACCCGTTCTTCTCCACCTTCCGCGAGTGCCTCTACCTGCTGAAGCGCATGGTGGACTGTTGCAGCCACCGCCTCAACCAGAGGGCCGGCGCCGCCAAGGGCAACCAGCGGTGAGTCCACCTCCCTGTGGTGTATTAGTACCAGTGACGGGGTGATGGTATGGCGTATAAGTACCAGTGACGGGGTGATGGTATGGCGTATAAGTACCAGTGACGGGGTGATGGTATGGCGTATAAGTACCAGTGACGGGGTGATGGTATGGCGTATAAGTACCAGTGACGGGGTGATGGTATGGCGTATAAGTACCAGTGACGGGGTGATGGTATGGCGTATAAGTACCAGTGACGGGGTGATGGTATGGCGTATAAGTACCAGTGACGGGGTGATGGTATGGCGTATAAGTACCAGTGACGGGGTGATGGTATGGCGTATAAGTACCAGTGACGGGGTGATGGTATGGCGTATAAGTACCAGTGACGGGGTGATGGTATGGCGTATAAGTACCAGTGACGGGGTGATGGTATGGCGTATAAGTACCAGTGACGGGGTGATGGTATGGCGTATAAGTACCAGTGACGGGGCGATGGTATGGCGTATAAGTACCAGTGACGGGGCGATGGTATGGCGTATAAGTACCAGTGACGGGGCGATGGTATGGCGTATAAGTACCAGTGACGGGGCGATGGTATGGCGTATAAGTACCAGTGACGGGGTGATGGTATGGCGTATAAGTACCAGTGACGGGGTGATGGTATAGCGTATAAGTACCAGTGACGGGGTGATGGTATGACGTATAAGTACCAGTGACGGGGTGATGGTATGGCGTATAAGTACCAGTGACGGGGCGATGGTATGTCGTATAAGTACCAGTGACGGGGCGATGGTATGAGTGTATAAGTACCAGTGACGGGGCGATGGTATGGCGTATAAGTACCAGTGACGGGGCGATGGTATGGCGTATAAGTACCAGTGACGGGGTGATGGTATGGCGTATAAGTACCAGTGACGGGGTGATGGTATGGCGTATAAGTACCAGTGACGGGGTGATGGTATGGCGTATAAGTACCAGTGACGGGGTGATGGTATGAGTGTACGAGTACCAGTGACGGGGTGATGGTATGGCGTATAAGTACCAGTGACGGGGTGATGGTATGGCATTTAGTATCGTTCTCTCTGTCTTTCTCTCATGGTTGGTCATTAATCCCTGGCTGCATTGTAGCTTTTTAGAGAATTGTAATAGCTATAATGGATCACAAAAACGTATTTAAAAATAATCCTGAGGTGGATGTTCAAGGCTGTTTTGTCCAATAGTGAGAGACTGCAGGAGTGCTGCAGAGACAGCTATGATGATGATGATGATGATGGTGGTGGCCTGACCCCGACCCCCCCATTCCGTGGTGTTCTGTGATGGCCCGCTGTAATGGCCAAGCCCTCCAGTTTGTATCATTAAACAATCTGCACAAGTGCTTTGCTGCTCCCATTCAGATCAGCAGGCACTGTGAGCCGCGTTCCTTTTCTTGACGGCGCCTTTTCAGCTGTAGCCTAGCAACTGTCGCCTAGATGAGTGGCAGATGAGTTTTCAGGGCTCAGTTTGTTTGCGGGTGAATTGGCCTCCTTTGATTTTCCTCCGAAGTGAGGAGAATAATTGAAGCAATAAGCTTGTGTGTGCGTGTTTGGCCAGCAGCAGACCTCCATTTCAGTCTCTGTTGAAGGAACCGCTGTTCATTTGATGCAGGTTTACTGAGGGGGTTTGTGTAACCTCATTACTACATCAGAGCTGCACACTCGTGACTCACTAACAGACCCGACCCAGCAGGCCTGACTACACTCCTGCAGGGGCAAGGACACTTTTTTTCCTCATTTAAACTCCGTTAGATTGTTTGCCATAATTTATTTAATAAACAATATTTCCAGTAGACAGAATAATTGAAAAAGAGACGCCGGCAGCTGCAGCTGTCCTGGTTTGACCTGGTTTTGTTTCTTAGCAATATAGAGGGGAGAGGTGTCAGCAGATTTGTATATAGGGGAGAGAGGTGACAACAGAGCGGTGTAGAGGGGAGAGAGGTGTCAATAGAGCGGTGTAGAGGGGAGAGAGGTGACAATAGAGCGGTGTAGAGGGGAGAGGGGTGACAATAGAGCGGTGTAGAGGGGAGAGAGGTGACAACAGAGCGGTGTAGAGGGGAGAGAGGTGACAATAGAGCGGTGTAGAGGGGAGAGAGGTGACAACAGAGCGGTGTAGAGGGGAGAGAGGTGACAATAGAGCGGTGTAGAGGGGGGAGAGGTGACAATAGAGCGGTGTAGAGGGGGAGAGGTGACAATAGAGCGGTGTAGAGGGGAGAGAGGTGACAATAGAGCGGTGTAGAGGGGAGAGGGGTGACAATAGAGCGGTGTAGAGGGGAGAGAGGTGACAACAGAGCGGTGTAGAGGGGAGAGAGGTGACAATGGAGCGGTGTAGAGGGGAGAGAGGTGACAACAGAGCGGTGTAGAGGGGAGAGAGGTGACAATAGAGCGGTGTAGAGGGGAGAGAGGTGACAATAGAGCGGTGTAGAGGGGAGAGAGGTGACAACAGAGCGGTGTAGAGGGGAGAGAGGTGACAATAGAGCGGTGTAGAGGGGAGAGAGGTGTCAGCAGATTTGTATATAGGGGAGAGAGGTGACAACAGAGCGGTGTAGAGGGGAGAGAGGTGACAATGGAGCGGTGTAGAGGGGAGAGAGGTGACAATAGAGCGGTGTAGAGGGGAGAGAGGTGACAACAGAGCGGTGTAGAGGGGAGAGAGGTGTCAATAGAGCGGTGTAGAGGGGAGAGAGGTGTCAATAGAGCGGTGTAGAGGGGGGAGAGGTGACAATGGAGCGGTGTAGAGGGGAGAGAGGTGACAATGGAGCGGTGTAGAGGGGGGAGAGGTGACAATGGAGCGGTGTAGAGGGGAGAGAGGTGACAATAGAGCGGTGTAGAGGGGAGAGAGGTGACAATAGAGCGGTGTAGAGGGGAGAGGGGTGACAATAGAGCGGTGTAGAGGGGAGAGGGGTGACAATAGAGCGGTGTAGAGGGGAGAGAGGTGTCAGCAGATTTGTATATAGGGGAGAGAGGTGACAACAGAGCGGTGTAGAGGGGAGAGAGGTGACAACAGAGCGGTGTAGAGGGGAGAGGGGTGACAATAGAGCGGTGTAGAGGGGAGAGAGGTGACAATAGAGCGGTGTAGAGGGGAGAGGGGTGACAATAGAGCGGTGTAGAGGGGAGAGAGGTGACAATAGAGCGGTGTAGAGGGGAGAGAGGTGACAATAGAGCGGTGTAGAGGGGAGAGAGGTGACAATAGAGCGGTGTAGAGGGGAGAGGGGTGACAGCAGAGCGGTGTAGAGGGGAGTGGTCGGGTTGTAGGAGATGGGAGTGAGGACTAGCTCAGATTCTGGCAGCGGCATTTTGCTACAATTTTGGCCAAAAAAAGTATAATTGATTAAAACTGTCATGATATTGTGGTGAAATTTGAGATTTTATGATGCATTCAATAATTTTCCAAAGAACAAAAATCTAATCAAGTCAGAGATTTACCCAAATAAATGTAGCTTGGCCAACGCATAGCTGACTGTTCTTGGATTTTTCTCCATGTATGATCTCACAGCAGACAGAATGCGGCTCTCTGCTCAGGGTCCATCTGCTACTGCAGCAGCTCTCGTTGGTCCGACAGGTGCAGTGGGTCCGTGGGAGATCAGCGAGTGTGGCACGGAGATTGTGGAGTCACTGGTGCTCCGAGGGGCACTTCTGACTCAGATCACTCTCTCGCTCTCTCTCTCTCTCTCTCTCATTTCTCTCCTCCCTCTCTCTCCCCCTCTCTCTCTCATTTCTCTCCTCTCTCTCTCTCTCTCTCTCTCTCTCTCTCTCTTTCTCTTTCCCTCTCTCTCCCTTTCCCTCTCTCTCCCCCTCTCTATCTCTCATTTCTCTCCTCTCCCTCTCTCTCCCCCTCTCTATCTCTCATTTCTCTCCTCTCCCTCTCTCTCCCCCTCTCTTTTATCTCTCTCCTCTTTCTCTCATGCTCTCTTTTTTTTCTCTCATTGCTCATGCTCACTCTCTTTCTCGGCCCAGTAACATCCAGTGACCTTGACATTACTCTAGCATTACCCTTTCAGTGTCCACAACACACACACACACACACAACCCTCTGCTCTCTTTGGGGTGTAGTTCGAGAGTGACTCCGATATCTTTCAGGTTAAGAGCAATGTCATGAGTTCCATCATGAAGGTTTATTAGTGCAATATAGGGAACTGCAGGAGATATTAATTCTCACCTTTAAATCCACATACAGGTTATTGAAGTAGCAGGTTTGTGGCTTTCATAGTGGTCATGTCTGTGACCACATCCCTGTCTGATGGAGCTGCTCCAGTCTCCCTCAGTGGCTTTAAGGTTCAGCGCCTGTATGCAGCAGTATGCAGAGTCCCAAATCACGTGTATCGCAGCTAAACTTCAGGATTCAGAGCACATGACCACTTTACTAGTTCCAAAAGGGGGGAAACGAGGGGAGGGGGTAGTGAGCATGTCGGAGGCAGAGACGGAATAAAAGAGTGATGTGCTTATGTAAGACCCAGACAGCCGACGCAGCCTTTCTGATTGGCTGAGGTTGCAGCCTCCCTGTGGCAGCAGTCTGCAGGATGCCACCGCCCCTCCTCCGACAGGAGTCAGAGCTGCGGGCTCCTCCCCTCGCCCCCCCACACAGCCCACGTCCAGCTGCCTGGACATGAAGATTTGAATGGGAACAGGGAAGGAGGCTTAGTGGGATACGTACTGCGGTTAGCTCAGAGTTCCATGGTGTGAGGTTTGTGTAGCGTTCTGTGTATCTGTGAGCTCGGCCAGTCTGCCCTCTGCCTCGCTGCTGTGGCTACAAACTGATTAGCTACCTAATCTCCTCCCATTAGCTACCAGATGCCAGTGTTTTGTGCTATTTCTGGCTCTCACTCACTTGATTACTAAAAAGGCTTAGAGGATCTTGAGATGACTGCACAAATACCCATCTCACCAAATGTCTTGGTGACCTGTTCCTAACGGTCAGCGCAGCCCAGCTAAGGGAGAGGACTGCCCTGCACAGACCTCACAAAGACGCACAAAGGTGAGGATGAATAGGGCAGTTTATAGCCTGTCAGCTCTCATAAGGCGTCATGATTAATGGCCCCCGATAATAGGTCTGCGTGCTGCTGTGTCATCGTATTCCCAGCCTCGTGGGTGCCACCCCTGTGAATTGTGGGTAGTGTAGGCAAGACCGGGGCGATGATGAAAACACATTTTGCACATTTTGTCCCAAGGACATGGGATTGTACCGTTGAGCTCCATTGCTTCAGTATATCCTGTCAAGTGTGATGTCAAAATGTGTAAGTGGAAAAACTCTGCAGAGAACAGGGACTAATAATAGCTGAGCAGGTCCTGACCAGGATGTCTGTTTTAGTCAGACGGTTCAGGGGGGGTTGAGACTGCATGAAGGACTTTGGGATGAAGTGCTTTTTGTAGCTGATGACCGTTTTAAATGCAGCATTCTGTGTGGTTGTTTTACTTTCGTTAAACGCAGTTTCTGAGAAAATGTGTGTGTGTGTGCCATCCAGGGACGCCATGTGGCGGGTGTTCATCGGGGCCCTCTCCGTGGAGGAGAAGGAGAAGGGTAACCAGCTCCTGCACGACCTGCGTGAGATCGAGTCCTGGGTGTACCGGCTGCTGCGTTCGCCCGTGCCGCTGGCCGGCTCCCGCCGAGTGGACGTGGAGGTCCTGCCCCACGAGCTTCAGCCGGCCCTCACCTTCGCCCTGCCCGAGGCCTCCCGCTTCGCCCTGGTGGACTTCCCGCTGCACCTGCCCCTGGAGCTGCTGGGCGTGGACGCCTGCCTGCAGGTGCTCGCCTGCATCCTGCTTGAGCATAAGGTACGGTGCCCGGGAAGGGACACGCCTCGAATCCAAACTGCCAAGCCCTATGGCGGGATCACAGGATGCTGGCACGTGTCCTTATCACAGAAGCTTGCCGCAAAACGTCAGTTAATTCTAAATATTTTTAAACGCTTTCCATCAGGATCTCGCTAGAGACTCACCAAAGATTACAGATAATCAGGTGCATGCGTCACTTTGCTTCGGCACTGGTTCTTACTAACGGACCATTGTTTCGGTTTCATAAGGACCGCAGTTGTCTTTTTTTTTTTTTTTTTTTGTAACATGTTGTTATTTCATTAGAGAATGTGTATCAGAATCGCATACAGCCCTAAGGCCTGTTGGAGGAATTAGGGAAGAGGTCTTGTGCTCAGGGTGCCGTCTAGCTGCAGCTTCTCTGGCTTACACTGTGATTTGGCCAGACCCAACACCCCCCTCCCTAGTGGGTATTTGTTCATTCATTCGTTGGGCATCACATGGATTCAATTTAGGTCATATTTTAATATGAGCAATTGCAAACAGGAAGGTTCTCTCTAAAACCCTCAAATTCAGCGTTGAGAAAGTGGGCTTGAGGAATGAATTTGATTAAAATGTTTCAGTGTTCTCACATTTTACAGGCAGAGAAGGAAAAAGGATGAATGTGTTTTGATTGTTCTGTATTGGCGTGTCTAATGGCCTGTTATTCAGTATAACTTCCATTTTGAGTGATGTGTTAAGACTGTTGCCATGTGCTTACCAAGATAACTCTTATGAGTATGATTGCTCATACATTATGCAGGATGCACTAAAAGAAAGTAACGAGAAAACTCCACATAAATCTCCTATAATAATCGCCTTATCTTTTGACAGTATTTTTAATATACATTTTAGAGTAGCTAATGATATAGCTATGGTATATGCACAGACTAATCAATTTTAATTGGGGAACATAACATATAGTATAATAAATATTAAAGAGTCACTGTCTGATAGCTTGTCAGATCATCCATCACCTCCCTTATTTGTACTTCTCCAACACTGGGATACAGTCTAGTATAGAGCATCCATCAGGTTCCTCTGCTTTTTTCGAGCGTATGTGATGAACTCTCCTCCGCCCTCTGGTGTTTGTAGGTGGTACTGCAGTCCCGGGATTACAACGCACTCTCTATGAGCGTAATGGCCTTTGTGGCCATGATCTACCCTCTGGAGTACATGTTCCCAGTCATCCCACTGCTGCCCACCTGCATGGCGTCAGCCGAACAGGTAAACGCCCAGTGAGCCCACCCTCTAACCGGTTCACGATGATTACAGGAGCAGGTGAAACAGGCTCCGCCTCTTCCTGTCTCTCCCCAGCTCCTGCTGGCTCCCACTCCGTACATCATCGGTGTGCCTGCGAGCTTCTTCCTCTACAAGGCGGACTTTAAGATGCCAGACGACGTTTGGCTGGTGGATTTGGACTGCAACAAGGTCAGTCTCCCGTACTGCGTTAGTCACTCTGCCTGTTTTAGGGGGTGCTAGTGATGGCGGTTGACTGTCTTTTTTTTTTTTTTTTTTGCTGAGCAGACATTTTTTTATTTTTAAGGCACGTGAAGTTCTGTTCTGATTCCCAGTGTGTACTGTTCCTTCGCAGGTTGTTGCTCCTACCCATGCTGAAATACTCCCTCCTTTACCTGAGCCGGAGGCCTCGGAACTGAAGAAGCACCTGAAGCAGGTAACCTAATCACGACTTAATCTGGCCTCTGTCTAGCACCTAATCACTGCTTAATCTGGCCTCTGTCTAGCACCTAATCACTGCTTAATCTGGCCTCTGTCTAGCACCTAATCACGACTTAATCTGGCCTCTGTCTAGCACCTAATCACGGCTTAATCTGGCCTCTGTCTAGCACCTAATCACGGCTTAATCTGGCCTCTGTCTAGCACCTAATCACGGCTTAATCTGGCCTCTGTCTAGCACCTAATCACGGCTTAATCTGGCCTCTGTCTAGCACCTCTCTGGAATAAGTTGGTTTGTTGAGGTTTCGTGTGGATGTAATGAGTGTGTAAGTGTGTAGGGTTTTTGTTGTCACTGTTGAACAACAGCGCTTAATTGTTTTCAGCAGTGACATTGAGTTCTTCTGATGACCCACATCACCACGTTCTAATGTAAATGGAGATTATGCGTGTGTTCAGTGTAATGCATGGTAATCAACACCTGTTTTTTTCCTTCCCTCTGTCTGTTCTAGCATTTGGAGGTAATGAAAGTTCGGGGTGCATCTGCTCATAGACACAGCAGTAGTTTGAGGCCTCTAAAGTGACTAACCCCGGAACCACTATAATCAAACGTCATCTACTGTTCAGGCTTGATTCAGAACTAATTTCACCTGATTCAATTAACCAAAGCTCTACATCTTGCCATTATTCACATTATTCATTAATTACAGGAATACATTTCTTTTAGTTCAGTGATGCATTAATATTTGACTAACCCATTTTTATTTTATATTTATCAATTATATATTTTCCTTTCCATACTGGTGATTTATTTTGTTCAGTTCTTATTCAGTTATTTTTGGCCAATAACTATTCCGCTTTCTGTCTTGATCATTATTATTAACAGTGATGACCATAAATCAGACTGTGGTATAATGATCATCGTGGTTCTGAATCCAGTGACGCAAACTGAATCAGACCAAACACAAAGAATGCTTTTGTTGTGGAACTGTGATAGCCGAATCTTGCTGTTGGTAGATTGCTCTTTTTGCCAAGCTCTGTGTATGTGTGTGTGTTTGTGTGAGAGAGAGTGTTTATGAGTGTGTGTTCGTTCTCCTTTGCCCAAACATAAAAAAGGATCAGAGAGGTGTGATTTTTTTTTTCCTTCATATTCTGTACAAAAAAGCTCAAACACCTGTTTCACAGATTACTGAAGTTCATAGCTTGTTTTGTTTTTGCTGTGCGCTAATGTCACCTCCTACTCAAACTCAGGTTTTAAAAAGAAATTCAGCTTCTATGATCACTCATAATTTGTCTAGTGTCCTTTTGTTGGTCTTGCAAACTTCCTCTTTCTGTTCATTCTGTGTTTTTTTTATGTAAAAGCACCACCACCATGTATATATCCTTCCTCTTCCTTCCTCCCTTTTCTATTGTCTATGTCATCATCTCTTGCACACTCGGTCTCTCTCTCTCTCTTCTCATTTTAGCCTCCAGTCTGGTCACATGACCTCCTGGTCTTACGGCAGTCATGTGACACCGGCTCTGTTTGTTCTTGTGTTTCTCAGTGTCTGGTTAGGTTGACTGTGATCACGCAAAAACAGATCTTCGCCACAGACTCCAAGGTTCCTAAAGCTCTGCGCCCTGCTCCCCTGCTGCATGGGCCCCCATAACCCCACCCCCTCCCACCACAACTCCGCCCACCACACCTCCGCTCCATTCCTGAACTCACTTTGCACATACAGAGCT
This sequence comes from Brachyhypopomus gauderio, assembly GCF_052324685.1. Lineage (NCBI taxonomy): Eukaryota > Metazoa > Chordata > Actinopteri > Gymnotiformes > Hypopomidae > Brachyhypopomus > Brachyhypopomus gauderio. The sequence goes on along the minus strand of NC_135211.1, from coordinate 13,566,964 downwards.
CAGAACTACACACACTCTGCCGTCCACGGCTGACTTATTTACTCTTCATACACATAAAAAAAAATAAAACACTCCAAAGCCTCTTACTGTAAAAACATACATGTCCACCCTCACACACTTAAGGCCCTGTTCATCAGTTCTCCTCTTCTCCCTGGCCCTGGTGGATTCGGACATGGTCGTCTGCTGCTCACCGCACTCATGTTTGGCTTCAGCATGTCTGGATGTCCCCTGCACATTCTTAGCGTGGTTATAACCCTGAAGAGGCCGATGGTAAACCCAACCGATGATGCGTCGGCTTGGCAGTGCGGCTGGCCTGGTCTGTCCAGAGCACGTAGAGATCTGCTGTGCCGGCAAGGCATTGGCCGAGCGACGGCCCTACTGCCAGAGTGCTTTGAAATGGCTCAGTGCGATGAACCCGCCCCCTCTTTAACACTATTGACCTTTCAACCCACTAACTTGGCAGCTCATTTCAGGCAGTATCTGTCAGTCAAACCCAAAGCTGAGGTAATTGTGTTTGCATGCAGTATACGACAGCAACTTACCTTCGGTTTTGATAACTTTGATAACTAACTCTTCTCCTTGATTCCTGTCCTACCATTCTAAGTATATATCGTATGGACAGGGTCCCAGATACACTGGGCTTCCGCTTAGCATCGTACCGCACATGAAAACATGCAGTGCTGTACATGACACATTAATGCCTGAAGTGAGAATGCTAGTCCTAATGCTTTTCCGTTATAGGTTTATCAAATGTGTATCGTTTCCACTAAGTCTTCCCTCCCTCTCTCTCTCTCTCTCTCTCTCTCTCTCTCTCTCTCTCTCTCTCTCTCTCCTCCCTTCATCTCTAGGCTCTGGCTAGTATGAGTTTGAACACTCAGCCCATTCTAAACCTGGAGAAGTTCCAGGAGGGCCAGGACCTGCCACTTATTCCACCTGGTCGGGAGAAGTCGTCCCCCTCCTCCACCGAGTTTAACCCCCTGATCTACGGAAACGACGTGGACTCTGTGGATGTGGCCACAAGGTGAGGGCCCCAGCGTGACCGGGGACCCAGTCCGCTCTGCTTGGGTCCGGCACGGTTTAAAAAATCCCCGTCCGGTCCCTTTGTCTCGATTCACGCTCCCGTCGCGCTTCTGCCGTCCACAGGGTGGCGATGGTGAGGTTCTTCAACTCCCCCAACATGCTGCAGGGCTTCCAGCTGCACACGCGCACGCTGCGGCTCTTCCCGCGGCCCGTGGTGGCCTTCCAGGCCACGTCCTTCCTGGCCTCGCGCCCCCCGCCGCACCGGCTTCACCGAGAAGCTCTCGCACACGCAGGCGGTGGAGTACTACGGCGAGTGGGCGCTGAGCCCCACCAACCTAGCCTTCCAGAGGATCCAGAACAGTAAGAACGCACGCGGGCCGCCCATTCACAGCCCAGCACCACGACGCAGCACTCTTACAGAGAACGTGTGTGTGTGTGTGTGTGTGTTCCAGATGTGTATGACCCTTCCCTAATAGGCGATAAGCCGAAGTGGTACGCTCACCAGTTGCAGCCGGTGTTCTATCGTGTGTATGATGGCAACTCCCAGCTCGCGGAGGCCATTAGTGGCCCACTGGAGGATGAAGGGAATGACTCAGACCCTACAGACGACAGGTGGGCAGTGCGTACACACACACACACACACACACACACACACACACACACACACACACTTAAACCCAGCGTGCTGGAAATGTGCCACTCTTATTGGTTAGTAAACAGGTGTCCTAGCTTCCGCTAGTAAGGGTGTATCATCTTATATTTGCTTTTTTGTTTGTATGCAGTTTTTGAGCTTCATAATTATTGTTTGTGTTACAGTGGCAGTGACAGTGAGGCGTACGATGACTCCAGCTCCTCCTACTCTTCACTCGGCGATTTTGTGAATGAGATGATCAAAGGGGACATACAGGGGGACACACCAAGTTAGTCCTCGTCACCGTCTCCACACTCTCATGTCCTCCTGCTCGCTGGTCTCATAGCCACACTCTCTAAATAGAACATGTCGGTTGACATTAGTCTCAACCTCTCTCTCTCTCTCCGACACCGTCCTGCAGATGTGGACCCCTTGACCCACGCGGCGCTGGAGGACGCCAGCGAGGTGGAGATCCATGACTTCCAGGAGTTTAAGGAGGAGGCTGGTGATTCCGTGCCCGAATCGGAGGCCCCGCCTGAGGCCGCGGACAGTCAGGCGCTACGGTCCAGTTCCAGCACCACGGCCAGCTCCAGCCCCAGCACCGTCATCCAGGGGGTCAATCATGTCAGTGGATCTCCACCCAGCAGTGTTCGTCTGGGGCTACAATTGTATAATAATAAGGAGATTTAGTTTTGGGCCGTTTACAATGTCATTTTTTTTTCTTTCTTCTAGGAGCAGGCCGAGCCTGCTGAGCTAGAGGCATCAGCTAGCGTGGCTTTACAGAACTCTGGCCCTGGATTGGTTCCCCCGCCATTCACAAGACCCGCCCCCGAGCCAGGCTCTGTGGACTCGTCCAATAAGAAGCGGGAGTATGACAACCCGTATTTTGAGCCCCAGTATGGCTTTCCTACAGAAGAGGAGGCGGACGGTGAAGAACAAGAAGAGAGCTACACGCCCCGCTTCAACCAGAACATCAACGGAAACAAGTATACCTGCCTCATACACACACACACACACACACACACTCATGCCCACACACACATGCACGCACCACACACACACAGACCCACGCATACAAACACACACACACCACTTTAATCTTATGAACACAGGCAATTATTTAAATCATACATAAACAGAAGATTAAAATGACCTGCTCAGTTCTGTGACCTATGAAGCATGTGACTACCTAACTCTGTTCACTTAAACACTTCCAAACATTCCAGCCAAACAGCTGCGTGTGTCGCTTGTACTTATTTATTTTTCATGTATGCATACGCACACACTCACGTGCATATGCATACATGAACTGGCTCGTGTGTGTGTGTGTGTGTGTGTGTGTGTGTGTGTGTGTGTGTGTGTGTGTGTGTGTGTGTGTGTGTGTGTAGGCCATCTCGTCCTCTGAGGCCCAGCAGCCTGAGGCTGCCAGGTGAATCGGATGGTGAGGGAGACTCCAAGAACAGCTCGCCCAACTCCACGGTGTCCAACAACAGCAGCGACGGCTTCGGAGGACTCATGTCGTTTGCCAGTGAGTGGCTTCCACACCTTATGTTGCTAATAGGCTTGGACCTGCTAATCTAACCGGAAATCCATTTCTGTTGATATTCCTTGCTGTTGTAGCTCCCTGTAATCCTGGTTGTGTGTGTGTGTGTGTGTGTGTGTGTGTGCGTGTGTGTGTGTGTGTGCATGCTGAACCTCTTTAGGTAACTTGTACAAGAACCATGGCACCAGCTTCAGTCTGTCCAGCCTGGCACTGCCCAACAAAGCAGCCAGAGAGAAGAACACCCCCTTCCCCAGTCTTAAAGGTACTCACTGCCCGTGGGCCTGGGGGCGGAGTCGGGCCCTGCCACCTTCCTGCTGGACCCACCCCCTCATCCACCCAGCCAACCAATCATTCCTCACGCTCCAACCTATCTCATTCACTCATCCTTAAAGTTTTCAACTTCTGTCTGTCTCTCTGTCCTGCCAGTCCAGTCATTCACTCTCCCTGTATCTATCTATCTATCTATCTCTCTCTCTCTCTCTCTCTCTCTCTCTCTCTCTCTCTCTCTCTCTCTCTCTCTCTCTCTCTCTCTCTCTCTCTCTCTTTATCTCTCTCTCTATCTCTCTCTTTCTCCCTCTCTCTCTCTCTCTTTCTGTATATCTAGACCACTTTATTTTTGAACTTTAAAGTAACTAATAGTAAATATATGCACAAATAAATTGTCAATATGTAATATGCAAATCTATTCAGGACACCAGATTATAGCGAACGGTTTAATTACCGCCTGGCCCCAGGTGTGGACACGTCATTAGAACTACGGTCATGGGGTCATGACCCTCATAAGAACACAACATTTGTCTTTATCATTTACCAGAGTTATAATTTTGTAGTTTTGTAGTTTTTTGTTTGTTTGTTAGTGGTAGAAGCAGATGAAGGTTGGTGGGAATGTCGCCTGATCTCTTGCCTCCACCCTGATGTATTACCTGCATTCTGACTACACTGGAAGTGAACCGGAAGCAGAAAGTGACGCTTCGTTTTTCTTTCTCAGAAAGCTGCTTTACACGGAAAAGTGGAGACGCTTGCTCGGTCACTTTCTTAGCTTGTAGCTATGGATTTGTTGGTTTTTGCCATTTTCTTTTGCTTATGATTTTGGGTTGTTTTTGCTGTTCAGATGAAGACGACATGAGTCCCGTCAGTCCTGGTATGTTTCGTGTCTGTAGCCCAAAGCTGTGCTAGTTTGCAGTGTTCCATTACCTTAGACCCTTACCTTTAAGAGAATGGGTGCCCTGCCTTTTCCTCCTTGAAATTAGTCTGAGGATATACCTGTGCAGGGTTGCCAACTTTTGAAGATCGGTTGGAGTGAGATTTGAACCTGGAGGAGGTGGCGAGTGTAAATTGTTGACGGGGGGGGGGGGGGGGGGGGGTAGCGTACGTAATTTGTCGGGGGGGAGTGGCGAACGTAAAATGGACACAAATTAAGTATTATCTCGTGATCTGTCGATCGCCGGTGGTTGGCGCCAGAGCGAACTAGTAACTCATTGAATCATATATGTGGATCAGAGGTAAATAAACTAGATTTTTTTTTTTTCGCGTGAGATATCGGATGTGTGGCGTGAGAGCGTGTGAAAACTGTCAAATGTGTGTGTCTCACGCTCAATGCGTGAGAGTTGGCAACCCTGCTGTGTGTGTGTGTGTTTGTGTGTGTGTGCACTAAAAGGTGTATCCACACTTCTGTGCTCTTTCTGCCTGGTACACACAAGTACACACTACACACATGTACACACATGTCAAAAGAAAAGCCCTCCTTACATGCGTCAAGTCCATATCTGGATTTTCTGTGGACATGGAGTGCTCATCTTCAGCGCCCTCGGTTCCCCGTATGTGGGGTGCTTGTCTTCAGCGCCCTCTGTCCCCTTGTGTGTGTGTGTGTGTGTGGACTTGGCCACTTTCCTTTAGAACACTGTGCTAGGAAAGAAAATGACTTGTGTGCTTAAACACACCCTCCCTGTCTCAGATCATCTTCTGTCCTGGAGCTTATGAGCTCCTGCGGCGTGGGTGGAAATTGGTCTGTGCTGCTACCAGTTTTCACCTGCGCGCAGCAGGTGCTGTAACCGAGCACGACCAGTGGGAGGCCAAACCCTCTCCCATTAGCCGCTAGCTCACTAGAGAGGCTTCTTCCATAGGAGGCGGTCTTTTTCGAGAAGTGTGTGTTTGCTGCCCTGCTCCCTTACGTACTTAGTGTTATTCGCAGAAACTTCATACTACCACTGTCTTACACTTCATACTGCTCATCCAGTACCACATTATACATACTCGATTGAACTTTTTGTGCTCAGATATTACAGAGATATTACAAAACTACTCTCACTAACTAGTAGTTTTGCTGTATCTGTTATCTGTCCGAGCCATCTCGCTCTCCTTAGCTACATTCTAAGGGAGCAGAATGGCTATTCTTGCCCCCGCAGCATTACCGGTAGTTACAGAGCTCAGTGATGGATTGTTCTGGAATACTCAAACAATCCCAGTATAGCTCGCTCTCTCTCTCTCTATCTCTATATCTCTCTCTCTCTCTCTCTCTCCTCCACCCCCACCTCTCTCTCGCTCTCTTCCTCTCCTTGTCCTGCTGCTGGTTTTCTCTCCTGTGCTTTGTACGCGTGTCCTGTGGTTGTAGTCGTGGGTTGATGTTTGGACTGGTTCTGTCTGGGCCGGTATTGCTCTCTGTCCTTCTTTTAACCCTCCCTTTGCACTAATTCTGGCTTCTGTGTCCAGTATTTGGGCTAAATTCTCTAATGGAGATTATAACAGAGGTCGGCCCGGGGAGCGGAGAAGGTGGGTTCCGCCCTTTGCTGCGTGAGCTGCATGCTTCTCCAAAGCCAGTCAACTACATCTCCCAGCATCCTCTTCTTCCACCATTGCTTCTTGTTGTGTTTCTAAGAGTCACCTGGTCCTTCATCACTGTGGCTCTGCCATTTATTAATCTTCACTTTCATGCCAGACAACCACTGTGTTTTATAAGGGTTGGGCCCATAACAGTAGAGTAAAATACACTATTCATGTTTTTGTTTTTTTGGTATTGATATTTTCTCTGAATATGAGATTATAAAACAAGGGTTACCTTTGTTTAGCATATCCTCTCTCCCCCTCTCACTGTGTGTGTGTGTGTGTGTGTGTGTGTGTGTGTGTGTGTGTGTGTGTGTGTGTGTGTGTGTGTGTGTGTGTGTGAGAGAGAGAGAGTTGGTTTAAAGTTGCAAAGTAAGAATGCTTTCAAAAATAGAAGTGCAAGTTATTTTTCTCAACAATATATAAATTGAATCAACTGAAGCAATCCAAAAATCCAATCAGTATTTCGTGTGAGCACCCATTGCCTTCAACAGCATCTGTTCACAACAGCACATGTTCTTCTAGGTTATAGTGAGGTAAATGATTAATCAATTATACCAAACAGGTGATGATGCCCATCATGTTCATAGGCAGGTTGAAGCTCAATCATAAACTGAAACGGCTGTATGTGAGGCTTCAGACTGACTGAGGCGAGGTTGTGGGAGGTGGGTCATGCACCATATGGTAAAGGACAACACACGAGGGTTTCAAGCTGTGCTGTACAAGCTGACTAGTAAACGGGCAGTGTTGAGACCGTAGGCTGACCAGTAAACGGGCAGTGTTGAGACCGTAGGCGCAGTGCATGGCCAGGAAAACTTGGTGCAGCGCTTGCTTCCCATCAGAAGGTGTCCAGCGGTGGCTCAGAACTGGAAAAAATAGCGGTACCCAGGTACACCCGTCTACTGCTCAGAAAAGGCAGGCCACGAGTTGTCTTTGTGGAAGAATTGCAGCCACAGGGCCGTACTGTCGACATGGAAACAAGGCCAAGTGACTCAATGCAGGAATGCATAGGAGCTGGGGCAGAGGGCAACAGCAGGTGAATATTTGTGTGTAACAGGACGTTTTGTTGGCCAAAGGGATGAGAGCAGTACGATGAGTAGCTGCTTGCAACAGACACGTTGTAGATTTCTTGGGAGTTTGGGATTGCATTTCAGCAAATGGACTTGGAGATTTGGTCAGGATTAATGGTGACCCCACCCCCCCATAGCCCAGATCTCAACATTGTGTGCCTGCAATTACACCATGGAATGATTTTGGAGCCTACATCCATGACGGTTTGTGGTTGGTTCTCAAGATGTTTGGTCATCAATGTCCTCCATCTTGACTCTTCTGGACATTTCAGTGGCCTTTGACACAGTAAAAACTCCTGTTTGTCCTCTCCAGACTTGGTGTGACTGTCAGTCCTATTCAGTGGGCTGGTCCTATCAGCCAACATGGAGCAGATCCCCTTCCAATACATGTAGACCCTCATGCAGTGTGCCCCAGGGCTCAGTGCTGGGCCCTCTTCTCTTTGTATACTCACTCTCTTCAGTGGCACATATTTCATGGCTTCTACCACCACTGCTATGCTGATAACACCCAAGTAATTCTCTCCTTCCCACCTTCTGACACTCAAATGACAAAGCACTTGTAATTCGCTCTGGATATGGCCATCTGCTAAATGCCAGAAATATAAAATCTAGAAAAATGAATGCTGTTTGGAAGGTGAAGGATGGTTGCACCATATATTGATTTAGATTTCTATTTTGTTCATTTACTTTGTCTTTTGTTAATTGAAAAAAAACTATTAACACTTTGATTTTTGAGTAGAACATTAAAACATTCTTATTTTTCAACGTGTGCGTGTGCGTGTGTGTGTGTGTGTGTGTGTGTGTGTGTGTGTGTGTGTGTGTGTGTGTGTGTGTGTGTGTGTGTGTGTGTGTGTGTGTGTGTGTGTGATATATAATAGTGTGTGTGTGTGTGTACTGTGATAACATTCTCACCCCAGATGCTGATTTTAGTTTTGTACATTAACTTCCCAGTTGGTAGTAACGGAGGTATACAACATCTGTGCATTGTAAAAGTGTTTATTTAGGACATGACAAGTGATTTAGAAAGGAATCGTTTTACTGCCATGTCGATATTTATTATCAAACTTTTAATTAATCCTGCAGGGCAATTCCAAAAAATGCAATATACACAAAACACACAATAGGAACAAAATGGTAGACCCACATTTCCCCAGCTCCATCTCATCGATATAGTCTAAATATAGCACCCAGTGTTGTATAGTTATTGAATATGTGTGTTGCGTGTGCTTCTGTGCGGTCGTAAACGTAGGTAGACTAGGTGTAATCATCGCGCCATACGCACGCAAGCGCTGAACTAGAGTTCGTCAGTAGTCTCTATCTAGCCTTCAGATATGGGGGCAAATGTGCAGTCTTAGGATGTGACAGTAAGGTGAATCACTCCAGATGCCTGAAGGATGTAGTGGGAGATACGCTGAAGAAACTGGAAGTCTTTTTGCTGCACAAAGAAATTGCATAATCCTTCCAAAAGGCTTGGTGCATGCTCAGTGTACACGGCATCCCAAAACACAAAGCCACATTCTTACAGCTGCAGTTAGTCACATTAGCCATGACTGTGTTCCACCATTTGAATCCACAGTTTTTATTCCACATATTTACTACTTACAGCCTTAGTCAGTTAATTGTGAGTAGACCCAGAGTATGTGTTTTGGAGCAATAAAGATGTAGACCTTAAGGTTAGAAACACCAGGGCTCTAGGCATTGCGAAGCAAGTGTATGTAAAAGTGTGCCACCTACTGGCGAGTTGTGTAAATGTGAAGATAAAGATGGAGAGTCTGTACGTGTACGTGAAGTTTCAAATCACACGTGTTTAATTGAGCTTAACCGCAATGTTGACTTTATTTATTTATTTATTTATTTATTTTACAGCTACAGATACTTGCTTTTACTATTCCACAAAGCAAATCCTCCTTATTATATTTGTACATAACACCCCATGGGCATTTACCGGTGTATTTATTAGAAAGGGGGATTTGAATAAAGGGCTATTTATTGGTAGCCCCGGGCCCAACCCATCATGTGATCTACCCACACGGCGATGTGCGATGTGTGTCTGCGTCACAAAGTGCGTGTCCACAAGCGCGCTCCGTGCTTCAGGCAACATGCACACACAGCAGCTGCGCATACAGAATTGTGTGGTTGGATCATCTGAACTAGTTTTGTCGTCTCTTTTTTTTCCCACCCTCCTTTTGTTTGTTCTTCTTTTCTGCATGAGTCACACGACGTGTCAACGGCGCCACCATGCAGGCTGTTCCTCACCCGTCTCACCACTCCCCCTCACTCTGTCCTCCGCCAAGTGAGAGTGTGTGTGCAGGCGCGCGTGTGCCTGTGGTGCACGCGTGTGTGCACAATTGAGAGTGTGTGTGTGAGAGGTCTGTTCCTGATCACATATAGCTTCTAACCAACCTCACTGACCACGTAGCCCTCTGACTGCAGCATATTTTACTTAAGAACTGTTAATTTAAGAACTGTGTGTTCTTTTCTACTTGGAGTTTATTGGTGTGGCGTTTGTTTGAGGCAAGGTACTATATGGGTTTTCTGTAGAGAGAGAGATGCACCTTGTTCTGATGTGCTGTAAATTTGTTATACATTTGTGTTCTTGTGTTCAGCTTAGCCATTGAGTAATAATAATGGAATTCTATGTATTTTTCAGTTCGGTAAGTATAAAGTTTATTGTGTGTGTGTGTGTGTGTGTGTGTGTGTGTGTCCGTGTCCTTGATCACTATGGGGTTCTGATGACGCTCGTATTCTCCCAGGAGGCCGAGCACCTCGTGCGCTGGTGGATCAGAAGTCTTCTGTGATCAAGCACAGCCCCACAGTAAAGAGGGAGCCGCCATCACCACAGGGCCGAGCCAGCAACACCAGGTAGCCCCCTCCCCAAGCCCGTCAGGATGGCCCCGCCTCTCACCTGCGTTCCCAGTCTGAGAGCTCACACAACCTGTTCCCTTTCCGTAAAATGACCAGTTGCTTGGTCTTTCCACTTGATTCCTGCCCTGCGTGGCTGAGCGCTAACGTCTGAGAGGTGGCCGTGCTTGTGTGTGCAGCGAGAACCAGCAGTTCCTGAAGGAGGTGGTGCAGAGCGTGCTGGACGGCCAGGGCGTCGGCTGGCTCAACGTGAAGAAAGTGCGCCGCCTGCTGGAGAACGAGCAGCTTCGCGTCTTTGTGCTCAGCAAGCTGAACCGCGCCGTCCGCTCGGAGGAGGACGCCCGGCACGAGCACATTCCAGACGTGGTGGGTTGGCAAGGGCGACTGGGTCTGATGGGCCCAGCGCTCACCGCCACTTAACTGGTCGATTGCACTAAGCTTTTTTTTTCTTCCCTCTGTGTGTGTCTAGGAAATTGGCAGGAAGGTGTATAAAGGTATGCTGGACCTGCTGAAATGCACAGTCTCCAGCCTAGAGCACTCCTACACTAACGCAGGCCTGGGAGGCATGGCTAGTGTCTTCAGCCTGTTAGAGATTGCGCGGACCCACTACCAGACCAAAGGTAGCGTGGGGCAAATCTGCACTTCACTTCCTTTTCCATTTCCAAAACAGTTACTGTAGAAAATGTCTCATCAAACCAGGCGGTTTTGTGGAATTGTTTCAGCTTAAGACCACTCGTTCTACTACAGTGAACTTCTTACAGGATTAGTAAATAAAAACTCAAATCTTTGCGTAATTCAAATTCATGTCGTAATTGCCACAGGGTCTCTCTCTCAGCCAACAGTATAATACCATTTCCTCCTTTTTCGTTGTGTTGTCACGCATGTCGTTGCGCGCGGCGTCCCCTTGTGGCACAGAGCCAGAGAAGCGAAAGCGGAGTCCCACGGATGGGGCAAGCAGTCCGGGCAGCAAGGAGAGCCCGTCTGTCCGCGTGGAGAGCGCCAGGGCAGCAGGCGTGCTCCTGGTGCCCAGGATTCAGCTGCCACCCCCTTCCTCCGGGAAAGGGGCGCACCAGTTTGACACCCGGAGTCTGAACGAAGAGAATTTTATTGCTTCTATTGGTGTGTACACCTCGGCCCCCCTCTGCATGTGCCTCCCTGCTTGTTGTACCACCCCCCGACCACGAGGGGGCGGCGTCTCCCTGAGTTCCCCTTGTGAGCTGACCTCCGTGTTCTGCTAACTGTCTACACCGACGTTTTTGCCAGTTGTTGAGAACCAACGCTAATGCTGCCTGAAAGCTTTAGATAAAGCATTCCCGTTTTTGTAGCCCCGTGTTGTTCTGATCATAAACTTGCAGCCACAGATTGAGCTTGTTGTAAAGGCACTGGCACTGGCTGGTGTAGACATGTTACCAGAATATTGTGACGACTCTGTGCCCAGTACATATCGAGTCCTCATCCCTGGAATGTTAAGCGTGTGCTGGTGTGCAACTGTTGGTTTGCCACTCCTGTCTCCCACGACGCCCTGGTTGCATGGTAGACTAAGTTTCCTTTGAGCCCCAAACCTGCTGCTGTGTGTCATGGAAAGGCGGGACTCTGAAGGTCCCGCGCTGTCCAGTTCAATAAAGGCCCCCCCCCCCCCCTTGTCTCACCCCCCCAGCATGAGTGATAGATCACCACTCCCCCTGTAAACAGCCTCGAGATCGGCAGAGCCTCTGACCATTACGCTATTCCAAACCACTAAACCTTGACCTTCTCTTTAGGCAGCAGCCTTAGGTCGGCGTTTTGCATCTGGGGCTGTGTACAGTGGAAAGCCCCTCCCCTTTAACCTATGCCAGCCCTGCCCCTAACCCTGTGTCTAACCCCTCCCCCCCAACCTTGCCTTGTCCGTTCTTGATAAAGCTGCACCTCCAATTCTACAGAATGTTTTTGAGATTGCACTGTCAGCTTCTGCAGCGCCCCATTCCACGCAGCAGCTGCGAGGCTGACCTCTCACCCCTCATCCCACGCCTTTAACGCCGCCTGCATCCGCCACCCTGGCCCCCGAAAGCCACAACCCGCCGGCCGAGACCCGCATGGGTGCCTCGACCAGGGAGCTGCCCACAGGGCGCCGGCCGTCTGTCCTTATGGCTTTCCAGGATCAGGGTCGCAGAGCTCGGGATGATTTGTAATGTGATGTCACTAGTCGTGGCCACAGAGTCGGATTTTATGTCTTCTATAATGCCAGTTGATTTTATAATGTGCTACAAGAGGATGGCTATGTGTGAACATTACAAATCTTCCTCGTCTTGGAAAAGATTATTTTTTTTTAATCTTTTTTTTTTTTTTTTTTTTTTTTTATAATTTTCAGCTTTTTCTTTTTCCAAAACTGCTCATCCACCATATCTAATGGTCCAACCAGCTCTCTGACACTCTCTCTGTCTTTCTCTCCTTGCTTGCAATGCATCTTGGGTAGAATTGTGGAGCAAGCACCAGGATAACAGAAAGCAAAAAGCTATGGAAAAAGAACAGAGTAAGATCACTTTGCTAAGCATTAAATAGATGTTCTGAACTAGGAGTATAACCTTCCAGTCCCCAGTCCTCAGTTCTCGTAGTCCTGATTCACACCCAGCAGAGCCAGCCTGCCTCCTGACCACACGCTGGCCAGATCTGAAGTGCACTGAAAGCATATCCCCCCCCCTCCCTCCGCCCCGAAAAAACCTAATTCACCGACAGGTTTTGGGGGCGTAATAGATGAGGACCAGATTGCTGTGGATTTTGGGAAGGACTCGATCCTTCTGATTTGGTCGAATATAATTGATTGCGTGGTTTAGTCATATGAAAGCTCACGATCACCCATGAGTTTAGACCTGGCGCTGCTGACCCTTTGGAAGCGCTAAACTGTGAGACGTATGGGGTTGGAGCCTGCACATGGTCAGTGGAACGGTGACCTTTGACCTTGCCAACCCTGGTTAGGAGATGACCCATCAATGCCTCTAGGGAATGTACCTGCAGTGGAGAGAGTGCTGTGTTTCTCATCAATACCAGCACACTGGGTGACGAGGTATAAACAGTGGTTCACTGCACGCACGTGCTACACACACACACACACACACACACACACAGTTCCGTTGGTCGTTGGCAGCTCAGTGTCGTCTCTTCTTCCCTTGTCTGATTGGTTGGTTGCTTGCATGTATGTATGACTGCTTTCGTCTGTGTGAATCTTCAAAATGGTGTCGTTGTGACCCCAACTGAGTCCTTGCGAATATGAGTATGTATGCAGTTTTGTTTGTGTCCGTGTGTGTGTGTGTGTACATGCTTGTGAAAACTTCTAGGATTAACTACAGATTTCTCTCTGCCTGCCCTGTGCTGTTGGATGGGTGGTAGTAGGTAGCAGGGTTTAAAACTGCCAGGCACAGTAGACTTCATGGTCACTTGCGTTCATCTGATCAGGTGTGAGATTGGGTGCTTGGGAACATTTGATGACACCAGCCTGTCCCAAGGGCCAAGATTTAATCAGTTTTGAAGACATGCAGGTTTGTAGAAGGAAATCGTGATTTTTATGCAATACTGAAACGCCTTCATTTTTTTATAGCAACCCAGTAACACACTCAGTAAACTCCTGCTTAAGAGGCATGTTTGAAGTAGCATGTTTTTAGTCCTTGCTCAGGGTGCAGATTAGCATGAGTAGAATCAGAAGACTAACCATCACAACTGTTTTTGCATACTTAAATTTGACTTTAACAATGAATCAGTAAGAGTTTAATGGGTCTGATGTGCTGACAAACAGTGAAAACACAGGAGGGCACTTGGCTATTTGAACACGGCCTGAATCTGTTTGCTTACTGATCCAGTCAAGACAGATGAACTACAGTCCAGATGTTCCTGTAGTTCACAGGCTCATACTGTGTAAGCCAACCAAACAAAACCTTGATCATCCAGGAATGACAGCTTTTGTTTTTGAGGAGCAGTTCCTCGGTAAGCAGTAGGACCTTTGACCTTTGGCTTTGCGACACGTGACCTCCTCATGCAGCTGGCTGAAGGATTGTGATTGAAAAGCCATTTCTCTGGTCGAGACTTGTGGAACGTGCATGGTTCCTTCCCAAGCATCCATTGTAGCCCCAGTCCTCTGGCCTGCTTCCAGTCATGTGACATGTCCCAGGATGCGGTGCAGAGAGCTGCAGGACAGAGGGGGCTGACTCTGCATTTCCCTGCAGGTGCTAACGGGGCAAAGCACCGTCCAGAAGGGGGCGACACAGAGGAGAAGAAATCCCAGATCAGTGCAGACAGCGGCCTCAGTGTGACGTCGGGCTCTCAGGTCAGAAACATTCTCTGTAGCGAACGGTTTTGCCTGCTTGGAGAAATGAAGTAGCACTTTAAGATTGGCCATATGGTATGTCAGTCACTTTAGCAGCAATTTAACATGATATAAATATTGTGTGTGTATATAGTGTTGGGTTATAGGTATAGAGGAGGACAGTGTTGGGTTATAGGTATAGAGGAGGACAGTGTTGGGTTATGGGTGTCGGGGAGGACAGCGTTGGGTTATGGGTGTCGGGGAGGACAGCGTTGGGTTATGGGTGTCGGGGAGGACAGCGTTGGGTTATGGGGAGGGGGTGTGAGTTGCCTGTGATGGGTGGGGATACTTCATCTCATGCAGTTTTCTAGAGTGAATGTGAGGAACCAGCCATGAAGGTAGGTGTGTGTGTGTGTGTGTGTGTGTGTGTGTGTGTGTGTGTGTGTGTGTGTGTGTGTGTGTGTGTGTGTGTGTGTGTGTGCGCAGAAGAGCGACACGGAGTCTGTGGCGAGCTCTGAACCTCCAGCACTGACCAGGAGCACCAGTCAGGACTCAGAGGCCAGCACAGTGGTAGGGCACGACCAACCCTGAGACACCACACACACACCCCAGCACAGTGGTAGGACACGACCAACCCTGAGACACCACACACACACACACAAGCACAGTGGTAGGACACGACCAACCCTGAGACACCACACACACACACACACCAGCACAGTGGTAGGGCACGACCAAACCTGAGACACACACACACACACACACACACACACACACACACACACACACACACACCAGCACAGTGGTAGGACACGACCAACCCTGAGACACACACACACACACACACCAGCACAGTGGTAGGACACGACCAACCCTGAGACACCACACACACACACACACACCAGCACAGTGGTAGGGCACGACCAAACCTGAGACACCTCACACACACACACACACACACACACCAGCACAGTGGTAGGACACGACCAACCCTGAGACACCACACACACACACACACCAGCACAGTGGTAGGGCACGACCAAACCTGAGACACCTCACACACACACACACACCAGCACAGTGGTAGGACACGACCAACCCTGAGACACCACACACACACACACACACACCCCAGCACAGTGGTAGGGCACGACCAACCCTGAGACACACACACACACACACACCAGCACAGCTGTAGGGCACAACCAACCCTGATACACCACACACACACAACCGCACAGCTGTAGGGCACAACCAACCCTGATACACCACACACACACAACCGCACAGCGGTAGGGCACGACCAACCCTGAGACACACACACACACACACACACAACCGCACAGCTGTAGGGCACAACCAACCCTGATACACCACACACACACAACTGCACAGTGGTAAGGCACAACTAACACGTGTGTATGTACTTCTGATTCTGTTGTTTGTTTCAGTAATGAACGTGTGTCCCCCCCCCCCCCCCCCCCCCCCTTCAGTTCAACTCTTACACCCACACTTCCCATTGGCCTCTTGTTGCCCTGGCCTTGCCCTGAGCCCTTTGGCCTTTGACCCACAGGTGAGCAACAGCTCGGGCGAGACGCTGGGTGCAGACAGTGACCTGAGTAGCACAGCAGGAGATGGTCTTGCCGGCCGGCCCACGCCGCATCTCACTCTGTCCCGCGCAACCCTGTCAGATAGCGAGATCGAGACCAATCCCGCCACCAGCTCTGTGTTTGTAGGTATCCGCTGTTTAATCCAGCGCCTGTCACGTTATTAAAATGGAATGTTTTGGTTATATTTATGAAATGTATAAATGTAAAACTTATAAATGAATGTAGACTAATAACTGGCTGTCACTTTTATCACCCATTCAGGGAAAGACTCATAAGATGAAGACAGGTGTGAAGGAGCCTGTTGGGGGTGTGGCTAAGGGAGCCCCTGCCCCGCCTCTTGAAGATGTTAGCATGAGAATCTACCTGTGTGAGGGGCTGCTGGGTAGGGCTCCTCTCCTCCTCTCGTGTATAATGTGTCCTTATGTTTCTTTCAGGCCTATTCCCCTCTGCCCATTTTTCCCCTTCACTTCCTTTTGTACAGTTTCTCCTCCTTGTTTGTGACTTTCCGAAAGCATTCTCTTTTCAAAAATTCATCATGAATATGATTGACCGTCCCAACACGACCGTGACTTTTCCCGATCTTTTATGCGTCGATTACGAAACCGTGCATCACGGGACTCTCTCAACGCTCAAAAAGCGGGGGAGGACGTAAGCACGTCCGGCCGCCGAGCTAACTCCTTAAGCCTCTTGAACCCGTTTAAAGCATTGTGGGTGGGCGCGTGCCCCGGTGCCTGGCGTGTGGACCCTGCTCGCCGGTGTGTGTGTGTGTGTGTGTGTGTGTGTGTGTGTGTGTGTGCGTGGCTGGCTTGGCTTCCTGCAGCACTGTTCAGCCCCGCTGGTGTCGCACTGACTCACTAACCCTCTTCATCCTCTGCTACCCTGCATCTCCCTCTCTGCCCTTCTCCTCTTCCTCCCCACGCTGCGTAGGGAGGGATAAAAGCTCAGTGTGGGATCAACTGGAGGACGCTGCCATGGAAACCTTCTCTCTGAGTAGGGTTCGACCTGCAGTGGGTGTGGCTGTGTGTGTGTGTGTGTGTGTGTGTGTGTGTGTGTGTGTGTGTGTGTGGCTATCTGTTTGTGGCTATCTGTGTGTGTGTGTGTGTGTGTGTGTGTGTAGCTATCTGTTTGTGGCTGTCTGTGTGTAGCTATCTATTTGTGGCTGTGTGTGTGTGTGGGGCTGTCTGTGTAGCTATCTGTTTGTGGCTATCTGTGGGTGTGTGGGGCTGTCTGTGTGTAGCTATTTGTTTGTGTCTGTGTGTGTGTGTGTGTGTGTGGGTGGGTGTGTGTGTGTGTCTTGGGATGTGTAAGAGGCTGTACAACATGTATGTGCAGATTTTGTTTTGCGTGTGTGTGCTAAGACTGCAATATAAGGTCAATAAGTCCATATTGCAACGTGGCATGCAGTATATTTATATATGCAGTGTGCGTAAATATGCATATGTGTTGAGCTAATAAGGCTATGAGTCTGTAGACTCATATGTGTGATTTATAAACAATACAAAAGACTTTGTATTGTAAAGCCTATGGTCTGGACACTCCCTGAAGCCAGTGTTTACGATGTGCCTTTGAAGCGAGTGGTTGGTTTTAAAGGCGGTTGTGCAAGCATGAATGCGGTGTGAATTGGCACCTCCAGCTCTGTGGTGGTGTTGTGGTTTGAGCTTTGCTGTGGTTGACGTGCACTGTGGCTGTGTACTGTGAGGACCGCTGTAATACAACACTTCCTGCTTCATAGTGGCTGAAATAGAACAGTGTGAAAGTGGGAGAGGGGAGCTTGAGGCTGTGTGCCAGGGCCAGCGACTCACTGTGTGTGTGTGTGTGTGTGTGTGTGTGTGTGTGTGTGTGTGTGTGTGTGTGTGTGTGTGTGTGTGTGTGTGTGTGTGTGTGTGTGTGTGTGTGTGTGTGTGTGTGTGTGTGTGTGTGTGTGTGTGTGTGTGTGTGTGTGTAGGTAAGGAACGCTCCACTCTGTGGGACCAACCACAGTTCTGGGAGGACGCGTTCTTAGACGCGGTGATGCTTGAAAGAGAGGGTATGGGTATGGACCAGGGACCACAGGAGATGATTGACAGGTCAGTGTGTGCACGTGTGTACGTGCCACCAAGGTAACCCGCTCCTGGATCCTGTGTTTGTGGCCACAGAAGTCAAGAGTGTAAAGAAACGTTTATGAGTCCATATACTGTGATGAGTAAGTTGGTAGTTCTGGCACTATTCCTGCGTCTGCGTGATGACGGCGTTTGTGCGTGTGTGAACTCAGGTACCTGTCGCTGGGCGAACACGACCGCAAGAGGCTGGAGGATGACGAGGACAGACTGCTGGCCACCCTCCTCCACAATATGATCGCCTACATGCTCATGATGAAGGTTAGATCTCCGCCCCGCCTCCGAGCAGGTCACACCCTCGGCCTCCCGCCGTCTCCGTGCCGTCTGACCGTGTGCGGGCTTGCCTTCCGCGCAGGTGAACAAGGCCGACATCAGGAAGAAGGTCCGTCGCCTGATGGGCAAGTCTCACATCGGCCTGACGTACAGCCAGGAGGTCAACGAGGTGCTGGACCGGCTCACCCAGCTGGTGAGTCCCGCCGCCTGGCCTCGTTCGTCCTATCACAGGGGTTCCCTTAGCGCAGCAGCCGTTATAGCATGCCGCCTGTCGTTGCAGAGCGGGAGGGAGCTTCCCATAAGGCCGAGCGGCAGTCTCCACATAAAGAAGCAGACCTTTGTGGTGCATGCTGGGACCGACACCACAGGGGACATCTTTTTCATGGAGGTATGTGTGGTGGTAGTGTGGGAGTGTTGGAATATGACTTTGTGATGAGAAAAGGCTGTCTGTAAGCCTCCCGGTCCCTTTACGTGTGTGTGTGTGTGTGTGTGTGTGTGTGTGTGTGTGTGTGTGTGTGTGTGTGTGAGCAGGTGTGTGATGACTGCATAGTATTGCGCAGTAACATCGGCACCGTATATGAGCGTTGGTGGTATGAGAAACTGATTAACATGACCTACTGCCCCAAGACCAAAGTGCTGTGTCTGTGGAGGAGAAACGGGCAGGAGACCCAGCTCAACAAGTTCTACACCAAGAAGGTCAGAGTGCAACGCACACACACACATAGTGCACACATATGCCCATGCATCTGTTGATTAACACACTGCTAGAAGGCAGCTCTGTGGTACTAGCCCTAATAAAACACTGTGTGTGTGTGTGTGTGTGTGTGTGTGTGTGTGCGCAACAGTGTCGGGAATTGTACTACTGTGTCAAAGACAGCATGGAGCGTGCAGCGGCACGACAGCAAAGCATCAAACCAGGTATTGTGTGTGTGTGTGTGTGTGTGTGTGTGTGTGTGTGTGTGTGTGTGTGTGTGTGTGTGAGAGCATGTTTTGTGAATACTAACTAATGTTGTCTTAAACTGTACATGCTGTACACGCACATATTTATGGAGTGACTTGGCCCTGATGTTCAACAACTGCTCATGGTTCTCTTTGTGGATTGTTTTATATGTGTGTGTGTGTGTGTGTGTGTGTGTGTGTGTGTGTGTGTGTGTGTGTGTGTGTGTGTGTGTGTGTGTGTGTGTGTGTGTGTGTGTGTGTAGGTCCAGAACTAGGGGGGGAGTTCCCTGTCCAGGATATGAAGACAGGAGAGGGAGGTCTCCTGCAGGTCACCCTCGAGGGAATCAACCTCAAATTCATGCATAGCCAGGTAGGAGGCACCGCCCCTGGCCCTGTTACCATAACGACATGCATGCAGAGACTCTCCTCCACCTGCACATCACTCTGCTTCATTTCACTTCCTGTTCATACTCCGTATTGAGATCTGTCATTCTCCGGTTTTCTCTCATGCCTCCTAGCCTGTTTTATTTATTTATTTTTTTGCCATGCTGGTTTTGTTTGGCTATATTCCTCAAAGAACGTCCTGAAACCGCCAGTTAATACAAGTAACATAAAGTGTGAACACTTAGTATTGGTTATAAATATTGGTGTGTCAAAATGGCTGCTAGAGTTCTGAGAGGAATAGCTTGCCTTTTTTTTCTTTTATTTTGCTGCATGTTTGTTTTTCAGTTGCCTAGTCACTAGCAAATGATTTGTTCTTTAAAATTAAAGTGCACATTACACATAAACTGTGTTGGTACTAACTGTTGTTTACTGTGGTACCAAATCCTTGTCTTCACAGTGTGTGGGTGTGTGTGTGTGGGTGTGATTTCTGTAATACATTTTGCCATGTCTGAGGTAAGCTCTAGGACCATGAGTAAGACATGGCAGTAACTGACCTGACGGAATGATTCATAGTACACTTTAGCTTGGAAAGTCATGCCTTTTCTAGAAAGTTCCAAATGATGACTGCAGCACAAAGGAAGGCTTTATTGGAGGTAGGCTTTATTATAGTAAAGATTTATTGGAGGAAATATTTATTATAGTAAAGATTTATTGGAGAAAGGATCTATTGTAGTAAAGATTTGTTGGAGGAAGGATCTATTGGAAGAAGGCTTTATTGGAGGAAGCGTCTATTGGAGTAAGGCTTTATTGGAGTAAGGATGTATTGGAGTAATGATCTATTATAGTAAAGATTTATTGGAGGAAGGCCTTTTTGTAGGAAGGATTTATTGGAGGAAGGGTCTATTGGAGGAAGGGTCTATTGGAGGAAGGATGTATTGGAGGAAGGATGTATTGGAGGAAGGATGTATTGGAGGAAGGATGTATTGGAGGAAGGATGTATTGGAGGAATGATCTATTATAGTAAAGATTTATTGGAGGAAGGATCTATTGGAGGAAGGATCTATTGGAGGAAGGATGTATTGGAGGAAGGATGTATTGGAGGAAGGATGTATTGGAGGAAGGATGTATTGGAGGAAGGATGTATTGGAGGAATGATCTATTATAGTAAAGATTTATTGGAGGAAGGATGTATTGGAGGAAGGATGTATTGGAGGAAGGATGTATTGGAGGAAGGATGTATTGGAGGAAGGATGTATTGGAGGAAGGATGTATTGGAGGAAGGATGTATTGGAGGAAGGATGTATTGGAGGAAGGATGTATTATAGTAAGGATCTATTGGAGGAAGGCTTTATTGGAGAAAGGGTCTATTGGAGGAAGGATGTATTATAGTAAAGATTTATTGGAGGAAGGGTCTATTGTAGGAAGGCCTTTTTGTAGGAAGGCTTTATTGGAGAAAGGGTCTATTGGAGGAAGGGTTTATTAGAGGTATGAACCCAGACACACCCTTCTGGAACCTAAAACTTAAAGACGTGATGTCATCTTTGCTACTCATCAGTCATGTAGTGTGAAACATGTATCCTGAAAGAATTTACCCTTACAGTTAACCAAAAGGTTCATTACAGCCTGTTTATTCAACACATAAGCTATTTACCCTAATAAATAAATTTAAATGTGTGGTCTTGCAAAGATGCAAACTTTAAGGAAGGAGTCCTTTTATATGCACAGGCCTAAGTAATTATGGTGATTATTTATTTATGGTGCTCATGGATGTTTTAGATGTTTTAGAAATGGCAATTTTTTTTCCTGCAAGATCAAAGACTGTGTTATTCAGTCTTCAGTTATGAAAGCAATCAACGCTTGACTTGTGCTGAGCAGTGTTGCTGCATTGATAGGTCAGTTCTGAAGAACATCTTTTAAAGGGGGGGGGGGGGGGGGGGTCCTACTTGTTTATTGTCTGCAGCAGTGTTAGTTTCTCAGCTCCTGTGCCCCCTCCTCCTACTCTCAGGTTCATCCCTCCAGCACATTCCCGCCCCATTAGTGGAAGCACCACCCTGTTGGGTCCAGACGGCTGGGGCCAAACCCCTAGTCGACTTTGCCCACTCGTTTATACCGCGTGTGCTGAGTGTTCTTGTGGTGCTCGCCAACTCCTGTAGGGGTTAGACCATGACTCTGGGCTAAGGGTGGAGGTGCGAACCTCCCGTTCCATAAAGGGTGGATGTTACATTGCTGAGGTGGGATGTCTTGTAGGTTAACCCCACCCACCCCCACCCCCCCTGGTGGGGTGCTGATTCACACTACTGCTGGAGAACCCATGGAAGGCTGGCATTTACTGCAGGCCTTCAAAAATGTCACCCGAACACTGTCCTTACCCGTTCACAAATGACACACAGCCCCTGCCGGTTTGTGTAATATTACTTTAGTTCACATCTATCCTCTTTTAAGAGGGAAAAGGCCTCACTGAAGGTTCAGTTGTCGATTCTTCCTTCGATCTCTAGTGGGTGGGGAGGGAGCCCAATTGGGTGGCTTGTTTGTTTTTGTTTGTTTGTTTGTTTTGGGGGGGTGGTTTTGTGCTCTTCTGTGCGATAAATAATCCCAAGCGTTTCTCTCCCATGCTCTCCCCCCCTGCAAGGAGCGGAAGGTACACCACCTCTGCTGTCTCTGCTTGTTAGCACCTCGCTGTCTCTCTTCTCTGACTGGCTTTCCTTCAGTTCTCTCCTCCATTCGTAGCCGTCACAGCCCACTTCAGTTCTGGGCGTCTCCTTCTTCCCTCTTTGTGTTCCGACAGTGGAAATTTTCATGTTTTTACATGGGCCTGTAATCAGGGAGCACAGCTCCATACAAGGATGGTCTGTGTGGTCGACCTCAGGATGTCTCTGTGGTCGACCTCAGGATGTCTCTGTGGTCGACCTCAGGATGTCTCTGTGGTCGACCTCAGGATGTCTCTGTGGTCGACCTCAGGATGTCTCTGTGGTCGACCTCAGGATGTCTCTGTGTTTCATCTCAGGATGTCTCTGTGGTCGACCTCAGGATGTCTCTGTGTTTCATCTCAGGATGTCTCTGTGGTCGACCTCAGGATGTCTCTGTGGTCGACCTCAGGATGTCTCTGTGGTCGACCTCAGGATGTCTCTGTGGTCGACCTCAGGATGTCTGTGTGGTCGACCCCAGGATGTCTGTGTGGTCGACCCCAGACCACCATTGCTTTCATTTATCTTTACTCCGCGCTGTGCGTGCATATTTTACCTTTCAAATAAATTGTATATGGTAAATGAAAGAAAAACTATATTTTTTGCTTTGTCTATTTTGTTGTTTTCTTGCTGTTGAGTAAATGAGCATTAAGCAGTCCTCTGAGATTTGAGACGCTCGCACTGATAAGTGACCTCAGCCGTCATTCACTCGGCCCATGTAAGCTTCTCAGCATGGAAACTTCCGGCCTGTCTGTAGCACTCCTCCAGTCCTGCTGGCTTCAGCAAAGCTGCTTACTTTGCTCCGCCTTCCTTTCTCCCTGTTCTCCTGTCCACGTGACTGTCCGGCGTGTCCTTCCGTTAAACCTGCCCCCCCCCCTTTTTTGCCATTATTGTTTTGTGTTCCACTGTGTTGTATCCACAGAGTGTGACTGAGTTGCTAATGGTGTGCCCTGTTCTTTTGTTTGTTTTTTCGTTTTAGGTTTTCATAGAGCTGAATCACATTAAAAAGTGCAATACAGTGAAGGGAGTCTTTGTCCTGGAGGAATTTGGTAATTACCCCCATTTTGATTCTAGGCCTGTACGCGGCACGGCAGTAATCCAACGTGCACACTATGACAGAAGAGTTGGAAGGAAATAGTAGTGAATAATAGTTTTAACTTTATTCTAATTATTTTATAGGATTCTGGCTGGGTTATTTATTGTGTGTATTTTGTAGGTCTGTGTGTGTGTGTGTGTGTGTGTGTGTGTGTGTGTGTGTGTGTGTGTTCGTTCTCATATGTATCCATATGCATCATATGTATCCGTTAAAGAACACATACTACTGCTGACATAGTGGGACATGAAGTCGGACCTTTTGGGAAACCTCACACCAGTTTTGCAGTGTAATCCCATCACTACAGGTTCCCCCTTATCTAATGGCCCTCGGTGTGATCCCCCACACAATCTCACTGTAGATCCACACGTGTGTCTCATTGTCTGAACCAGCACCACGGCGCCATCTCTTAAAGGAGGTAGTTGGTAGTTTTAGGGTAGTTTTAGGGTCAGCACTAGGCCGGATTACTGCCGTGTCTCTGTGCTTCCTTTTTGTAATCCCCCCCCCCCTCATCTTTGCTGCTATGAAAACCTTCATTCTCCAGCAGGTAAAGTGCTGTCACCTTAATCTTTTCTACCTCTCCTCCTCTAACCCCGCCCCTCTTTCACTCATCCCATCCACTCATCCATCTACTGACCAATGGCTGTCTTTCTCTCATCTCCACTGCCTTGGCTGTCAAAACATGTCCCCGAGTTCATGTGATCGTGCCTGTGGCAGTAACCATTCCATGGGCGACTGCAAGCCTACCGATCCCCAGACCCGTTCTCTTACTGTGGGGTTCTTTCTCATTTGTTCTCTGCTACTGGTCGAGTTTGAGTTTCTTCTGCTGAAGGACCACTAGAGGTCTCACATGTTCATATCTTAGCAGGAGGTGCTCACCCATGACCGATGTAGAAAAAACTCGTCGTGGACTGATATGTCCGTTGTTAATAATGTCTTATAAATATACCACTTGATCTTTGCTGAACATGCTTTTAACTATTTAATTCCTCACTTCTGTCATGGGCCATATGTCTCTCTCTCTCTCTCTCTCTCTCTCTCTCTCTCTCTCTCTATCACTCTATTACTGCTCTCTCCTTTCTTTCGTTTTTCCCCCCCCCCACCTCTTCCAAACTTGTTCTGTCTCTTGCACCTGTGATTGCAGTTCCTGAAACTAAAGAAGTGGTAATCCACAAGTACAAGACTCCCATGGTAAGACGAGTGAGCCGGTGATCATATTCAGCTAAGAATGCCATAGTGCTGTACGTGGCACCTCAGAAATAATCTCCCACCTCTCTCTTCACCACCAGGCGCATCAGATCTGTTACTCCGTGCTGTGTCTGTTCTCCTACATGGCCGCAGTGAGGGGGAAGGAGGCCGAGGGCAAGCCCAGGATGCTGTCCCCCCGCCCGCTACCCAGCTAGTGCACCCTCCTCCTCTATCCAGCTAGTGCGCCCTCCTCTGCCCAGCTAGTGCGCCCTCCTCTGCCCAGCTAGTGCACCCTCCACTGCCCAGCTAGTGCGCCCTCCTCCTCTACCCAGCTAGTGCACCCTCCTCCACTGCCCAGCTAGTGCGCCCTCCTCCTCTACCCAGCTAGTGCGCCCTCCTCCTCTGCCCAGCTAGTGCACCCTCCACTGCCCAGCTAGTGCGCCCTCCTCCTCTACCCAGCTAGTGCGCCCTCCTCCACTGCCCAGCTAGTGCGCCCTCCTCCTCTACCCAGCTAGTGCGCCCTCCTCCTCTGCCCAGCTAGTGCGCCCTCCTCCTCTGCCCAGCTAGTGCGCCCTCCTCCTCTACCCAGCTAGTGCGCCCTCCTCCTCTACCCAGCTAGTGCGCCCTCCTCCTCTGCCCAGCTAGTGCGCCCTCCTCCTCTGCCCAGCTAGTGCGCCCTCCTCTGCCCAGCTAGTGCGCCCTCCTCTGCCCAGCTAGTGCGCCCTCCTCTGCCCAGCTAGTGCGCCCTCCTCTGCCCAGCTAGTGCGCCCTCCTCCTCTGCCCAGCTAGTGCGCCCTCCTCCTCTGCCCAGCTAGTGCGCCCTCCTCCTCTGCCCAGCTAGTGCGCCCTCCTCCTCTGCCCAGCTAGTGCGCCCTCCTCCTCTGCCCAGCTAGTGCGCCCTCCTCCTCTGCCCAGCTAGTGCGCCCTCCTCCTCTGCCCAGCTAGTGCGCCCTCCTCCTCTACCCAGCTAGTGCGCCCCTCCTCCTCCACCCAGCTAGTGCGCCCTCCTCCTCCACCCAGCTAGTGCGCCCTCCTCCTCCACCCAGCTAGTGCGCCCTCCACTGCCCAGCTAGTGCGCCCTCCACTGCCCAGCTAGTGCGCCCTCCTCTGCCCAGCTAGTGCGCCCTCCACTGACTCCTCTACCCCATCTTGGCTAAAGCACATCCCGGTCCCCAGTCTGCCCACTCAGGGCTGCCCAGTTCTGGGTCCTACCTGTTCACTCACTCCTGTTCTCCTCCACGTTTGGTGTAGCTCCCAGACGCCTGAATGTGCCCACGCTGGCCTTTCTCTCGTTTGACCCTTGACCTTGTGAATGATTCCCTCTTCCTCCGTCTCCAAACGCAAGTAGGCCTCCTTGCCACGGAGCGGTAACCATGTCGATAGCAGACCCCTCCCAACAGCCCTTCGCCAGGACCCTCCCCGTCCTGCCCCCGACGTCTTTACGTGCCCCATGGGTCGCGCCATCTCTGACCAGGCAAAGCACTTCACCCCCATGCCCATCAATCCAGAGACTGTAATTAATCGTATGTGCTCAGTGGTACTGTAATCGCCAGTGTGTCCTGTCCCAAGGCTGATGAAACATTCAACATGCTCCTCCTTGTTGGGGCTATTGTGTGTGTGCGTGCGTTACTGCAACATGCCACCAGGGGGTGCTCATTAAGTGTTTCATCCAGCCTATACCACCTGCTCCAAGTGGTCTAAGATGTGCATAATGCTTTGGCTTTGCCCTCAGCCCACTCTACTAGTTCTACTGTAAACCGTCTGTGAATCGCTGTGGTTGACTGCATGTTGCTGTAAGGGGAATAAACAAACAAACAAACAAAAAAAGCAACAAAAAAAAAAACTCAGAATAATGCTTAAAAATATTGCTGTAAATTACACTGGAGCAATGTTAGAAGAAGAAAAAGAATGTTCTAAAACAAACTGGTTTCTTGAGTAGCTGTGCAATACAATAGTGGGTGGTTGAGAACAAGCCTTTAGACCAGTTGCCCGCTGTCCCCTGAGTGCAGGTTGAGGGATGTGTTCAGAGATCCTTCTGAAGCACAGAGAGGCTTTAGTGAGTGTCTGAGCGTTGATGAAACAGCTGTGTTTGGAGAGCTCTTGTGTTCACATCTGTCCACCGATGTCCTGCTGTCAAATCACTGTTTGAGGGAAATGTTATGTAATTTGAAGAGAGAAAAAAGACCTGTCCCTTTCTGTGTGTGTGTGTGTGTGTGTGTGTGTGTGTGTGTGTGTGTACGTACTCATGAAAATGTGTGTTATGACATCAGTCATAGATTTTAATGTCGTTATGTGATCCTCTGTTTATAAACAGATGCCCCATTTATGAGTGTGTATGTAAGAAGTTTGTGGTCCGCGACTCCATTAAAAGTAGTTGTTTTTAGATGGCTATTGAAGCCTCGCTGTGTGTAGCTGTAAATGGCACAAGACTGATTTGGCCAGGTCAGAGTCTCCAAAGACAGATGTTTTGACTTGGTGTGTGTTGAGTGACCGTGAGAATAAGACACTGTAGCGTTTGTTCTTGACTGTTCTTTTCATTCTGTTCTACCTACTTACTGCTGAGAACAAGAGGGAAAGAAAGATAGAGGAATGAAACTGAGAGCTACTGGATGTAAATATTTCAGTGTTTAAAAAGTATTTATAGAACCTGTACAGCTTTGGCAATATGACAATAAAAGATGTCCAACCCAAATGCTGGAACTGTCTGAACTGGTTTTGAGATATTTGAGATATATACCTAGTTTTGTTATTTTTACATTGAATATATTAGTGGCGCTCCCGCCTGAGGTTTAATTCCCCTGTGTTGCAATTGTCTGCAGACACCTCACACCTTGGTGCCAACACAAACATGCACCGCCCAAATTCAAGACGATTTATTTTAAAAAGGTACAGCATGTTAAGTGCTCCCATGGAAAAAAAAAAAAAAAAAAACATACTTTGCCGAAATAAAAAATGTAAGTAATATGTAAATGTTGTTAAACTTTCAGACATACTTTTCACTCCCCAAGTCCATATCTGAAATCTAATTTGCTGAATTACGTCTTCAAATTGGTATCTCTCTGATGTCACAATAACAAACTCATTTACATACATCTGCATATTCCTGCGCTGCGTTCTAGGCTGCAGTGGCGGTAGGCCGGGTCCTCTGTGTGACCCCTGTGGAGACTCCATAGCAGTCTATTGGTCACACAAATTGAACAGTCTTGAACTCTGGTGATATCGCCAGAAATGTCTGCATTCAATTTGCATCCTCTTCAACGCTCAAACCTTAACCTATAATGTTTGCTGGGATTAAAAATAAACTACCTCTGTAAAATACATTCTAGCTTGGTTAGCATTTGCTATGGTAGCTAGCCAGGAAGCCTATGGCCTATTGATACACTGACATTTTGGGGGTATACAACACAGTTGTTGGCTTTTAATTCAATAGTTTGAAATGAGGAAATCATCATTGCATGCTTCCACTTAAATGTCCTACTTTCGCCATATAATACCCCTTATAAATAACATTTTTCACCGAGCCAAACATCCCTATATTTTGGGAGTAGTGTATATGTATATGATCTATGGATGCTTAAATTAATCATTTTGGATCAGCGTTGACGAAGAGGCAGAAGAAGGCAGCCTGGCCTTTGAAACGCAGTTCCAGATTCACCCTGCACACACACACACACACATCTGAGTAGTTAGGCGAGTTTCAGCCCACTGCGTTTTGCATGAACCACGCAGGGCAGCTTCTCGGAACAGCTCGTTTATCTTATGTCCTTCATACACGTGCAGTCACAAACATCTTGTTTTAATCCTCAGGGGTAAAAGACAGGTTGGAAAATCCTCAGGTAAAAATAAATCTTGGCTGTTTTTTTTTTTTTTGGAACATAAAGCCATACAGACGTAAGTGGACATCAAGGTGAAATATAAAAGCACAGAGAGATGGGCCCTTCGTTATTGGGCCCTTTTAATGGTGGCACTGACTCTCAGTCTTGAACAGCTGTAAACAATCACTGTATTGCGTTCAAATGGTTGAGTTGAAGGTGAAGCCCTGTGCGTGTCCTGCTGTAATGCAAGTTTCCTTGCACATACTCACTACATGTACATACATGTTTAAGACATTGAGGTACGAAACTGAAAAGGATTATTGTGCATTGACTGTGCTTAAAAAAAAAAAAAAAAAACCCATCTTTGCCAGCTACATACAGTACTTAAGGCACGAAGGAAGGTACCTTTTAAACCCACCCTGAAAGCAAGAGCCAATGTTCAACATTTTGTACCATTCTAACTTAATGAGTTTTGTTGCTAGAGCACCCAGAAATCATGCATTCCATGTAAAGAAATTAAACATTTAAAAAATTACATTTCTTACAACAGCAATTCGCTGCTTGTATTTGCATTGTAGTTGCGTTTGTTACACTTAAGATTGAGTGTTGGCTGGAAAATGCGGCGTTGCAAGTATTTTTAAAGACTATATATTGATTAGCATAATAATAATAATAATAATAATAATAATAATAAATATTATCATCAGCAAATGTGTAAAGCACAACGCAAATGGTTGATGATGCTGTATAACGTCTAATGTGTTTGAGCTAATTCTAAATAATTAAGTAGGATGTTTAGCCATGAACTTCAGAATCAGAATGAATGAGTGTAAAGGCAAAAATCTTCTCGATTTTTTTCAGAAGTTTTTAAAAAAAAAAGCTCCCATGTGCCGTAGTAACGGTTTAGCAAAAGAGACTGTTATGGCAGCCACAAGACAAACTCCAAATTTTGCTCTGGACAAATTTACAATTTCTTTTCATCACCTTCTTCATGGTGTGCTTTACTGATGACAGTTACTGGTGATTGTGGTAAAAAATTGGAAAATGGCTCAGGACATTTTGGAGTATAGATACTGAACACGTTGCACCTCCGACAATGCCACATCATCTGTTACGTTATGTACAATAATGTGATTATTACACAAAACTACAACGCTACATTAAATTAGGTTAAATACAGTCTTAAATTCCAGCAGCCATTAATTGTGTTGCAGCATCATGTCAGTCTAGATATAATCGTTTGATTACTACATAGAATCTCAAACACATTTTTATGTGGACCTTTTTCTAATTGACAGAAGCAAATTAATTGATCATTAATGAACCCAAAGAGAAACCAAAAAAATGAGAAAATAAACAGTCAAGTAGACTTGTTAAGTAGCACTTAGTCCTAGAAGCACCGTAAGGACCTCGCCCATCTCCTCTGAGGCTGAGCAACGTGTGGTTACGGCCTTAAGCTCCATGCAGTTTACCTTTAGCTGCTCTTAGAAGTGGCACAAAGAGAAGCCCAGCTGGCCTAGAGCCCTGTGCAGCACTGCGGTTCGGCGTTGAGCCGTAGACGAGCCTAACTGTCTCCGTGGATGTGCTTGCAGAGGAGCCTGAGACGAGACATGACCTCATCCCAGTCCAGGTACGCCCCCTCCAAGTGTCTCGGGCGCTCGGGGTCAGAGACATAGCTCTTGCGTCCGTGCAGTAGACGCCAGTTGTCAAAGGTCACCAGGTCACCTGCACGGAATGGAGAAAATGAGCCGGGCAACATCTCATCTTTACCATCTTTATCTCGCTGAGATGATGGGGGGGGGGGGGGGGGGGGGGGGGGGGGGGGGGTTTGCTTGTTCTGTCTCCCTCTCACCTGCTACCCCTGACACTGCTCTGCTTCCCCTTTACTTCTGGGCCATCACCAGTTTGAGGAGCAAAAACCCACAGTGATACACTTCTCAACCGAAATCTACATCCAAGTTCCAGTATCTGCTGGCGAGTTGGACGTGGGTGTGAAGTGAACAGAGTGATAAAAGGCGGTCGTGCCGTGAAGCAGATCTGACGTCCAGCTCACCCACCTGGCTCCATCCTGTAGGTGACCACATTCTCCGGTCGGTTCATGACCTCCACGAAGGTCTTCAGGGAGGAGTAGAACGGCTGGACCTGGTCCAGAGGGACATCTAGGGCGGAGTCTCGTGTGGCGTTGTTGTAGTTGATCCTCACCACCCGGCCCTCGCTGTCCACACTGCGCACCATTATCAGACAAATCAGAGTCGTGAACAACACGAGCGAGGCCGTGCAACGCACCAGCTGAACGTGCAAAAACAGCCACACTGATTTTAGGTGGTAGTTGTGGTAGTGTGGACGTGTTTCATCTCTTTCATGAGTTCCTTTAGTAGTTCCTTCATTTAAATATTTGTATCTTACAAATGATGATGCAAGTGCCATTTTAATGTAAGGACATTTTCAAACACAACTGTTACATCAGTCAGAGTCTGTATAAATGAGACTTTTATTTTTCTTTTGAATTGTCAGGTAGTACTAATTACAATTAGCTTACCTACTTGTCTGATAGTGTTTTGCAAGCCTATATGGGTTCAAGTCATTGAACAATACATGTTCTTTACATGTTCAGAACAATGTGTGCCATGGAGGCATGTGTCGTAGGATGCAGTATGCAGTGTGTGTGTGTGTGTGTGTGTGTGTGTGTGTGACAAGATGCAGTATGAACTGTGTATGTGTGTGTGTGTGTGTGTGTGTGTGATGGGATGCAGTATGCACTGTGTGTGTGTTTTCCAAGGTGCGCTGATCTCACTCTATGATGCGGTTCTTGGACTGCACGTAGAAGTGGCAGTAGTCCGAGCCCGTGTCAGTGAAGTCCACCCAGAGGGAGGAGAGCAGGCTGAAGGCTTCTGGGGCTTCTCTCCTCAGCAGCTCCGCCATGTGGAAGCCATCCACCACCTCGCTGTCGCCGCCCTGCTGGGCCTGCTGGAGGCAGTGCAGGAACTGCACCTGAGTAATCACACATACGCACACACTCTCAGGGCTCAAAATGGACTTGTGTGTGTGTCAGTGTATATATGTATGTATGTGTATATATATATAACACACACACGCAGACTCAGATTTGCTCGGACTCCAACAAAGGTTATGTCTGGACACACACACACACACACACACACACACACATACACACATACACACACACACACACAGACACAGACCGAGTTATGTTGGGACAGATACATGCACACACAGCCCAGTTTATGTCTGGTCATACACATGTACATGCAGACCAAGTGTCTGGATGGACACAGACACAGGCATATACACATGCGCGCACACACACACACACAAACAGGCAAGATTATGTCTGGATATGTACATGTATACACACTAGATTATGTCTGGACACATTCACACTTAAGAGACTGGGTGTCTGGACACACACATGCAAATGCAGACCTGGTTATGTCTGGATACATACTCAGACTGGCTTATGCTTAGACCCACACACACACACACATGCAGGCCAGGTTATGCCTTTAGCTTGGGATTATCTGTTTTGATTTCGCCGGATTACGTGCCTGTCCACAGTAATGCAAGAGCTTTACAACAATACTTGCTACTGCATGCATGCATTGGTGTGTGTGTGTGTGTGTGTGTGTGTGGCAGGGAAATGTGCATACCCACCCCCGGAGGATGGTGCAAAGCGGGGTAGTCCGTGTGCAGGCTCAGTTTGCCGGAGGTGTAGGCTACGTTGTTGGCCAGGGGTTTATCCTGCACTTGCCATGTGTGTCTGGAGAAGTTGCGCAGAGCAGACGGTTCAGAACCCTGGAAATGCTCACTGTGCCTCTGAGAATCAGGAAACCACAGCCGTAAAACGCCTACAGCGGTTCCATAATCGCATGAAAGAGTTTAAAAACCATAAGAAATTGCTGAAATTTACAAAGGCACTCGGGTCACGTTGTGCCAGAAATTACGGAAGACTGGAATTACGTCTTCTGATTATGACCATATAATCTAATCCTCACCATGACCGACACACTCAAGACTGTATTAAGAGCAGTCTGCCAAGAGGACCGGTGTCCATAGAGATCTTAAATGAAAAAGAAAAACATGAAAATACCGATTAGAAAGGCCTGGAATACTTTAGTAACCTTCTGCTACCATCTGTCAGTTCAGCTAACGTTACGTATTAGTTGCTGTCCTGCCTTCATTACAAACAGCTGGGACCGATTGTGTGTGCCGCCACTATCGTCTCCGGAGGTGTAATCCTCCCCGTGTTCCCGAGACAAACTACTGCACATGTACGCATGTGCTCAACCCGGTTCATGTTTTCTGTCAGAAGTGATCGGGACAGGCAAGCCAGCTGATTTCGAGGACACGCTACAGATGAAAGAAGTCCCCTGTAGTGCAGCTACACTTCTCCGTCTCCCCCTGTCTGGGCAGAAGGGATGAAAGATCCACAGAAGTTGGGTGGTTCTGGGCTGAGGGGGGACGAGTCGTCATATCAGCATGGAGAAAGTCCAGGCATTTCCTGGACTCCGTTTCAGCCGAGCTGTGGTTGTCCTCTCTGGTAGTTTCCTACACAGTGAGCCAACGATCTGGCCAGGGTCCACACATTGAGGCAATGATCTGCACCCCCCCCCCCCCCCCCCATCTCTACGGGTGTGTCAGGTAAAGCTGGTTACAGCGACCGTGGCCTGCAGGCACTGTGCCCAGTGAACTCAGAGGGACTCACTGAACCGCCTCTGGAGATCAGCGATGCGGAGGCAACATTCGAAGCCAACAATGAGCTCAAATTTGTGTCTCATCCCTCTCACTCTCTTCTCAACTATTGCTCAACTCTCTCATTTGTTTATTCTCAGCTTCTGTTTCTTGTCCTGTCTTTCTTTCTTGCCATCTCTTCTCTTTTTTGCCAACTGAAGAGAGCGAAGTTTGTCAAGTGTATAAAATAACACAGCTCCTCAGATGTCTGCTCTCTTCATCTATAGCCCCACGGTTCTCAAAGGTGACACACGTTTTCTTCATGTAATCTTTGTGGGGTTTTTTTTTGTCTTTGTGCATACTAACCAGACACATTCAGATGTCCAAGAACAATTAGGTTAGAAGAAATAACAATGGGTGAACCATTTTTGAAGAAAATATCTACACATTTTTAACTTTATAATAAATCTTTTAAAGAACTGTGTGCGTGTGTTTGTGTGCAGTAGTTACCCGTAGAAGGTCAGTCTGAGGTAGCCAATTCTTTGGCTGAGCCTGGCCACTTGGCCCTGCTCCACTGGCGCCCCCTTGAGGTAGACAATGCCAACGCGCCTCAGAGCCATCAGCCAGGCCAAAGCAGCCTTATCATCACAGAGGACCTCCTCAAAATCTGCCGTGGGAATCTGCAGGCCTGAATCCCAGAACTCCCGCTCTGAACAAGGGAGAGATATTTACCTTAACAATCATTGCTGCACAGAGGGACAAAACTATCCATACCCAACACCCATTACAAAGTACTTACCTAATACTAATCATAGCCACATATATTATTACAAATGAAAAGAGGATAATATCTTTATGGAATGTTATATAAAAAAGTATACATTTCTCATCCCAAGAGTCAAAAACAAGTATAAAAAAAATTGTAAAAATGTAGCAAATGGTTAAAGGCACATTAATGGCCTTCATTGTTTGTTTTTGAAGGGGGGGGTTTAAAATGCTTGATAGACTATGAACAACACTGTTCCAGCACATTGCACATACATTTATGCCTGTATTGGGAAATCAGTTGGCCTCCATGTCAACTTTTAAAAGGGTATTTCACTAGCACACACGTGGAGAGGACACGCGTCTCTGTTTGCAGGGCTGTGAGGAGCGTGTCTTACATTTTCAGGCCTGCCAGCGATCTTTTGGGTTCTAGAGTATCTGTGTCTGCTGTTGTATCACTGGAGTGTGCGGTACCTTCTTACTTTTAACTCTCAGAGCCGCTCTGTGACCTCAGAAAGGTGAAGCTGTGTTTCAGCAGCTGGAGTCAGAACCAGCCCATTGCACAGGGCTGCTGGGTGTTTCCCAGGGTCCAAACCCATCAGCAACAAATACGGCATTTAGCTACTTGCGTTTGATGTTGAACAGTGTTTCGTTCACGAGCACACCTCGAAGCCAGAGTGACCGCCACGTTCAGGGCGCTCGGCATGAAATACGTTACGCTACGTTAAAATAGGACAGCAAAGGAAACTCTCTCATTCACTCACACACGTTTTGCATGTTGACCATTGTTCAAAAACTTGCTTGCTCTCCCGTAGACACAAGGTGTCACAATGGTGGTCTGCACCAAAGACACGGCGTTCATGTTATTATAATGGTGATTCTGTTGGTTCAGTTATTGAAGTGTGACCGGAGTGTATTGTTGAAATGGCTTTATGGCTTGTCAGACCAAAATGTCAGTGACATAATATGACTAAGTTGTGGAGACCTGACTGCACAGACTGTTTGCCTATGTCAGTCTGTCTTTTTCACTTTCATGTATCCAGCAGGGTAGAGGAGTGTGACAGTTCCACATAGTAGACCTGAGCTAAAATAATATGCACATCATGGAAATCTGGACAAATCCCAAGTAGCTAGAGATTTTTCACTTAATTGGGAGTGTGTGTGTCTCCTGACAACACAGCCAAAACATGGTGGTCAAACTGAGAAAGATGTAAGAGTGCATGCTTCAGGATGGACGCCTGTGGAAAAACAAATAACAGATATTTCACTTGGCTCTTCAAACTATTTCCACCACGGTGTGTGCTTGTGTGTGTGTGTGTATGTGTGTGTGTGTGTGTGCTTGGAGTGCACAATATATCGTTTGTTAATCGTTAGCCTTTGAAATACTGATATAGCATATGGAAACAGCTTTATAAATGACCGTTCTAACAATTACAATGCAATCCACTTTAAGTTCACAGGAGCACAGAGGTGCTTCTCAAAGCACACAGCTCTAATTCTCACAAATTCCTGGAGGGGGCGCAATATATTTTCCAGTAGTTATCTTTCAATAGCAAGCCATACCATCCTTTATACTCAGTCGTGTATTAGCAACACCTTAGATGTTAATTGTAAATTTAAAAAATGTGTACCCATTATAAATCATTTAAAAATATGTATGAAATGATAGGAGATCTGGCCCCTTACGTGCATCAGACCATCTGGACTCTTATTTACATTTTATGTTTTATTTACATTTTAGTGATAACAGATGCACAGAATGTTTATTCACACGCATATTGCATGAGGGAGTTGCCTGCTAATGCAATAAGCAAGTTTAGCCTTAGGCCACGCTTTCAAACTGCAACTTATGTGCATCATTTCTGCTGAAGAGCAAGAAATCGCAATATGTGGAAATATAAGGTCAGTATAGGTCAGTCGTTGTCTACATTGGGTTGCTCTAGTGTGCATGTGTAAGACAAGAGCACAAAGCCAGCATGCTGAGTTAAGAATACACCCTCGCTTTGATCCGTGGGAGTGTGCACCCCCGTCCAGCCCTACCAGCAACGGGGAAATCGTTTGTCTCGGACATATCGTTAGTGGCTCGCTGATAACAGAGAACAGAGCGCTTCAATCCAGATGCAGCTGGTAGGTTCTTGTCTGGATTCGTGTTCTCAGTCTCCAGACAGCTGAGCCGAAACACAGGACGTGCAGTCTGAAGGCCGGCCGAGCCCAGCAATGACCGTACTGTACAGGGAGGGCTGCAAAACTCTCAGGTGACACCAGTCTGCGCAAACATAAAGTCCTCAACACGCTGCTCAGACTTTCCGTCTGCGGGGGCCGCCACAGACAGACAGAACACCTTGGTGGGATGGAGACGTGAGCTTAAATTCCAACGGGGGGAGGGGGGGGGGCACCCTAACGTAATCCACCGCAGCTGAACCACAGACACACAAACACACGGTCAGTGCGTGCACGCATGCACACTGCATGAGTAGGTCCCAGTGCACGTGCTCAACCCATGTCTGCGCTTCCTCCTTCACGCCGCCCCCTGTTTTATATCGTTGTTCAAGCTGATGATGAATTCTAGATCATTCTGAGGGGGTGTTAGAGCGAGGGACCACACCGGAGAGCACAGGACAGGCGACGGCCTGAACTAGGATGGTACCAAATATTGGACATGGGTTTAAAAAAAAAAAAAAAAAAAAAGCTGACTGCAACTGAAGATGAGAGAGAGAGAGAGAGAAAGAGAGGGAGGGAGGGAGGGAGAGAGAGAGAGAGAGGGAGGGAGAGAGGCAGTGGGCCCAGGGAGGGGAGGTTCAGATGGTGCTGCTGTAATGCTCTGCTCTAAGTGCTGTGTAATGCTGCTGTGCGCCGGGTCTCACGTTTGCTGCTGGGGTTTCCTGGCCCGACTCACACCGGCCCCATAGCCAATCAGAGATTAGTCTCACTTTCACATACTTTCCAGCTGGGCTTCAGAGAGTACGTCACTAGCTCTGAAGGGGTCTGTAATGCTACTTCAGACACATTAACACACACATACACACACACACACACACACACACACACACACACACACACACGCCTCTTCTTTACAAATAATTGATCCCATCCTTCACAGACAGGATGCTCGTCTGGCCCGTCCGCTGCTCTTATTAGAAGCAGTAATGTGGAGCAGCCGGCTCCGCCCACAGAGCCTCGGGCTCCACCCCACCTCACAGCCCGCACTGGCCTCAAAGGGGCACCGCACGGCTTGGTTTTGTGCCACTCCCCACGCAGGTGATTACGTGTAAACAGACTCAGGTGAGCGAGGGCAACCGTGCTCCTTGAACCCGAGGAACCCCGGGTGGCTTTAACTTCGGCAGAGTACAGCTCTAGCCTTCATAGATGGACTTCACAGAGTCTTACATTGCAGAAAGACTGAAGAGTAGATTTTAATGTAAACACGTTTAACGAGGCACACCTGGACAGGTGTCGGACAACGTACTCCAGGCCTTGAGCTCCATTTAATATAAGCAGCACCATGAAAGAGTTAATTTGAAATACTCAATTGTTTATTTGTGCCAGACTGGATCTGGAATCAAAGCTCCATTTTAACAGGACACACAGTCCTCTGTGTATACAGTGTACTGCTACACTGGCCTCTGTATGTTTTATAGACACTTGGGAAAGCCTGCATTTACACCAAAAACAGAGAAAGCTTAGGCAATAGTGTCCGACTGAGGCCCACAATCCTGAATTAAACGCATACAGAAACTTCTAGAACCAAGTAACTGGTAATGAGCTCCTTCTTGGCCAATCATAAAAAATCTGTAGGCAAGACACCCAATCACTGAGCAGAAGGCTACTGGCCTACTGGCAATAACAGGCTGGCTGCTTCCTGTGGCTTAATCAGAGCAAACACAAACACTGACTCCTCAGTTAGTTACTGATCTTACAAGGGGTCACAGTAGAGCAGCGCCTCACTGTCAGACCCTGGACCATTGTGAGAAGCTTTAATGAGCCAGGCACGCTTAACTAGCCCATGCAGACAGTTTTACAGCTTTTATGATGGAGATGTGTTAGAAGCAGCCAGAAGCTTACCCTGTGGAATACAGGGTAGTTTAGCAGTCCTGTTGGATAACATGTGGATAAGAGCAACTGCTAAACGTCATGAATGGTAAAGTAGTCGTGGCTAACTGATGAAACACAATGTGTTTTCAACATACTCTGGAGCAAGCCATGGAAGCCTGGCTAGGAGATTGTGTTATCTTTATATTATAGCTATAAAGACTTGTTATCTGTTTGTTTGAATCCAGAGACTCTGGAACACCTCGCACACTAGAGCCTGGCTTTTGAAATGGCACTCCAGAAGTCCTGCCATGGTTCTGGCCACGCCCGAGCGCTTCGGGTCTTGCCATGTGGCGAACACGATGTTTCGGAGTTCCCCGTCTGCGGGGGCCGGCTGTCCTTCAACAAGATGCACGTCGGTTTGTTTGGAGCGCGTTGCGAGCACTGTTCCCAAGTTGCCGTCGATCACTATAACACATGGCAGGAAGCGGAGAAAGACTTTCCAGTCAGGGGTGACCCCTCTGGATCTGTCTGATTCAGCGCTGAGGTGGACTGTTTTTAATACAAGCAAGTACGCATGGGACCAGCAGAGCCCCAGAAATGTATCATAGCGGTGGCCAGACAGGCCACTGAAGATCTTGGGGTGGCACACCAAAACCAAACGCCATAGGTTCATTTCAGGCTGGCTGCCTGAATTTGTTAGTTTCTTTCACATTAACCATTGTAAACAAGTTACTGATTGAAATGGACCATACCTAACGTAAATGATCAGATAGATGCATAATGTGCATACGCGAGTCAGTGTCACCAGAGGGGCGGTGTCACCAGAGGAGGGGGTGTCACCAGAGGGGTGGTGTCACCAGAGGGGCGGTGTCACCAGAGGAGGGGGTGTCACCAGAGGGGGCGGTGTCAGCAGCCCCACCCCTTGATTGCATGTGATTAAAAACTAGTAATCTCACAAACATGCCCTATTTAAATCCACTCATGGATCAGAATAACATTTTAATAGTTTAAACACATCACTATTTTGCCCACCAACTTATCAATTCTAAAAGTGAACCAGAAGAAAACTACACCAATGTTTTCATCTCAAATTGTCCCAGTAAAAAAAAAACGTGTTTGTCTTACTGGATGAGTTGCCAGAAATACGAACATTGATGATGCAGGATGCTATGGAAATTCAAGAGTATTATGATCTCACAGTAATCAGTACCAAGCCCTAACTCTTGAGACAAGTGACCGACACTTCAAGCTCAATGTGAACACTCATGTAAAGAGCGAATCCTAAGTGTATACGTAATTTCTATGCGTAATTTCTAGACGGAATCACTGCGTGTCCTAAGCCAGCCCAGAAACACACCGTCACAATGCTTAATCTCACAGGGAGATCGCCCATTTTCTGCGACGGGGAGGATTTCTCTCAGCCTTACACTCAGGAAGACCTAATTAAATCCAGAGCGGGGATGGCGGGGAGTATTCCATCTCTGGCCAGAGATCTCCCACTGCACCTGGGCTGGTAGCACAGCTGGAGGGGGAAACCTGGCGCTCTCGGGAGTCTCCCATAACCCCGGGCCGATCCGGGCCGCTAGGTGCTCGGGCCGTGAGCCGAGCCTGCAAGGCAGGACCGTGGGGCCCAAATGAGCGTGGAGCCACAGAACATGCTCAGCTGCAGCTTTGTACTGAAGACTTGGCACAGCTGTGCGGGAACCAAAGCAACTTAAAAGGTGTCTGCAATTCTGATGCATTCATGCATTACAGCAAAATCTACACGCGTGTAGGTCAACCAATGACCAAAAAAACAACGCCAGGTATAAAAAAAACAGAAATAACAGTTTTGAGAATAATTGAACAAAGAAATAAGTATATTTCCATTTATATTCCTTAAAAAGAAAAACTTAAGGGTGGAACTAAACTGCATATGTAATCTGTCAGTACGACACTACAGAACTGTTTAGATGCCTCGTCCTAATTGAATAGAAGGGTTCTGAAAATAAGAAGAAAGCAAATTTGTGACTAAGCACCTGTGACTAACATTGCAGCAACTCACCATTAAAGAAGAGCTTCTCCTGCCGGGCCTGCCGGGCCTCCGGTGAGAAGCACCTTGCCCTCAACCACTCAGGCTCGAACTCACTTCTGTGAAGATCTGGCCACGTTATGCACACCTACAGAAGACGTCACATGCTTCAGCTTCTAATGAGATGCTACACAAGCTTAGTGCAACAGCATCGATTTGGGACATCAATGAGACCAAGTTAGCAAATGTCATTACAGTGGCTTTTTAAAATCACATATTCATGGTGCCCCTACCCTGTTGTTGTCATTGAGTTGAACTCGGTCCACGCCGGTGTGAACATCGAGGTCGGTGAGCAGCAGGCTCCGAGCCTTTGCTGACTGCAGGGTGCACAGAGGACACTGACAGTTGTCTCTGAGCCAAGCAAACGGATACAAACTACAACTCCCATCATCCCACTCCACCTGCAGCAGGCTCTTGTGATCCAGTGCCTGGGCCTGTCTGACTCCTGGACTCCCCCGGAGGGCAGGGAGCGGAGCCGCCGCTAGAGTCTGATGCCCAGAACGAGGCACCGTGACCGGACCGGAAAGACGACCGCACCCTCTCACCACCTGGATGGCCCCTGCGAGAGCACGTCGAGCGACGGTGGATAACATCCTGAGTACGGGGCACCTGTGATGTCGGCCGTGGGGTGGTGAGACGAGGTCCGGGTGTGGTGTAGTGTGGCAGGGTGTCTGCGGTCACATTAGAAAAGGCAAAGTGCTTACAGCCCTCCTTTACTTTACCACAGAAGCCTATGACACTTCACCTACATGATAAGCCGTTTGTTCACTGTAACAGCATGCCAAAGACATGAGGAAGTAAATACACGTGTACACTATCAGATTAGCAAAAAGCCAAGATAAACAAATCTGCAGTATGGTTGTTTTATGGTATGAGTCTAACCCTAGGAAAAGTTTCTAGTTTCTATCCTAGTTTCTTTCCCTAGTTTCTCCCACAAACACCCTATCGGGATTTCAAAGTAAACATAATACTGTCCGAAACATCATTACTGACATCATTGCTATTTACAGTAGGTTTTAGATTTTAAAACTTCCACATTCTAACCTTTGAACCTATCAGATAGCGTATTACCCTCTGGTCAACATGTGTTGCCCCAGACCACTGAGGAACCTTGTCTGCACCCAGCAGGTCACACTTTTAGCTCGGTCTTTTAAAGCATCTAAGCCACCTGAGCCTGTCCATTACAGCCGGTTGCACGTTACGCAACATCCAAACGGAGTTTTACGTTGTTTCGTGTTTAATAATGTAATAAAATGTAACTACCAATGACAGCATGCGTTACGCTTCCAAAGTATGATATCACCATAGATTAATAATAAACAACAATATAATATCCGTTGTGTTTCTTTAACCGTAGCCTACATACTTGTAAATATACATATTTATTATGTCATATCTGAATTCCGTTCCGGCTTCTGGAAGTAATTAACGTAACACAAAACACTGCACGAAGTCACTGTTCGTTCAACAGACGACGGCAATAAGCGACACAAGACGCTCGTCGACGTATTACAACATGACGTTCGCGTTACAAAAACACGTTACCTGAAAGTTGCTGCCACAGCTACGTAACTGTAACGTAAGCGCGCGCCGTTCGCCTCGCTCACAGAACTAGGTAAAAGGTCACTGTCTGCGCCAGCGTAACGTTATCAGTTATTCAGCCATATCATTGGTGCAGTTTTTTCCCCAGCTAGCTGCAGGGTTCATTTCAGATAACACCAGAGGTGGGTTTCATTACAGCCCATCAGAACATGCTCACGTTCACAGTCTCAGTAAATAATTTGAAAAGTATGATTAAGAACCTTATCGGCAGAATTCACAATAGCCATCTCGTGCCTGGACACGAACATGGTTTTAGCTGAAATAGCCCATTAGCCAGCAAGGAAGCATAATGTCATATTCTAAAATCAATGTGCATCCTATGTATATACTATATGCATGCAACGCTATTTGCCTTAGACTACTAGTGGTACGAGGCAAAAATATCCTTCGTGTTGCCCGTTGTCATGTTAAGCTTACCGTGGAGTTAGGCAGTGGGTTCCCCGGTTGTTTTGAATCAGCAAAAGCGCGATAACTGGAATTGGATCGTGGAATCGGGTGAAAGGTCACGCGCTTAGATCACGCAGCTCCTGCCTCCCCTACGTGACGAAGATGCGCGCACACGTGAACGATAAACGCACGCTATGTTTGGACACTTCCATTTCCGACATGCGTACAAGTAACTACGTTTCATAACGGTCTTATGTGGACTTAATCATTCGTTTGTATTTGGTGTTAGACGATTAAATGCAAACTTATTCTAAGATCAACTGAAATGTATCCTTTTTTATCCGTGTAACATTTTGATGATGTGTATCTCACCTACAGGTATTTCAGGATACGTTTGGTCACCTATCACAAATGAATCACAGCACATTGGCTTTTAAAAGTTAAACATTTTGAAAAGCTGCAGTTTGTCGTGTATATGCCGTGGTATAGCTAGCTTGCTTGTGAACAGTGGAAGAGTCACTAAAGATGACAGGATAGCCTTTTATTGCGGTATCTTATAACGATACCGGTCTGTAGTGTGTGTAGGTGTAATCACTGCAGGATGGTGTGCACTCTGTTATACACACAGCCACATGTCCACGCAAACTCAGTTTGTGCCCTGTGGCTCAGAAATTCGAGACAATTTCCACTTTACGGTTTCCCTAACACAAAACATGTACAGGCGTGAAACACCTAGTCTGCGTGTGGAAACAGACGTGCGCCTCGGCAGCTGTTTCCTGACTCAGTTTCCGTGAGCCTGAACGATAACCGAGCACCTGTACGGCCCCGCGGAGAGTCGCGAGTGCAGCTGCGCTCTCCACGGATCTCCGTGAATCCACGACTACGGATTAATCCTAGAATCACTGCAACTTCTCCTCCTCCAGTTTAAAAAGTAGTTCCCAGACGGGCCAGTAATCACTTCCCTTGGAAGCGGCTTTGTTTTCAGATGCTACCTAAGCACATTTTCCCAGCTTTCAAACAGGAAGTGTGTGTGTGTGTGTGTGTGTGTGTGTGTGTGTGTGTGTGTGTGTGTGTGTGTGTGTGTTTAAAACCCTTTACAAAAAGGCTTATTAGATGCCTGTTTAGCAGGCCATGGAGCATTCTGAGGAGTTTTCATGTTTGTGTTGTTTCTCTTTCTCTCTCTCTCTCTCTCAGCCTCACTGAATGTCTTCTTCATTTACTTCTTCTTCTTTGTAAGGAAATACTTGATGCTGTGGTAAGATGTTTCGTTAGAAGAGAGGAGAGCAGAGCATGTGCGTTTACGAGTCTGTGTATTTATGAGTCTGCGGGACACTCACACTTGTCCATACCTCTCAGGACGTTTGCTGAGAGCTTCCACAGCACAACATCCCCACCTTCCCAAGGCTTCTGAACTGCCTTCTTCAGCTCTAAGTCAGAAATCTTCCTGCCTGCACTTTGTGACCTTGCATTCTCCCCATGCTCCTCTATCGGTGCATTATCTGTAAAAACAAAGTGTAGTTGTCCAAAACTATAACACATGCAAGCCCTGTTTCGAGGAGTTTTATTACAAAGTGGAACAAGCACTCAGGAATGCAGCTACACATGGTAGAAGGTTTGAAGTCCAGTTTTCCTGCCCGCAGTTACTTTGGTTGGTCTGAGGAAACATCATTCCGGTCTGTATTCTGACCTTCTCAGAAAATAATTACAAGAATATATTCTTACTGCAAAATCTCATTACATGAATAACGTGCAATGAAGCTCTTTCCCCCTTAAAATATTGGTCACAGTATAATATTTTAACATTTACAAATCCCCCATGGAACAAAAAAATAAGGCCAAAGAAATACATTTTCTCCCACTTTGCTTAAAAAAATTATAACATTAATTTTTAATACTGTTTAACACAATATTCTTAAGCAATATGTAGGTTATTTTCAGAGGATATTCAAACTGCATGTTTAAATGATGCAAATATGTATAGAACTAAATATTTAAAAATTGCATTATAAAAACTACATTCTGCATTTTCATGGTTTTGCAGAACATATACATTCAAGTAATGTCTGAAATTTCTCAGACAAATGCTAGTAAAAAACCAAGGTCATAATAGTTTATTTTCTATAAGTTTTTCCATTTCTTGGTGAAATTCCGTTTAATTTTTTTTGTCATAACACCATTTTCAGTTTTTGTTACTTTTACTAAGCGTACTTTTATTTAAAAACAAAAAAACCTTTATTTTTAAACATTTTAGCTTCTGCTTTATCAGCCGTAGTAAAGTACCTAGTAAAGTGATATAACAGTATATAACATCTATCAGAGTTTACTTTAGGATTCTTTAAATTTAAGATTATTTTCTCAACAAGTCACAGAAAATGCCAAATCTGCATTAGCTCTAATAGGTCTAAGGTTCTTTAACTATCTGGTGACTACAATATATCCATTTTAATCTAGGCCTATTTTGGCTTTAAATTTCACTGCTATTTTTTGTTAATTTTCATTCTAAATTCATTTTCAACCCTTTTAGTAGTTTTATTTCAGGTTACAACAAATA
Organism: Brachyhypopomus gauderio; assembly: GCF_052324685.1. Lineage (NCBI taxonomy): Eukaryota > Metazoa > Chordata > Actinopteri > Gymnotiformes > Hypopomidae > Brachyhypopomus > Brachyhypopomus gauderio. The sequence continues at coordinate 13,522,566 of NC_135211.1, read as the reverse complement.
ACTTTCTTTGACAGTTTTATTTTTTACCTTACTGTTATGACCCTGGTAAAACAGCACTCAATAAAACGTATTTATGCCTGGACATCCCATTAACAAGGGTATTCAAACCCTAGCTTTATTTTATTCAGTCGTAATGCCTGAGTATGATAAACTAAAGGTCCGTTAAATAGACCAGAAAGTATAACACTGTCAACGCTTGTCCACACTGTCCAACACTAATGTAAAGGAACACTACCCTCCTGTTATTGCACAAGACAGCCAGGCTACATTACACTCGCCAAGCACCCGGGAAATGCACTCAGAAGCATTTCTTCATATTTTGCATTGCTGTCTAGAAGAGACCACAGTTTTTACACCTTCAGATATTCATTTTTCAGACGGCTTAACCGGGTGCCGTGACTCCGGATGATGAGGGACAGCAGCTCGTGTTTGTCCTTGAGCCCTAAGGAGATGTCCAGGGTGTCCTTCACCGCGTCCCGCGTGTGCACGATCATACTGAGGAAGTCGTCGTTGACGCGATGCTCCTCTTTAAGCTCGTTTTCTTGACTCTGCTGGAACTTCACCTCCAGCTCCAGCAAGGACTTTTCCGAGCTGGTGAAAGCCTCGTTGATCTGCGTGGTCTCCCGTCTCAGGTATTTACCGTAGCTGTCCTCGCCGTCCAGATCGTAGGAGATGCTTCTGCCGATGCCCTCAAGGACTCTGGCTGCGTCTTCGATGTGTCGTTTGATAATCGTGAAATCGTCCCTGATGACCGAGTCCTGGTCTTCATCCAGGCTGCACTTTCGCTCGTCGGTCATCTTGAAAAGCATTTGACATTTCTCAGGGTCGTCGTTTTCCTCGTAGTATCCGTCCGGGACGAAGTAGTGATGAAAGGTGCCATTGGACATCTCCGGGTACAGAGGTCCCAAAAAAACCGCTTCTCCAACGCGCAGAGAAACCAAGCAAGCTGTCAGTATAAGGTGAAGAGAAACCATCATATTCACTTTTTCTTCGCTTACCAAACACTATAGCCTATCGACGATCGATACCTGCATTAAACTTTGACTACCGACTGTTTTTTTACTATAACAACCATTTTGAAAACAATTATATGTCCAGAAGAGATCCGAACAGAAAACTGTCTAAATGACTCCCTTCCAAATATCCGTTCTTCTTGCTTGCTGGTAGGCTATCCCGATGGATGTGAGATTGCTTTATGCTATATGTCCGCGCTGAACTGCCCACGCTACAACGATAAACCATGAATTCATCAGACGGGAGCTAAAGTGAGCACGTTTTAGCTCACTGGTCTGCTTTGTGTGTCTATTCAACATCTGGATAAGTGAGGCAGCGCGCGAGGTTTAGACTAATGACACTCCGGCTCCCACTCTCAAATTACAAGCCCGTCACTCCTTCACTTAAAGGGCAGCACGTTACTGGAGGACTATTTGAGGCTGTTGTTTGTTATTTAAGTAGCATGAGCTTTTGGTGCTAGTGCCCTGTACAAAAATACAGAGCTAAGAGTCGTTTATTTAAGTCAGACATGCTTAGAGTTACTTTTTCTTCGTAATTTTAAAGGAGCTGCAGTCGTGCTTTGGAGGTAGGTTAAAGAATAATCACAGATAGGAAGTGACCCCGCTAACATTTTAGAGATAAACAGTGTTTTGTTGAGCAATAATCAATAACCCAAAGAGAGCTTTCTTTTAATAATCTATGAGGGTGAACATCATCTCACGAGTTTAAACACACGCTTTGTTACCACACTGCCCGTTACTCGCCTGTATCAAGGGGGCCAGGTGGTAGGCAGACCTATGAGAAGTATGAGCCTCCATTGCTTGTATCATCTTTGTTTCTAGCAGCAGCTGTTGTCCCAGTCCCTCTGGACGTCTCCTGGTGCCTCCCCCAAAGAGAGGCACTGAGTGATGACGACAAGGTCACAGACCCTGCAGACCATGAGATGATGCGGGATTTCTTTGGCCATGACGTAGGGAGCCCCACTTTCTCTCTCCCTCTCTCTCTCTCTCTCTCTCTCTCTCTCTCTCTCTCTCTCTCTCTCTCTCTCTCTCTCTCTCTCTCTCTCTCGCCAAGAGGCCCCCTGTGTATTCACAGGGTGTGAATACATACATGCACATGTGCTAGAAAATCATAGTTGGATTTTTGGCCTGGGTCCACTTTGATATAAACCAGACATCAGGGAAACAAGGTCAAATCGAAAGACGATAGATCATAAATATTGTGCAGCGTTTAGAAAAAAGTATGATGTCACTTCCAAAGGGGATAAGAGTTTTTAAGCATTCCAGAAACTAGCCAGAATCGAATCAGTCTGCTGGTCCTAAAATGCATTTGGTCATTGGTTGATATGCGTCAGTGTTTCAGTCATTTTTCAAGAAACTGCCAGTGGGCTGTCACTTAACCATATGGACAAACGTACTCACACTCTCTTCCCCACCATCACATGTTCTTACGTCACTTAAATACTTCATGGCCTTCGGTTTGGTATGTGTTAAAGAGTATGAAGTAATGAGGAATGTGTAAGAAATTTACTGCTAAGCAGTATAACTCCCCCAACCTCCTGTTAAATGCTCTCCCGAGACATAAAGCCACAATCAAGGCACAGTATGTAAAAGGAAGAACGAGAATGGTAGACAGCTTGAGTAAGCATATGTGTGTGTTTGTGTGTGTATATGTGTGTGTTTGCATGTGCATGTGTGCTTAAGAGTTTCAGTTTTCCCTACGTCAAGATCAGTTGTTTCCTACCTTGCATTCTCCAGAGACCCTTTTAACTTTTACGACTCTTCCGTGCAACATTCTAAGTACCCTAACCATAGACACCCTAAACCCCCTTTGAACCTGGTTCTCCTGAGGTTCCTCGTATAAATGTCCACTGAAAGCTGGCTCCATCATCTAAAGCTTCAAACCTGCTTTGAGACCCTCCTTAATGTAACCAGGTCTTCAAGAACTTTGTTGAACATGCTAAAAACACATTTGCAGTTTAAACATATTAGGTTTCCTCTAAAGGTAACAAATGTTTTTATTAGCCATCTGTAGGCAATGTAGTGGTCATGCAAGTTCAGACAAAATGTGTATTTTTCCGTTGGCTAGCTGTGTGGCTCCTAGTGACCTGATGTGCCATTGTAATCAGCAGACACTGAGCACATAATTGATGGGATTGCTGGATCGTATAAACAAGCGGATTCTTTGGCTGCAGCCTAACGATACTGTTTCTGACTGAGCTGTCTTTCCAGATACCTCACCAAGATGATGTAGTATAAATATATCTGAAGTCACCGTGTCATATGTGGCTAGCCTCTAAAGTAAATCACAGCCCTCTGCAGCTCCTTTGTGGCTGCGCTGAATCTGGGCCATAACTTCGGTTAAAATAAATAAATAAATAAATAAAATTACATGCGGGCATAAATGCCACGAACCTCATGTGAAGAAAGCCAGCGGGCCGGTTTAGAGCTGAATGTGCAGGATTTATGGGAGATTCCTCGTTAGTCCTCGCAGAGTTTCGATAAATCAGCACCTCACTGGTCCAGCAGAACTTTCCATGGAGTAAAACATCTCAATTATCGAAGCTTTCGAGTAAAGAAAGCAATAAAAAAACGCAGAGGCAGGGCACAGATTCATCAGGAATAAAAGGGGGGTGGGGGTGATGTGTTTTCCAGCTTCTGTTTACTGTGCTTCAGAGACAGTGTGGTGTCCAGCTGGACACGCTCCTGCATGCTCAGACAACTACCAGTCCATGTCCATAGTGAGTGAGCACACTAGGTTTTGTACACGCAATTATGAAGACCTCACATGCACAGACACTCGAGAAAAGCGCATGTGTGCAAAACCAGTGCTTTATACGTACTAGTGTCAAGTAGACATGTTGGAACAAACTCTTAATTAACAGGAAACGGACTAAATTGCATCACCGCACATTACAGTAATATAAAGACCCATCATTGTTTCCATTGTTTGCATCGACTGAACCACACGTTCGTCAAGCAGTTACACATCACAAGTGTTTTTGTCTGGGCAATAAATGAGGACCTACAGGACCTTTGAAGCGTTCATTGTGGCAGTGCAGCAAGAAGCTGATGAATGCTTCAGTCCTATGGCAGGTCTCTTCGCTCCGTTACCACACATATTCCCACTGAGACAGAGAGCAGGCCTCCTGTCCACCAATAGAAGGGCTGGATTTACTGCTCCTGTAGTTAAAACCACTTCGACATTACGACACAAGCCCGGGAGCAGGGATGGCCGTGGGACTACACACAGACACATACGTTTACAATACATTGGTAGTTGAAGGCAGTGGTTCAAGCTGGAAAGAAGACAGCTGTAGTAATGATAGAAATGTAAGACACCAAAAATATGCGCCGAAACCACTAGCGTGAGGACTTTTATTATGACACTGTTGCAGAGGGACCAATGATAAAAGAGGAACATATGGAGCTACTTATACTCTTAAGAGCATTAGGAGTATTAAACCAAGAGTATTATACTCTTATTAAACCGAGTGACATTGTGGGGATTGTGCATTCCAGGATTCTGTCACACTGCTTTTTGAACATTAGTAATCACTTGCCATATATCAGAACAGTCTGTGTTTAACGTCTCCATGGTCAACATCTCTGTGGTCAACATCTCTGTGGTCAAAGTGCACCCAGCGTGATAAGAGGGCACAGCGGGGTGTCCTCCAGAGGGCAGGCCCAGGCGTGCACGGCCTGTCCAGATGTGTTCATGCTAAAGTGTTAAGGAGATTTTTCCAGATGACTGTGTGGGGTTTCCCCTCCAGCCCCTGAACCGACTTACATATAATCACTTTATAATTACCTTTTATTTTTCACATAGAAGATACCAAACTCAGACATCACCACCACAATGCTCACACACACACACACACACACACACACACACACACACACGCACGCACGCACACACACACACTTTGAATAAAGTTTGAGGGGCAAAATATACAATTCAGTGTTTATGCTTATAGGATGATGCACTCATGCCATTACCAGTTAATTTGTTGTTGATTAAGAAACAAAACTACACTTGTAATTTGGATTCATTTTTGACATGAATCTGTTCTTAAATAAACTCACTTGAGAAATGTGCATTTTAGAATTTAAAATAATGTAATACCTTAATCTGAAGAACATTTATAAACTCAGGCAACTGGGATGTTTCAAGTAAATTATTTCATATTGATAGCATCATCTGTTTTGGATTTGGCTTCTGTGTAGAAGCAAATAACTGCATCAACTAAATCCATGATGAAGGCCTACATGCCAAGACATGGTTATTATAATGTTCTGAGCTCTCCAACAACAAGCATTGATGGTTTTATTCTCCCTCCAAAGGGCTAGACAATTCAATTACTCCACCCAGCTCAGACGCCAGACTCCAATCAGGTGACTTCTGTAAGCCTGACCAAGGATAGCACAGCAATAGAGGCTGAAACACTGTCCTTCATGACTAAATGAGTGGGTCTGTGTTTACGACCATGGATTCATTTTGGTTTTTTTAGAGGAGCACAAAGATAATCACACTGATTCCTCCGAGCCAACATGGCACATGTTACAAGCCACAATACTGAGGCTGACCTAAGGTGTCGGGTGGTTCCTTTTCCTTCCTGAAAACAGAGACAGGTATACACGTGATGTGTATGAAGAGGTAGAGAGAAAGAAAAGAGGTCAAGAAAGAAAGGAAGAAAAAGAAAGCAAGAAGGAAAACTATAGTAGGTCTTTGTAGCAACTGAACACAATTACACCTTTCTCCCCAGAGAACGGTTTGTCTCGCAGTGCTGATACAGTATTGATGAGATCAGAGGCTCAGAATGCCACCACCGTTAAACCATAATGGCCTCCACATGTGACTGCAGAAACCTGGCAGAATTACGCGGTGCTCTTCTTTCTGACGTTCATTATCCCATGATGGCTTCATTGCGAATATAGAACTGGAAGAAGAAAGGAAATGATCAGCAATTAAATTATGTGATCCGTGAGATGCCGTGTGCGTGTCCTGCATAAAAAACAAAATGCTGTTTTTGCACGCGGCAAGGGCTGTTCAGTCTGCACGTATTTCTCTACTCAGAAACCTTGTTTTATATCCAGAGTTCATGCTAATTTAAAGAATTCAGTTAGGGAACGTGATGTTATATTTTACAAAATTTTTATGTAGGTAAAAGTAAATAAACTAGGAACAACCTATAAAGAAGAATAAAAAGGAACTCTTAAGACAAGTCACAGATTACAATGTGTACAACAAAAACAACGAGTACTTCTCTGTATATAGTGTTGACCTCAGGCACAATTATCCGATAATCGGAGGTTTCTGAGAGCTGTTGTCAGAGGCCGAGAAAGTAGATGGATACGTTGGCCCAAACCATTTAGTGGTTTATAGCTGAGGAACAGTACCTTGAATTCAGTTCTGTGACATGCTGGGATCCATTGGGTGACACGATCCATTCATGTGGTTTTAGTGGGAACTAGCAGCTGTATTTAGAATCATCTGACGTCGGACCATCTTTTTAGGCATATAACAATAACAATAATCAATAATCAACTGTGTTAGAAATAAATCCTTGAATGAGTTTTTTCATGGTCTTGTTTTGACAATATGTCTCTAAATTTGTCAGTACTTTTGAGACAATAGCATGCTAACAGTAATTGCTTTGACATTACGGGTGAAGATGAGATCAGAATCCAGCATCCAAAGTTTTTTGTTTGAAGGCCGTAGAGTCTTGATAGGAAGCAAGTCTACATAACTCTTCTTTATTCCCAAATAAAATCGTCTCTGTTTTATCTTCACTCAGCTGTGACCTTATAGGCGTCATATTAACACTGAACCATCTTGGCAGCAGTCCGCCTCACCGCAGGTGTTTCCACTGTGCAACTCTCTTCTTTGAATGTTAAATAAACCTTGTAATTTTAAATGGGTATTCAGTTCTCATTTCTATAAAAAATCTCCCAGTAAATGACCAACTGTTTTTACAATGTTTAAGTAAGTGAAGCAGATTTTATTACTATTAGGCCAAGCAGCTCTCAGTCAAGACGACTGCCAAAGGGGGCTCGTGCGAGAGCCGTCCGTCTGTAGGTCCTGCCCCACGCGAGAGCCGTCCGTCGGTAGGTCCTGCCTCACGCGAGGATGAAGGAGGGCTGAGCTGTACAGGAAGAAAGGCACAAGAGAGAGAGCGTGAGAGAGAGAAAGAGACGGAGATGGACTGGCAGTGCATATTCATGAGCTACTGTTTGTTATTAAGAGAGTGTCAGGCACAGAGCAGCGGTGGACAGGAGCACGGGTGAGGAGGCGAACCACGGCCTCCTGGCCGCCAGCCTCCTTTCCATCCTTGGGAACGTGAGGTCTCTCCCTCCATCCCTCCTTCATCACTTTTTGAGCCGAGCTGTGAAGGGGAGAGAGACAGAAAGAGAGAGGGAGGAAAGGGGAAAAAAGTTAATGGAGGAATAATTTGTTTTACAAGCACAGACTGTTCTACACACCTGTCAATGTCCTTCCTGTTTTCATACAGGAAGCTCCCAATTTTATTATTTTTGACGCAAGACTCTGCAGTTTCAATAAGCGTTAACCTGGGCAGCTGTAAGCCGTGCCACAACGGCTGAGCTCAGGATGCTTGCTCTTCCAAAAAGGGACGCTTTAGCAGGGAGATAAAGCAACTGGCAAAGAGCTGAGATGAAAGGGATTTTCTGCTGTTAGACTTGAAGTGCACAACAGTGAACCGGGGAAGCTCCACCACTGTTAGCAGCTTAATGTCAGTGGTTTACTGCAACAGTGCTTTAAGAGAGAACGGCTTTGTTGAAGCCCTCGCGGCTATTACAGCTACGAAACCTTTCGCGCTGAACATAAATACTGTTGCTATGGCAATGACCTCATCATAACAACAACCAGAAGCAACAGCTGTCAACAAGATTTATGGTGCACGCTGGTTTGATAGTATCCATTTCCAGCACTGCGCCACACTGAAAACATGTGTTGAATACATTATATATGTTGTACAGGAGAGGTCTTGCAGCTCCACAATGTTCCAGACAAATGGATGCTTTTGGGGCCAAATCAGCAAAAACGATGACCATTAATGAAATTTCCAAATGTCGACTAGACTGCTGTAACTCCCACTGGCCATGGATCAGGTGGTTAGACCCGTGTATGGTGTGTTTGGATCCAACTGAACTAGAATTGAATGAACCTTCAGAGCACTTTTGAATATTTCTTTCTACATAAACATAAAACCTTTTGAAATCATTGGGAGTTTGTGTGCATGCGTGTGTGTTTGCGTGTTCTTGAGAGTGTATGAGTTTGTCATAATCCTAAACAAATGAGCAATTATACATGAATAACAAATCAACAAAGCAGGCCAGAAATGCAGGAATACAAACATGAACTCTCTTTGTTTGACTTAAAATGTCTGTGATCCAAGATTAGCTGTCCGAGGCCTCATCTCTATTTTGTGATTATGTTTAAACAGAAGGTTAAGTTCAGAATTGTTTAATTACAGATCAATAGAAATACCCAATGTGTGTTTGTGTGTGTGTGTGTGTGTGTGTGTGCGTGTGTGCACGTGCGCACGTGTGTGTATGTGTGTGAGTGTGTGTGTAAGAGAGAGAGCCAAAAACAGCTCGCTCTCTCTCTCTGTTTGATTACACAGCCCGTAGTGTCTGAGGCAATGAGACAGATTAGCTGCGGGGAGAGTGTATCAGGCTGGTGAGTCAATAACCCACGACAAGCTCAGCCAAAATGTCAAAGTGATGGATTCTGGGTAATGAAAACACTGTGGGAGACCTTTGCAATTAAGCAGAATAGGAAACAGCTCTGCTTAAAAATTAGGTGCTAAAGCAATGATTTCATTTCTAAAATATTAATTTCTTGGTTTGCGTAAACTCACAGATGTATTCTGTCATTGCTGAAAAACCCAAAACCAAACGTTAAGCACCAAATGTCACAGGATGTGTGAAGGAGGAGTGGAGAGTGAATAAGAGCAAAACACAAACGCCGACACTATGAGTAACTGTGACGCTCATGACACTGGGAATAGATTGTTGATGCAAGTGAAGACAACTTTAATAATGCAGCTGTGATACGCCTCTCAGTAAAACAAACTGGGCTATGCGAGAAGTGTGGCTAACATAAAACAAGACAAGGCAAAGCAAGGGTATTTATATAGCACCTTCCATACCGTGAGATCATTCAAAGTGCTTTACAGATGAGAAAAATACAAAGACAATAAATTGAAATTACATTAGGTTCAAAGAGGATGGAAATGAAAAACAATGGATTTAAACAGCAGGAATGAAAAATGAAATAGAATAAAGTGTCATTACACAATAAAAATTACAATAGATCTAAGAGAACAGTGTTTTACATGGAGCCCAAAGCCCTGTCAAATAAAATAATTGCTAGTCCAGATTTTAAAGTGCTGGGGCTGTCATTCCGATCTCTGGCAACTGGTTCCATGTGTATCTATATAACAGCTAAATGCTGCTTCTCCATTGGTCTTTCCCTTGGGCAGGACCGACTGAGTCATAATGATCTGAGACTTCTTCTCAACTCAACTCATATAACTGCAGCATGTCAGATATATACAGGGGTCCTACACCAATTAGTAATATATAGACCAGTAAAAGTATCTTAAAGCCAGCTCCATGTAATATTAGTGGCTGTGTAAAGATTTAAGAAATGATGACAGTGATGCACAGAACAGGTACAGGGGACCATGTAGGAATGCTGTGATTACAAGGAACTTGTGTAGTGTTCAGGATCTGGGCAGGAGTATGGCTGACACAGATAAACCAAATAGCGTCAAATAACCAAACATCAAACCTTGAGGATAATATCACTGCCACTACCTCATGTCAGCTGAAGCATGTGAACTGCTGACCTATGTTTATTTTCCTCTTCAAAGTTCAAAGGTCAAGCAACTCATGGACATCAACACTCAGGAGGCTTTATTTAAGTTGAACCTCACTTAAGTCGGTGACCCTTTTTCCTCAGACAGCTCACAGACGAGCCGTCAAGGTTGAGCAGCAGGTGGGTGAGTGCTCTGTCAACGCCGTGTGCTGTGGAGAGGTCTCTGTCGAACTGTACGTAGAGCCGCTCTGGTTTCAATCAGAGATCTCGGGCTGGAACGTGCGAGGGGCCGGATGAAGGCTAAAGGGCAGCTGTGAAGAGGCCCCTGTTGCTGTTGAGAGTTTGTTTTGTTAATTACGGTGACACACAAGACCTGCGCCACCGCGGTGACTCCACAGGCTCTCACTCCTTATAGCAGGACATAATCTGTTACGAGCAAAGCATGCAACAGCTGCTTTACATTATTATTTTGAGAACATAGTTTCCTTTTCAAAGTCTGGGACATCCTGTTGGTGTGTGAGTGTGCATACACACACACACACACACACACACACACACACACACACACACGGTGGCATTCGAAGCATCTCAAAAGCGTCCACAGCCATCAGTGAGAAACATGGGTGTGGAGCGAATGGTCCTGCATTGTCCCACGTGGCCTGGAGGAAATAAAAAATCGCCTGACGTGGTGTAAGCTGATGTCTGTGCACGTGCTAATGCGCGTGTGCGTGGTGGCATGTGCGTCCATGTGCTCGCCCGTGTGCATCGCAAACCTCTGAGCAACCTTCAGGTGTGAGATACGTCCACACAAAGGAGCCGTTGAGAGACTTTGGTCCAGGGCCACGTGGGTTTCTTCTTATTTTAGGCCGAAGAGGAGGATCACAGATGCCTTCCACATGCGGTAAGTGCTGGGAGCTGTGCGGTGCTTGGCTGGGGCCCACCCCTGGGCCTGCACTGCTGTGCTAATGGTTGGAGCGTGTTCTGCAGGAATAGCTGCGGTGGTGTGCTCCGACCGCCAACAGCCAGCCCGCCAGCCCGCCCGGGGGCCGGCCCCACACCCCCACCCCACCCCACTGACGTCTGCTGCCTGTCAATGCCCTCATTGTACCCTGCATAGTGCCAGCTTCACAGCTGCCATGCCCCACCACGACCCGACATGCTCACCGGGCTTGAAGCGGAATTGCTCATAAAATTTTTTTATTAATTTTTAAAAAGTGGGAAGGTTTATCGTGACAACAGATCGGAGAGTGGTGTGATGACGATCCAGTTCAGATGCTAATGCACCACTGACGAAGGTGTCATTGCGGAGTGTCAGGCCGACCTTGGGTGATCCCTCTACACATCATGGAAGGAATGACAGACGTCCATTTCTTTCAGACATGTGTGAATGACGTTGCTGGTTTTTGTGACACTAAAGAGAGCCAAGTTCATAGTTTTCCTTTGGACCTGCTATGTACAGAGGCCTTGGCAAGAAAAGGACTTATTAGACTCTTCTAATTCTTTGATTTGTAGCAGAAGGGGTTGGCTGTGTGAAACTTTGCGAGACATTAATCATGTAATTAGGGTGCATATCCTTTCATTTGAACAGCGATACATCACACTACACAGCAACGCGTCTGAGGACGGATTCAAGCGTACCTTCAAGCCACATCCGTTTCTCACTGATTGATTAGTCCTTGCCCACTTCACTATGCTGTGGACCAAAATCCACAGCAATCTTTCATGCTTTCCTCCTACACCAGGTGTGTCTTCAGCTGGAGTCAATGTATGACAGCACCTCCTTCTCAGCTGAAAGCTGCTATCCCAGCAGTCAGTCCTGGCTTTAGACTATGAGGTCATGGGTTCATGGGTTGCCACTGGGGAAGGCACTTGACCCCAATTGGCAACTTGCACCTGTGACTCGCATATGCACGCCCCCATCAGGTCCACGTATCTGCCACGTGATCTGAGCTATTTTGGCCAATGGGTTTGACTTGTGTTCTTAAAATAGGCTGGCCTGTTTGTCCTTTCCCTTCCTGCAATGGAGCTGGTCTCCATTTTGGCACATGTTTTCGCTCTCTGTGTGTTACTGAGGAAGAGCTTCAAAGAGCAGACCATGTCCAAGCAGGATTAGCGAACGTGCTAAGCCATGTTACAAGATTTTCCACAGACGGAAATGGAGTCATCTGGTGGATTTGGTCAAGACCTCTATAAAGAGTTTTGCTCTTTTTAAACACATTAAACCAGACATTAGAAATAAGAAAATAAATGCATTTTTAACAAGCATGCACAAGACAAAAGGACTAGCAGAGAACATGAGACCAAATCATTAATTTAATTTACTTTAATTTTTGACCAATGAAACATGCGCAGGAGGGTTGGAAGTGTCACCAGTCAAATTAAGTTGCACTCTGGCACCTAATTATCAAGAAAAAATACCATCTTAGTCCCAAATCCAGCCATCCAAATAAACCAACAGGACAGGAAGAGGAAGAGGTGGTCGGCCACTGCACTCTGTTGCTGCTTCTTCACAGTGCATTATTAAATATCTATGAGGTGGTTGTGGTGTTCAGTATTTACAGTGACACGCAGGTCATTCCCTCGTGATAAATGAGTTGTGAATGAAGTAAAGCTGGAAGACATTTCCCTCGAAAATCATCACAGATTTAGAAAATGAGCAAAATCGCCTGCCCTGAGACATTTTTCCACCCGAGTGGTTTTGTCTGCTTGTGACTACTGAAGTTCGTATGTGAACAAATCTGGGTTTGATTTTGGAACATCGGTCTTAATTTACGATGACTACAGATTGTATTTTGGATCATTTTTATGCCCTTGAAGAGCCATCAAATGATGTTGCTGGTGTGTGTGTGTGTGTGTGTGTGTGTGAGAGAGAGAGAGAGAGAGAGAGAGTGGCATAGAGAGTGTGTGTGAGAGAGTGTGTTCCTGTGTTTTTTTTGGGTTTGTGTCTGAGGATGTGCGCCATTGTATTCTATGTGTGACGTCTCTCAGGAACCTTCCAACTCTGTCAGTGGGGAATTCAGCGCAGAACACAATCTGCTTGAAGCAGTAACTGAAAAGCCATGCCAAATGATCCAGTTTATATGTCTGAGAGTTCAGCAGGGTGCGTGGATGAGAGATTAGATCATCAGAGGAATCTTCTGTCTCCACTTCCCCTCATTTCAGCTGCACCACTTCTCCTGACAGGCTCCCCCGCCCCTCAACAGCCAGTCTCTGTTCACGGCTGGTCTTGCCTCTCCCCCTTCTCTGTCTGCAGTCTGGAAGGTCTTTTCTCTCCTCCTTCGTGGCTCGGTCAGGTTCGCAGCTCTCTCTGTTTCGCTAGGTCTGAGCACGTAGGCAGTTCTTGTCAGGTGAGTCTTCACTTAGTAGAATAGTTTGTGATGTGCTCTGCACTTGGAATGTACTGGAATGATTTGTTGTTCACTAGACTTATGACTCTGAGACATGATTTATGAGACAAGAGACAAGAATACATTTAAATGTATTTAATCTGTACAAAAGTAATACCATTATAAAACTTTTATTTTCAGTGTTAAAACTCATATTGCATGTGTTAAAAAAACACATTTACATACATGTACAAATAAAGTATATAAAGTATATGTAATATTTGAGTATTAAAAATGCATTTATAATTTTCTATTCCTTCTCTCTCTATCTATCTATCTTATCCTATTTCATTTTAAAATAAGGAATCTTTCTTGCTATCTTTATTTATAGCCGGGAATATTACACTGTTGTTGCGCAAGACTTCATACACTAAACCAGTCAGGGCCTTTCCTTCACAGTTCATTGACAAAGGGAATCCTGGTATCAACAGAGCCAGTCCCTACGAGACTCTGCAGGACAGCAGAGATCTGAAATTGCAGGGTTGCAGTGACGCCTGACAGGAGGGCTTCTCATACTCCCACATTTTTCCAGAATTTATGTAATATGTGGGTAAACTAAAAACCAGCTGTGTGGATTTAATAAATGTGAAATAAGGCAAGTCTTTCTGTGGTCTTGGGGGGGAGGGGAACTTGGCAAGCAGCTAATGTCCACTCTCTATGAAATACATGTTGTCTGAGTGACTACCGTTCCACCAGAACATCTTTGCTTAACTGAAAAATTGTCACACCCTTTCAAACTTTATTGCATAATAAATGTATCATTATGCTTGTAAAAATAAAATAAAGTCTTAAAATGCAGATATAAATATACTGTATATACTATATGACTGATCTACAAGCTTTGTGAATATATTTTTTGTGAGGAATTTAGACAAGTAGATTGTGACTTTGTATGCACTACTGGTATAACATTTAACATAACCGGTGTGTTCATTCTTTACTGATGCTATTTTACTGATGCACATAATATTTATTACTGGTAATAAATGTAAGATTAAGACTGCAGTAATAAATAGGATTACTGTAACAGATGTGCATCAAAGAATTTTGAATAATAAGTATTGGAAATATTTTTAAAGCAATTCACTTCAAGATAATAAAATAACAACAACAACAATAATAATAATGATGACAATAATAATAATTAGTAGTAGACGTGGTAGTATTAAGGATGTGTTTTGTTTTTTAATCCATTTTCCAGCAATAAGCAACATTAATTATTTTTGTACATTTTGGACATAACAAAGCAATTCTGCAAAACTCCAGAGGCCAGAATTGAACTTTTATAGGTAAGTTTATGGGTGAATTTTTTGGACCACAATTCCAGAGTTACACCAATGTATACTGTCATGTGCAGCCAAGGCCCAAATAAAACCAGAGTTGATCTGGCTCTCCGGATGGAAAACGACAACCGAGGTTGGAAGGAAGTTTGTGTAATAAATAGTTTGAGACTCAAAGGAGAAGAAAGAGCACCAGGCATTTCCACACTGAGCATTTTAGCATAATCACCCCAAACCTTTTCCATTTTTGTTAAGTTTATAGAAATGTACATTCACTAAAAGAAATAAGGTATCAAATACATGCTCACTGATTACTGCTTCAGAAAAACAGATTATGAAAAACCCAAGCATTATTTCCTAATAGCTTGACTGCTTAGTTCAGTCAACTTTAATTCATTCATATTCATTCATCATTCAATTTCTACTTTTCCATCTGCAGCGGTCCATTGTCCTACTGTACAATCTCTCCTGTCTAATCAAACGTGACTCTAAGGTCTGCCCTGCCCTGCCCATTTACACCTAGCCACTGAGGACATTTCCTTAAAACCACCATTTTTCCAGGCCTGACTGATTCACAGTGGCACCTCATTAAACTGATTGACCCTTTCCTGGAGGACACTGCCATGTACGAACAAAGACACTTTATAGGTTGACTTGGATTGTAGCCTTTAAATGGTCAAGAAAATAAAAACGGTGACGCTCAGCCTTCTAAATTAATACTTCCAATTAAAATCAGCCATGGCATTATGACCACTATTATAACATTAGCCAGGGCTTTTTATAAGTTTCTATGGTGCTGTTAGACTGACTGACATATACTTTCATTATTAGGCCTATTACATCCAAATGCTTATTATTGGCAATATTTATGTAGTATGTAATCATTAGTGGTGAATCACCTACTGATTTTAGGCCATAACAGTAAAAAATCTGACTTAAGCAGACACAGATTAAGGCATGAGTGAATGTAACAAAGAACAATGTTCAATGAAAAGTCCAGAAATATGAAAACACAGGCACAGTGTTAGTAATGGCACCAGTAAAACACACATGGATGAACAGCATCACACAAATGAACAGCATCACACAGATAGGTGTCATCACACAGAGATAATCGTCATACAAAGATATACAGTGTCATACAAATGAACAGCAACACACAGAGATAAGCATCATCATACAGAGACGAACAGCATCACACAGAGATAAGCATCATCATATAGAGATGAACAGCATCACACAGAGATAAGCATCATCAAACAGAGACGAACAGCAACACACAGAGATAAGCATCATCATACAGAGATGAACAGCATCACACAGAGATAAGCATCATCATACAGAGATGAACAGCATCACACAGAGATAAGCATCATCATACAGAGACGAACAGCATCACACAGAGATAAGCATCATCAAACAGAGACGAACAGCATCACACAGAGATAAGCATCATCATATAGAGATGAACAGCATCACACAGAGATAAGCATCATCAAACAGAGACGAACAGCATCACACAGAGATAAGCATTATCATACAGAGATGAACAGCATCACACAGAGATAAGCATCATCAAACAGAGACGAACAGCATCACACAGAGATAAGCATCATCAAACAGAGATGAACAGCATCACACAGAGATAAGCATCATCAAACAGAGATGAACAGCATCACACAGAGATAAGCATCATCATACAGAGACGAACAGCATCACACAGAGATAAGCATCATCAAACAGAGAAGAACAGCAAACCCAGCTGTTGTGGCTTTAATGCAAATCGCTGGACATGGGAACCTTTGGAACTGTAGGATGAGTGAAAGAGGAAAAGGTGCAGGTAGTTACTAAAAACAGGTGTGAATTGTGATTAGTAGTTCTTTGGCTGATGACTGTGTGACACTACAGAAGCCTAACCTCATATATCCATAGATAATAATATTTCAAGACAGTTGAAACTTACAAATACTTGAAACCTAATAAATACTGCTTTGATCTTTGATATATGTTTCCTACTGGGTCTCATAAATAAAAACTAAGCAAGAGATAAATGTTGTTTTAAAAAATGCTGCTTTGATGATTGGCACTCAGCAGGTAGCCTGCATTCTTAATTCACCCTTTTATTAGATTTGCAATTGCAAAAAAAAGCAGTGGTTCATTATGAATTCATTATTTCACAATCTACTCAGATCAAGGACTTTTAGACTGCATTTACCTTTTCAGCCATCTCTCTCTCTCTCTCTCTCTCTCTCTCTCTCTTTCTTTCTCTTTCTCTGTAACCACATGTTCACTAATAAACACTGCCATCTGCTGTTTCGGCCTTGGAATAGTAGGTATCACACATTTTCTTCATCGCCTATTTGCATAAAAACATTACACTTTCTTCTCCTCATGTTAATTAATTATATGCACAGGATCACATTCACAAATTATTAAAGCATTTTAAAAATAAAATCTTATTAAGCTGTATTGGCACACATACACATCACCATCACAACCACATGGTGAGAGTGATAGTCCTCTCTCTCCAGAGGTTAGTTTAGGCAATAGGTTTAGGTTAGTTTAGTTTAAGATTTACCCAGTTACACCTCTTCGCGGTCCTGTCTTCAGCTCCAACATTTGAACAACATGTGACGTATGCTGTCATTAGCTATGTCCAAAAAGCTCTGCCTTTTGTCATCATAAAGAATAGGCACGACTAGAAAGAAACTGGATCTATGCGCACCATGCGTTGCCACGGAGACAGCGCGTGATTGGGATGCCGGACAGACCTGTTCGGCAGGTGATACTCCCACTGGGGAGTTGTCACATGTACCATAATTTGGTAAAAATATCGCACTGAATGATGATTGGCCAGAACAACGCCTGTAAATGCGTTGCTGATGAATGTGACAGAACAAGAAAATGCAGATTTACGATAAACAGGCGCCTCTCGTTGCATCTGCGTGACGTGTCCTGTGACGTGATAAGTGTGGGGGCGTGGCTAACCGGTGCACATTCAGGTACGGGAGGTTTTGTATGAGCTCAGGTGCTGTAGGAACCTCCCCTCACTTTCATTTTGTTTCGTGAACAGACAAGAGCGGGTGACTTTCTGAACTCACCTGTTCCAACTGCCACAGCCGATTGGCCATACCTGGCAAACACAGGTAGGATAGCATTCTTTTACTTTAAATAATATTCTGATAACTAATTCATGTATTTGTTTAATGAAAACTATTGATTTTTGTCAGTTGTTTTTTTATTATTATTTTTTTTACAATAACAATAGGTGATGCAATTTACTGAAACAGTTATAATGTGAGAGACAGAGAGAGATTTAAATATATATATATATTTTTCTTCTTTTGTGTCATCATTAAACTTGAATCATGAGGGTTTAAACATTGTATTGGTATGATAAATAGTTTCCATATATTCAAATACGTATATTCTAACCTGACATAGCCTGCCTTTTGCATACTACCCTATCTAATAAAACATTACACAATGTTTTTTCTAACTAAACAACCATTCATTTTTAAGTACTATATGGTATTACAACCAATTTCAGTTATATATGAAATTGGTTGTAATACCAGTACTGTACTCCATGTATTTGCCTTTCAGCTGCCTTGATATTCCAGTAAAACTTGATTGTTAATAGCAGCTATCCCACTTGAGATAATAAATATTTAGCTGCATGTTTAAGTTCAGAGAAGCAGCACAGAGACTCACTTCAGTGATTACACAACAATGGGATGTGTACATTGGAGAGATTATAAGAATGTTGGGTGTGTCGTTGAAGCCACGTATTGTGGGTTATTATGTAATGCAAAGGATTTTATTATAGATGCACATTGGTGTCATGGTTTCTTCCCAGATGACTCATTACATACAGCAGCCTATTGTGCTCCATGAGATATTTGGCATCTCATTGTGACTTTGTGGGTTTTCTTATTTCCTGACATTATAACTTATCATTGCTCGTTACTAAAATGTTTCATATTAAACCATTAGATGTTAAACCATGTTAAGATGAACATGAACAAAAATACACCTGAGTTAAACCACATTAAATCGAACTATTTTTTAAGTAATGGTCTTAAAACTGTAAATGCCACACAGAGTTTCCCATGACTCCTATTTAAGACAGCTTGTTTTCTCTTAATTAGGGAAAGGACAGAGACATGAAGCTCCCTTTGGGTTTTGCTTTTGCTGTACTCCTGACACTTCAGAACTTCCTACTGGTGTCTGCTCAAATAACATCTAGTTGGAGGAGGAACGGGGACGCAAACACACAGGAGGACATGTTCAGCGGAGATGATGGGTATACTAACTCCAATCAGTCTTCAAAGGAGATTGGACAGGCCAGTGGGGATTCAAGCCTGGACTCGTACAATTCCACCACAGTGCCTTTAGAAACGACAGACAGCACCGATAAAGACAACCAGACAGACAGTACGAGCGATTCTGTTTTTCCCACACCAAGTCCTTCGATGAACAATGAAACAGGCCCGGACCACACAAGCACACTGCTGCCAGAGAACAGCAGTACAGGAACACAGCCTTCACCCTCAAACGAGACTGACACTTTCGAGGACACTCGAAACTCCTCGTCTACAGGAGACAAGCAGAACATGACAACTACACATTTGCCATCTGTGGCAGATACTACAATGACTCCATCTGAAGGTACCTCTAAAGGGACTTCCCCAGGAATGACCACCTTCCTGGGGAAGTCACCGAAGTCACCGACAACTATTATAACAACTAGCACGTTACTCGACACTGTAAGCTCTGAGTCCACAGCTATGCAGTCCACAAAATCAAACGTGACCGGAGGATTGTTTGATGTGAGGGAAGGATCAGAGAGAGGTGAGAAACACTGCTAAATGTATATTTTTGTCCATGCCTTCTCACAAAGCAATGACACGGTTGCGATGTTCTTCAGTCAGGGGCCCATATTTATCAAAGCTACCTTGGCAATACCTGAAAAAGTTTACAAAGGTCAGGTTTTGTACTTTTGAAGTCTATTGAACAGTTGCATTGGTGCATGAAATCTGATCCTAGAATAGCACTCTTACTTTAAGAGCCTTCAGAGTTGTGGTCCTAAGATTTTGTTTCTTATCTTTGAACCCTAAGTCAGACCAAACGCACATACTATATAAAGACACGCAAGCTTTGATTGATGATGCTGAATAATAAAACATTTTGCATTGATAACAAAATTTTCAGTAGAAACCTAATAGTGCACGAGTCATTCCATGATAGCAGCACCGTTTCTAAGTAGTCAGACATCATGTGTGTCCATAGGCAAACAACAGATCTTCTTTATTTCCACCTCTTAGCTGTCCCACATTTGCAGTGTCTCGTTTCTGCTATGAAGCTCCCACTAGCTCTGCGCGTTGGGTTGGGTTTCAGGGCCGGGCTGTCCCCTCTGCTGGACCGAGCTCTCTGGTTACCGACACCTAACCTTACAGCACAATGAAGGCTGTGTTCTCTCAGCTGGTCTGAGAGGGTGTGTCTGCCTATAGGTCAGGAGCAGAACAGGGCATGGGTACCTTACCGCTACACTGATGTTATCACAGTCAGTCTAGGGTTAGAATACGTCAAGGTGTTTCCTGAAATCAGTGTTTCCTTAAACCTGTATAGATAAGTGCAGGTATTATAGACAGATATTTTGGCATTCCAGTGATAACATATTTGGAAAAAATTTGGATATTTGTTGAAAGTTGGGTTGAGAGTGCTGCAGATTGCTATACTAGCAGGAAAATTAAATATATCAATTGGGAAAGCCCTTCTATAACTCTACATATCCACATCTTTAATCTATATCTATTTCTATATCTAATCTTAAGTAGTAGACATTTTCTATTTCTATTTCTTCTTCTTGGCTTTTCATACTATTTCTTCTGTGAACATTTTGTCTTTAGACCTGATGTTAATATAGTCTGTATACCTCATCCAATCATCTGAAGATCCACGATTATTTTTTCAGGTCTTTCTTCAGACACTCCCCAAAACACCAATAATCATGCCTGGGGAGCCATTTTGGGTATTGCTGTTGTAGTGGGAATCACTGCCCTGGTAGTCTTTGTCATCATGAAATGGAAGAACCACAGGGATTTCTCTCATAGGAAACTAGTTGAAGATACCCCGGGTGATCCAGGTAATAGCAAACCTTATATCACGTTCATCTTCATTATTATCATGCTATTAGAAGGTTGTCATATTCTCCAGCCCAAACACCATTCTGATGTTGTAGCGCACATTCTGTTTGCAGTAAGGACTTCGGGATGCCCTTGTGTGTTTAGATGATGGTACAACAAGGGAAAGTAATCAGGACAGAGGAGTCAAACTCACATTAAATAAGGTTGGATCTAAAATCCCGTGACATCCACAGAGTTAGACATGCTGTAAAGAAGCCACCTTAATGAGAAGAATGAGACTGTAGGTATCAACAAGTTGATCTTTGCCAGTCATGATATATCCAGCTGGCATAATAAAATGGTCACGGGAGGAAGTGGCATTGTTATGCTCTGATACTTCACACAACGGAGCATAAAGCAGTCCTGACCAATCCTGACCAGTCCCCATTGGGCTATTCAGAGACTGTAGGGAGCATCATGACCACTGCAGTCATTTAGCAGCAGACCATTCAGTAAGGCCATTCAATCATGTGGCAGATACAGGGGCAGCTGTAAGGAATATGTGCTGAACACTAACAGACCATGGTGGTACACAACTAATGCAAACAGCAGTGGCGATATATGTAGGGATCTAAAGGGAGTGCAAGATTATAAAGAAGGAGAACAACTTAGAGAAATATCAGGTGCTGAAACAGAAGGAAGAGCAAGAGAAACAGAAAGGAACATAGAAAGTGTCGGATCATTCTCAAAAGAGAATTTGAGGCCATCAACTGAAAGAGTGGTTACAAGAGATTCCAGGACTGACATCTGCATTGTTAGTGCAGGAACATGCAGTTCTCACAACACACACACACACACACACACACACACACACACACACACACACACACACACACACACACACAAAAAAATACGGAACTTGACTCTCAAATTATTGTTTAACAAATTTGCCTGTATCATGTTACAGTATACATTCAGAACACTTTAAGCCACGCACTATTGCAGCAGTAATGGCAACTAATAACATAGCTGTGAAATGGGCTTACATGCATCACCTATTGGATCTAATACATGTTTGTGCTTCGTATTTATAGTTCTTCGACTGGACAACAGTGAGCCTCTGAACTTAAAGTTTGATGGTTTTGCTTACTACAATCCTGGCCTGCAAGGGGATAACATCCAGATGACTAACTTTCCACAAGGACACTTTAACTGAGAAGAACTGTGGGGCCACAACTCTGATATCTCATACTGGGAACAGCTCCTCTGTAAAATAATAAGGCCCCAAGAATCAAGAAAGTAGTAAATAATGCAAAACAACCTGCCAAATGAACTTGAAATGACCTCTGACTCATCAGCAAAGGACTAAAACTTATTATTTTACATTTTCTGTTATTTCCTTTCAGTCTTATGTTGTTGGTTCCTTTGTTTTTTTCCCCCATAGACAGAATGATTTTCCTCTTGGACATTTCTGAATATTGAGGAATGTTATATCATTATACTCCACAAATATTTTGTAATTTTATAGGAATTTATAGAAATTATTATTTAGGCAATTTTTTATGTTAGTAATTATTAAGTAATTTAATTATTAGTACAATTATTATTACTAGTCAAACACTAATTTTGTCATATATATATATGATGTAAAAATTGTATATATATATATATATATATATATATATATATATATAGATAGATAGAGAGAGAAAGAAAGAGAGAAAGAGAAAGAGAGAGAAAGAGAAAGAGAGAGAGAGAGAGGCATTTTATTTTTGCAACAAGCATGTGTTCAAGCACATTTTCATTTCATAAGCACAATCAGTCAGATTCTAAGGGTGTATTGGATAATAATGGTATATATTTCATATTATCTAAATTACTCTAAATTTTTATGTTAAGACTCCTTCTACCTCCCACAACACAATCAAGTCTGCAGTGAGTCTTCATTATTCCTTCGTTTTGATACATGTTTATTTTCATTGATTATCAATAAAGCCAGATGAACTGGGAACTCAACAGCTTCATATCTCTGTAGATATTTAAGTATTTTCTTGGTAATACTGACTACAAACTGAGGTTTGTGGTATTAATGTCCAAGAACTGTGTTTGTCTTCTGCTATCATACAGTGTTTTACATCCGCCAGAAGGGTATCCAGTGAGTGGGATGCTTTATATAAAGTAAAACCAGTTACCTTGGTAAAACCTTCCAGCAGTCTACTGGGAAAAAATTCAATGCTCATTTAAGCACATACAGCAGACTGTATGCCTTCTGTCAAAACGCATTTATGATTCATGCAATATAAAAATAGTTGAGAAATAATAAAAAAGCATAAAAGTGTCAATTCTTTGTTTATTATTTTAATAAGGTATTATTTTAAAAATATTTTATATTCCATGCTGTATAATGCCTATATCACTAGTACTACCGACTTTATTATTAACTACTGCATACTTCATCCACTTCATCCAGGCCTGTTGGTGGCGACACATGAATTTAAGTTCGTTGCCGTGTATCACGTTACCAAACAGGAAAAGACTGCAAGAAGTTGGCGACGGTACTTTTAAATAGACCAAAAACGGAATTTAGAAACAATTGGAAATGATTAAAACCGAGAAAGTGCTGCATTTAAAGAGTTGTCGTGGCCGACAGGTCCGTGTAGTGCGAGAGCATTACCTACGAGAGCGGGTGTCGTGCGGCAGCGCGCTGTGTCAGGCGGCCTGTGAGGGCGGTAAGGCTGCCTAGGCTCGCCCCGGTGCCTCCTGTGTGTTTCTGTAGTGCACAGGAGAATTAATGTAGAATTCAGTGTATTATTATTGCTGTTACTATTATTATATATTAGCTTGTTATATTCATGTATGTTATATTCATGTTATATTCATGTATCATAGCTGAAAATTAAAATGTACACAAAGGTTCTCACGCATTTCGCCTGTTCTTCTGTCTAGTCTATATTTTTTCATTTGTTGAAGTCCAATAAACTCACTATCTCAATTACCTTCTCCAGTTCATATGTACTTGCAGTATGAGAAACACATGAGGGGACCAGACGGGATTAGTGAATACTCTTCTATCATAGTCAGGGGAGACTGGGTTGGTTTGGTTTGGACTGACTGCTACATGCTGAAGGTGTCTGTGTTGTGGATAGATGGCAAGCTGCTGTCTGGGGATGTGACCCACTATGTTGTTCCGGACGCCGGCGTGGTGCGGGACTTCCTGGAGGTCCTGGAGTTCAGGGGGCTGTGCGGGATCGTGTTCACCCAGACAGCCTGCCAGGCTGCCCAGCACGCGCGTGGCCGGAGGTACGCTCCCAAAAAACTAACAACAGCAACTAAACCGGTGCATGTGGATCACACATGAAAAGGAGCCATTGATGATCTCAGTTGTAGGATGTTTGAAGCATGTTTGGGTTCTGTGTCCCACAGTAGTGTTTTAGCAACTGTTTTGCTATTCTGAACTACTGTCTTGCAGGCACTATAACAGATTACGTGGCCTTCTGAAGGACCCTCGCCATGACTGTGTTCTGTTCGCCAACGAGTTTCAGCAGTACGCCTACTGCCCCCGTGAGAAAGGAGAAACCCAAGAGCAGTGGCACACAAGGTGACCGATTCACGCCTGCCTGGACTTCCTGTGTCATGTGACCTGGTGAACAGTAAGCTGATCTAGTGTGAAATGTGTGTGTGTGTGCACGCAGGTGTGTGTACCATGCAGCAGTGTGGTATTATAACCATCTGGCTGGTCTGACCCCGGTTGTTATGATCACAGAAGACCAGAAGGCTATCAAAACGTACAGCAGCCTAAATAGTGGAGTTTATGTCATCTCAACTAATGTATGTGTGTGTAGTTTTTATTAATATCCTAATTTTTCATATCCAAAATATGTAATCATCCTCCTTTCTGCATTGCTACTTCCTGTAGTTACAGTATCGGGCATTAATTAACCTCCTAAATGCCTCGTCATGGATTCTGTCTAACTATAGACTCCTCATGTCTCAGCACTGTATCTTTCTGTCAATCTGTAGGAATATTTGGAAAGTTTCTGGCCGGACCTGCAGGGGGCCCGGGAGCTGTATGCGTCCATCGCTCAGACGCTGCAGGAGAGAGAGAGTGAAGGAGCGGAGAAGGAATACCCGGAGCACCTGCCTGCGGACGTCCTGGAGGCGGGGATCAAATCCGGAAGGTTCATTCAGGTGAGGCCAACTCGATCACACAAGTTGAGGAGTGATGAAAGAACCTCTTTGTTTTATCATCTGAAAGATGCGCTTCTCCTCTGCGTGTTTTGAGGGGCTGCTGACACGCTGATCTTTCCTGTTTCAAGGGCACACTTAATGTGAACAAGCACCGGGCACAGCACGAGGCCTTTGTGCGTTTTGAGGGCTCCACAAACAAGAACACAGGTCAGCGGTCATAAGCACGAACTTCTGGTTGAGCCCCGCGCTGCGAGAGTGTATTAAAAGGCCGTGGGAGTTGACCTTTGACCTCTGACCCTGTCTGCGACCTTGCGTCTCCAGAGCTGAACAGTGATGTGCTGATCAGTGGGATGAAGCATCGTAACCGGGCGATACACGGCGACCTGGTCGCCGTGGAGCTGAGTCCGCGCAGTGAGTGGACGGGGCGGACCACAGCATTAACGGAGGACCATGGGGAAGAGCGTACAGGGGACGACACCCAGAGCCAGCCCATGCCCACGGGTAAACACAGCAGCCTCACCCCGATACTGTACCCAGGGATGGCCTCTGGTAACCTCCCCAACCCTCATGTGGCGTTTGCATTGTGGAAGTGTACTTGAGGCGTAAGTGGCGGTGTTGGAGAGAACTGAGGCCTGGCCAGACAGAACAGGTGAGCAGGTACACACAGGCTGACGAAGGATCGGCATTGAATTATGTAACCCTAAAGTACGATCAGATTATATTATTTACATATAATATACATATATTTACATATAATATACATATATACATTTACATACATATTACGATAATATTAGTCAAGACTAGTGAATGGGGGGAAAATCCTGAACAGTCAATACTA
The DNA here is from genome assembly GCF_052324685.1 of Brachyhypopomus gauderio. Lineage (NCBI taxonomy): Eukaryota > Metazoa > Chordata > Actinopteri > Gymnotiformes > Hypopomidae > Brachyhypopomus > Brachyhypopomus gauderio. Next base: position 13,496,906 of record NC_135211.1, on the reverse strand, counting down.
GTGATATTCCAAAATAAAATGGACTTTTACAAGCTTGTCTTTCCTCCCATGTAGGCAGGGTGGTGGGGATCCTCCAGAGGAACTGGAGGGACTATGTGGTAACGTTTCCCCCACGAGAGGAGCTTCAGTCCCAGAGCCGAAACTCCCAGAAGATTCTGGTCATTCCCTGGGACTACCGCATCCCAAAGATACGGATCAGCACCCAGCAGGCAGAGACGCTGCAGGTCTGGCTTAAATGAACAAGAAAATCTATCATTTCTTTTCTCATCATTTATTTGTAGCTTGGCGCTATATAATACTGTGCCATCATTAGATTTGATGTTATACCAATGGTATAATGTCAATATCTCTGTATTATTATTTCTCAATCTCATTATAAGACACAACCAAAAAAAGGATATATGTGTACACAAGTCTCCTACAGGCAAAAGTCAATATTTAGTGTGACCTCCCTTGACACCAAGCACATCTGTCCTGATGTTTGCAACATTACATAAAGGGTCTTGCTAAAATAGCATACAAGCATGTGGTGTATGCTCAGTATTCAAATAGTGTAAACCCCATTGTGTAAAGCAGCGCTGATGTGTTTGAGGCCGTGTGCACAGGACCACAGGGTGATCGTGCGTGTGGACTCGTGGGAAAGTACGTCTCTGTACCCGAGTGGCCACAGCGTCAGGGTCCTGGGGAAGGCAGGCGAGCTGGAGACCGAGATTCAGACCATCCTGCTGGAGAACGGCATCCACGTGGCCCCCTTCTCCGAGGCCCAGGTGTGTGTGTGTGTGTGTGTGGCTTCCGGCTGGCATGACGGGTCATGTGTTGTCATTTTAAGCGAACTCGTGTCTTTTTCTTCCCCAGTTGCGGGAGATGCCGCTGAACTCTAAGGAGCACCCGTGGCGGGTGGACGCGTCCGAGCTGAGCTCACGGCGAGACCTGCGGGACACGCACCTGGTGTTCAGCATCGACCCCCTGGGCTGCGAGGACGTGGACGACGCCCTGTCCGTACGCACCCTGCCCGGGGGCAAGCGCCTCGAGCTGGGTGTGCACATCGCCGACGTCACGCACTTCGTTAAAGAGGGCTCGCTCACCGATCTGGAGGCGCGGTCCAGGTACCGAGCACGCGAAAGCATGGCGGCCGCGGGGTCGTTCTTCTCCGTGAGGTACTGGACCATTCTCATCACCGTTTTCTGCACCTGTCTCCTGCCAGGGCCACCACCTACTACCTAGCTGACCGTAGATACGACATGTTGCCAGGAGTGCTGAGCGCTGACCTCTGCTCCCTACTGAGAAGAGTGGACAGGTGAGCCACACGAAGGCAAATGGACAGATCGCGGAGAAGATTACTGGTGCGGTTGTGTGGTTCTTTGAGTTTACGTGTCATCTACTCATTCTTGAACTCCACAGATATGCCATGAGCGTACTTTGGGAGCTGGACGCGGAGTCTCTGGCTGTGTGCAAGGTGTGGTATGGCCGCACTCTGATTCACTCCTCCTACCAGCTGCACTACGAGTTGGCACAGAGCCTGCTGAACGGGGAAGGGGCTGAGGTGCCTGAGCTTGCCCAGCTCGAGAGCTCCGAGCGGGACCAGAAACTGGCCGAACTCTTGCAAGCCCTGGAGACCCTGACCAGGGTGGCTCGGCACCTGCGGGCCCAGAGGGACAAGGGAGGCGCTCTTGAGCTGGAGGGGGTGGAGGTGAGGGCCCAGCTGGACAAGGACAAGAACATTGCGGCGCTGGTGCCCAAACAGCCCCTGGAGGTGCACGAGACGGTGGCAGAGTGCATGATCTACGCCAACCACTGGGTGGCGCGAAAGGTCCAGGAAAGCTTTCCACACCAGGCACTACTACGGCACCACCCACCGCCAAAACAGGAGTTTTTTAACCAACTGATTGACAGTGCCAGGAGCCGCCACTTTACCATTGATACGCGGTAAGGAATTCTGTCTCTGTCTTGGGTAGCAAAAACATTTGTGGCACAGAATCTCTTTAAGTGTATTAAATAACTAGTTTCAGATCGAAAGTTCCTTGTCCCGGTGATGTAGAAGTTTTACTAAATGTTGCTGATGTCCGTCTTATGTCCAGGTCAAACAAAGCTCTGGCAGATTCTCTGGACCAGGCGTCGGATCCACAGGATCCCCTGGTGAACAGGCTGCTGAGGATGATGGCTACCCAAGCCATGTCTAATGCACTGTACTTCTCCACTGGGTCCTATCCAGAGGAAGAGTACTATCACTACGGTACCATGATTTCACCTTCTATATTCTCTCTTATTCTGCCTAACTGGGCCTGGGCTCTTAAAGAACCTTTGAGAGTGGGATTACAGGCCAGGTCTTCCCAATATTAAAGATTGTGTTTATTAACTGAAAACATGCTGAAAGGAACCATGGACCACACATAACTCTTAGGTAGTACCTAGAACAAAGGCACATTTGCCTTAACCACACTGCTGTTCTGGACAGGGTCTTTCTGAAAGCCTTCACAGGACACCCAGCAGAAATTATACAAAAGTCTCTGGTCTCTCTGGTCTCTCCGGTGCTCACGTCGTGTCTCATTGGCAGGTCTTGCTCTGGATCGCTACACACACTTCACTTCTCCAATCAGGCGCTACGCTGACATCATTGTGCATCGCCTGCTCATGTCTGCTGTACGGTCTGAGGAAGAGGACTGCCCTCACAAGACTTTAGCTAGCAACAAGGAACTAGAGGAAATGGCTCGGCAAATCAATAACAAGAATCGAGTAAGTAGGCCTGGTCACAGGCCTGTGTTTTGATTGGTCAACATCAGCCGTTAAATTGAACAATCATCATCTTTGTACTGTGGTACTTTTTCATAAAGTTGCACACTTGTAACAATGTCAGTGCATTGCAAGAGATATACTTTTCCTACACTCTTGTAATTCATATGCACATGGTCTGAGGTGGCTAAGCATTTGATGGGACACAATCAAATGGTAAACATGACTTAGAAATGATGAGATTGAATAGAAGGCAGTTGCAGTAATGTTCTCTGTGACGGCGGTGTACAGTAAAGCTCTCTCTGTAACCCGCAGGCAGCACAGCACGCTCAGAAACAGTCCGTCGAGCTTTTCCAGTACCTCTACTTCCGAGACAAGGACCCACTCACAGATGAGCGTTGTGTGGCTGATGCCATTATCTACACCATCAGGGCCAACGGAGTGCTGGTCTTCATCCCACAGTACTAAACCTGATTTAAACACTCCATGACAAACTAGTGTTGGAGCTTTAGTGTGGTAGATGATTGATATATTGAATGTGTGTGTGTGTTTGTGTTTGCAGGTATGGTTTGAAGGGTGCTGTGTATCTGAAGAATCGGGACGGCCAGGTGCTGAGCGTAGAGGACGACGGCAGGTGTGAGTGGCAGGCAGGGAAGCTACAGAGGCATCATGACAGAATCAACACCTGCACTACCACAGGGACACACACCTTTCACCTGTTTGACCATGTCACTGTGAGTACACACACACACACACACACACACACACACACACACATCTGGTAACCACAGTGATATGAGCATCACAATGCAGACATGCTCTTTAGCCTAATCAGACTCAGCTGCACCTATGTGAGATATATGTTAGGGAAATATCATGAGATATGTTTCAGGACGTAATGTTATATATTGCAACTTTACAAAAGCTTCCACCAGTAGTATTATAGCTTCCTGTTGGGAGTTGGTGGGGGAGTGAACAGACTTCAGAATCACACATCTTTTCACAATTTAATGTCGTGTTCCTGTCTGCTCTGCATTCCTCTCTGACTCCACCGTCATTTACACCTTAGGTGCGCATCTCTGTGGAGTCCTCCCGTAGTCATGCCAACAGCTTGGGCCTGGAGCTCATTAGCAACAGGCCCCACGCGTCTGCGAGGCCCGAGTCCCGGCCGGCCGGCCGTGGCCACTCCGAGTTGGTCCAGGAGGTGGTGCGCAGGGAAGAGGCATCCCAGCAGGCCATGGAGGAGAAGAGAAGACCCAAACTGAGCCGGGAGGAGAGGGAGTTCAGGCAGAGCAAAAGGCCAAATCTCTACTCCCTCCTGCAGGACATCAGTGAACTTGCTTTGCTTGACTTGTCTGCTTCTCACGTGCCCGGCAGTGAATCACAGACATGCATTACGTCAGCTTAGTTGTACTTCACGATCTGAATTCCTTCCAGAATCTGAAACGTGGTACCTTCTGTTGGCGGTGGCCCTTAGGGGCTAGTTCATTAATTATTTGGATGGTGGGTTTTAGGTAACATTTCTTGCAGTCTGGCTGTGCATTGAACATGTTTTCTGTATAAAGTGTACATTTGTAACCTATGACGTTTTGAACTTTTTTCAGCGTTTTGTCATAAGACACGGTTTATACTAAAGCTCTACTGGATGACACGAGACTGGTATGAAAAAACAGGGTATCGTTAGATAGCTAAGTGAAAGCAAGAAACAAACAAACCAATATCCCGTATAAATTAAAATGCAAAATATGGTTCCGAAATCTGCGTACTGGTGTGCCACACATGCGGATCCGCACAGACACCCCCCCAACACACACACACACACGTTGTCCTTTCTACATGCATCACGGTATCCGCATGGCTCCAGTGGGCTTTTGTGTGCACGGGTAGACTGGCTTGCACGTCGCAGCAGTGTGTGGACCGTTAACCATTAACCTGTATGCAGTGCTGGGCTGGTGGTATCACTGGTGGGGAGGCGACAGCATGACGTCTAGGTGGGCTGACCACATGCCTGGGCAGGAAGAACACCAAGCTGCCCGTGTGGTCTCCCGGCTAACACGATCTTAATGAAAACACACAACCCGTGATGGGATTAGATTAACACTCATATTAGCTGCACGGTAAGACACTACAAGACTACTACGTACTCGTAACTCATTTCTAGTTACTATCACGTTTTCCGTTAGCAAGTTAGAGCAACTCAGCCGGTTTTAGCTTACGGACACTGGAGCTCTGACATTAGCTGGACAGCATAGAAGGAGGACGTGTTTTTATTGAATTAAAGCCAATATTAGAGTCGGTTTCGTAGTAATCCTGTTAAACCTGGTGGTTTTGTGGCGTCTCTGAACTTGGCTAGCTAGCGTAGCCGCAATGTGAGACTAGCTGGAGCTGCCCCGGTGGCTAGGCTAGCACTTACGACTGTAAAACACACCAGACGCTCCCTTCAGTACGTTTTAGTCAGCTGTTCCTATCCTAAACTAGCTAAGTTAGACGACTAACTGTGAATAAATGTCCGGCTGGCGTTTGTATTTTGTTTTTTGACATCTAATTTACAGCTACTATACAGCAGTAGTATTGCCCTGGTATATGAGCCTGTTTGGCACGTGACCTTCTCACCTTTTGCGTTTAAACACTAACGTTGACTATATTTGAACCAGTCACAAACATGTGGTCAAATGTAATAAACTACGACTGTTTCCTCAGGCTGGGGCCGGGCACTCCAAGCTGGAAAGATGCAGCAGAAGCGCAATATTCAGATCATAGAGTGGGAGGACTTGGACAAGCGCAAGTTCTACTCCTTTGGGGTCTTCATGACCATGACCATCCGTGCCACTGTTTACCCAGCCATGCTCATCCGCACCAGGCTGCAGGTGCAGAAGGGCAAGTCTCTCTACACGGGAACCTACGACGCCCTGCGGAAGATCCTGCGCGCTGAGGGCATTAGAGGACTCTACAGGGGTTTTTTGGTCAACACGTTCACCCTCATATCTGGACAGGCGTACATCACCACGTACGAGCTGGTGAGGAAGTATGTCTCCAGCTACTCCAAGAACAATACCTTTAAGTCACTGGTGGCAGGGGGGTCGGCATCACTGGTAGCCCAGAGCATCACGGTCCCCATAGATGTGATCTCCCAGCAGCTTATGATGCAGGGCCAAGGAGAACATCTGACTCGCTTTAAAGTCAAACCCAAAGCAGGAGCCAAGCACACCGTCACTTTTGGGCAGACCAGAGACATTATTGGTCAAATATTTGTGGCCGATGGGTTCCGCGGGTTTTATCGAGGTTACGTGGCGTCTCTCCTCACGTACATACCTAACAGCGCAGTCTGGTGGCCGTTTTACCACTTTTATGCAGGTAAGACATTCTTGTAGGTTCAAGTAACACCTAGGTTGTGGGTTGAGATTGATGATAAAATATTGTCACAATAATAAAACATTTAGCCCAAGTTGCTGTGGATAAACGTATCTGCCAAATGCAAAGAACTTGTCATCTAAGTGTTCTCCTTGTTAAGGAAACAGAGACCCAATTAATTAACATCATTCAATGACTCAATTGTTGTCCTAAGTGTACTGGAGTCATGGATATTAGGAGTCGCTTCTTTGACCATAAGCAAAAAGCGAGTGTGAGTGTATCGTTCACACAAGCTTTGTGCTTCCACTTTTACTTTGAAGAACATCTGTTAAAAATTGCTTTCCAGCTTGTTGTAACCATATCAAAGGCATCTGTGGGCAATTTGGCGCCAAAAACTGCTGAAAAAGTTATTAGAGCCAAATTCTTCTCTTCTTTGTAGTCGCATCAGACCTTTGTGCCACTGTAATTTCTGCTTCTCCACAGAACAGCTATCCAAGATGGCACCAAGTGACTGTCCACATTTAGTGCTTCAGGCCATGGCTGGTCCACTCGCTGCAGCAACTGCTTCAACCGTCACCAACCCGATGGATGTAGTGAGAGCCCGGGTCCAGGTAGCTCACCTCACCTTTTGTAAATGGCTACATTATGAAACCAAAGAAGTAGCTCATGCTTAGCGATGTCTGTGGGTCTCAGTTTACGGTCAGCCATCAGCTGGAAAAGACGTTTAGTCTTGCTTGATGTAGTGAGTAACAGTGCTCCCTCTCCATTGGAGGAGCGGGGTTCAGTCCCCAGACTTATGCCAATAAGAGTCCATGGGCAAGATTTCTAACAGTGCATTTGTAAGATGATCAAAATTTTAAGTCACTCTGGATAAGATGATTTGTATGGTGTAATTGTAAATGATTTTCAAAGTGAAATCTTAGATTTAAGATTGTTAAGTTTCATGGTACTTGTGGTTTTATAATAGGGGGAGGCCTGTATATAAAAGGATCAAGACCCATATGATTCACCCATTCCACACAAATACCCACAAATTAAAGCAGACATTCTACTCTTTAACCTCACCATCATTTTTCATTAGAAAGTCAATGTGTTGAGGCTAAAGCACCAGATGGTGTGATTACTTCTCTGTGCTGAATATTCAAGCAGCACTCCAAAAAGCTCATATCGTCTCTCGCATGTATTTCCAACAGCACATTCAGTGTGAAGCGTTTGCGTTCGACTCGGCCCGTAGCCGATAGGGATGTTTTGCATTTGTGTTGGCAGGTGGAAGGCAGGACCTCGGTGATCGAGACTTTCAAGCAGTTGCTCAGTGAAGAGGGATTCTGGGGGATGACCAAGGGCCTGTCTGCCCGCATCATATCCTCCACCCCCACAGCAATAGTCATGGTCGTTGGCTATGAAACCCTGAAAAAACTGAGCCTTCGGCCAGAGCTGGTCGACTCCAGACACTGGTAGAAGCCATGCTGTGTCTCGGCCATCTTCTTCGTGACTCCACTTGTTGTGCACATCATTGTTCTAGATTTTGCCTTTTCACCTTGCGGCCTTGTGGTGTCAAAGTGTTGGGAGCAAGCTGTATTTGTTACGTTATTAATTAATCATAAGAAATTTTATTTGAATAGTTTATTGATTTTAAGTGGGGAAATATTGCTCAGGAAACTTGCCTGTTTAAGGCATTTGATCAGAAAGAGGGAACGTTTTTATTGTGCATTTTAATTTATTTTTTTCGTACAATCTAGGTAGTACATCAAATGTGTTTTTTTTTCCAAATAATCAACTAGATGTGTTCTGGATGGGGGAAAAGTTATAAAAGAATGTTCATTGCTAATGGTACCTGCTAGTTTGTGTGTTGTGGTGCACTGGCCCAAGTGCTCCATGAAATCTCTCTGTTGTCATATGTAATTATGTAAGTGATGCCAGTCATTTCATATAAACCTCATTTTGTTCTCTTGGGCTCTGATGGGAGTAAAGGTGCTTCATCACAGTGAAATATGCTGTTTCAAAGGAAGCATCTGTGTTGAATATGTGACAAAATATGCAGTTTGATTGTGACTGAATGCACTGAAAATATACATTTTAAAACCTGTCATTGAAGTTAAAAAGGAGTATTTGAATCAATAATTAAATAATTCATTTTTAAAATAGTAATAACGTTTAAGTGTTTAACTTTAAAATAACTCTTATGATGGAAACAACATGCAGTGTATATGTTTTGTACTTGAACGTTAATATGCCATGCACTTTGTCAAGGTCGTATCAATAAGGATAATACAATGTTTAATTCTGCACTTCTTTATATACCCAGCAGAGGGCAGATAGACTACACATTTCAACTTAGATTTTGTCTCATTTGTTATATTAATTTGTATTCTGTTCCAGAATAGCCTTTAGAATACAACTACATTTGAATGATCTAGATTATCAACAAAATGCAATTTTAGGTGTAATATTCATTATTGCATGTATACTGGCAACAAATCCCAGGCTGTTAAGACATTTTGTCTGCATCGAAATTACATTACAGCTTTGACAGTATTTGCATATTTATTTCATTGTGGCATCTTTCTCAGTCCTGTGCAACAGTGGGATTCAAATCCGAACTCAAGATCTGGTCGTAGTAGACGGAAGAATGGAAGGCGCTGTTGGGCTGCTTTGTCGTCAGATAATACCTGGTTAACGGGGGGTGGACTGCGATTTGAATACCTTTGTTATACAATTTTCATAGTCTTTTGAAACCATACCTTCACTCGTCATTCTGGACATGTTAAATTGATTTATTTTTACAGGTTCCTAAAAGTTTCTGAAACCCACGAAGTCGCAAAGTACTCAACTCGTTTTAGAGTAATATTATTAGTGATTTTTAAAATGTCCCTCATTTTCATTTTTGTGAAACTAACTATGCTACCATGATACAACAATACTTAAACTGTGCTAAATGAACACACCACTTTATGGTTAACTTTATGGTTAACTAAAATTTTCAAAGCAGTTATTTTAAAATAAATCCTTTGATCGTACGTGCATACTTTCCTTCGGTAATTAAACGGATGAAGTTGTGGAACATGAGCCGGCTCGCGTGCCCTGATTCAGCAGGCGCGCGCTCAGAGCAGACGGATCACGCTCGACGTTAACGACTTCTAAAGTCCTCTCCTTAGCGCACACCCGCTCACACGGGCATTAAAACGCCTCGCGGAGTGTTGGGCAGTGACTGGTTCCGTCTCTCAACAGTCTCTCTCTCACTCTGTGTTCTAGGTGCTTGCTGGGAGATGGTGGTTAGGATGTGTTTCCTCCATGTTATAGCTTTAATGTCCAGCTTTTGGCTATAACATTTGCCTCGAGTGATCTGTCTGCTGATTCCCAGTGACATGCAGTTTATAGAAGAATATGAATTTCTTTCTCTAATGTGAAACGTCCTGGATATGAATGTAGAATTCTCACGCTAATTCACTTACTACACAGCATACTCTAAAAATGGAAATCCTGTCTAAAGTACTAGAATATTAAATAAACGGAGCTCTTAAAATAACTTGGTAAATAGCTTCTTGGCTGTATATTGATTAAACATTTTAATATATTTATTCCAATAGTGTGACGAGAACTGTTCGTAAAATTAAATGGGATTTTGAGGGGCCCGTTGATTCAGCAAGTGATTAGTCTAAGGTCAGCCACCACTAATGGAGAGGACCTTTAAGAAACTGTTTGCCACCAAATCAATCTGTAGCCAGGGCATCTGCAGTCTCAAAAGCCCCGAGGCTGGGAGCCAGGCGTATCCTGGGGGGGCATTATTAATGACAAAATAAGGACAATGGTCCAAATAGATGCCCCACAGGGCATGGGAGCTAAATAAGTGTGATATTAGGAGATAAGGTTTTGACAGAGAAGCCTGTATCTTTTGGTGTGCTCGTGGGTGATGGATGTGGCCCATTAGTGGGATCTGTGCTGATGACTGGGCTGTGATTTAATCTGAAGATTTCATATGCCAGCTCCAGCTGAGTCCTGTTAGACGAGGCTTCATGCTCAGCTTTCAAGAACTGTGTTCAACCACAGTTTGACAGGTCTGACCAGGACTATCCTTAGTAAAGAGAAAAAAGCCCTATCTGGGTTTGCACGGGCAATGAAATATCGAACAATTTCAAGTAAAGTAAAAAAAAATACACAGTCTATCTTATATGGCCTGTTTACCAAAGTTTACTAGAAACTCACAGGCAGGATCTGTATGCAGAGCGGTTGGTCTTTACATCACAGTAACAGCACATTCACATTCATAAAACAAAGGGGAGAGAACACAGACACAGAACATCTGAAGTCTCAAATCAGACCCATTGATTGATGAGACAAACTGCAGCTGATCAGGGTGCATAGTGGAGTACATGGGTCCTTCAGCCCCCCCTCCTCACTTCCTGGGGAAAGACAAAGTGCTCCCTGGCCTCTCTCTACATTAATTATCAACCGCTGTCCAGAAGGCACTTTGTCAAGGAGATAAATGACACGACGTCAGAAAAGGAACAAATCAGACAGGAGAGGAGGGTGGGCCTCTCTCTCTCTCTCTCTTCCCCTCTTTCTCTCTAGCTTTCTTTCTATCTGCTTTTTCCTTTTCCTCCCGGGCCCATTCCTCTATGGTAGAGAGGTGGAAATAGGATAAATTGCTCGTCATGGCAACTGTATTAGCAACATGTCCAGAATGGTACTGGAGAATTTTCAATCCAATGAGATGTCCAACATTGAATAACTCTGTCCTCACACTAAATACATAAACAAAAAGATGGATAGAGAGAGAGAGAGAGAGAGAGAGAGAGAATGGGAGGTGGGGTATTGCATTCATAATTTAATTGTGTATCTTTAGATTCAAAGTCCTTTGCAGTTGTTACAAAGGTATGATTGTAGATTTCTTTCCACTCAACATTGAAGAATTATGTGATAAAATATCCATGCCATAATTCCATATCCATAATGGAATCTTCAAGCATGCCTTCCTCCCCATTGTAATGGTCTATAACTAGCTGTTGTATGAAGGCTTCATTCTTATGTAGTTAGTCAAACTAAAGTGGAGGAGAGTAGAATAGGGGCTACTGGCACAAAGGGACGTCGCTCCTGTGAGCCAGTGCATCTGCCCAGGCAAGAGGGAGGGACCTCTGACTCACGTCACAGAGGCTTGATCCTGCCAGTGGTCCAGAGAAGCACAGCAGAGTGGAGAGAGAGAGAGAGAGAGAGAGAGAAGGTGGATGAGAGGGCAAGGAGAAAAGAGGAGAGAAAAGAAGGAAAGTGTGATAGGTCCTGTCACTTTAAGAGATTTAACCAGAACAGAAAGGAATTCCTACTAGATCTTTTTTTTAAAGCTTTTGTAAAAGCAAATATCTCCCCCAAAATAAAATTAATAAATTAAGGATGCCAAACTTTGCAGGTACCTGGAAAATGAAGAGCAGTGAAAATTTTGAAGAGCTACTCAAAGCTCTCGGTAAGTAATTTACCAATGCTTTCCCCATTCTATTATTTAAAGCTGCAAGCAGGATCATTTGAACATACTTTGTAAGCACATGGAGTGGTTTGTTTCGTCTGGGTTCTCCCTTGTGCTCTGGGGTTGTACTGCAGCATATTCAGACATTAATTGGTGTGAAGAGTAAATCACTGTTAGTTTCAGACTGCTGCACAGATTCTTTTTCTGTGTCATTGTTTCTTTGGCAGTGAGTTTCATTCTTATTCAAATTTTCAATGTAAAATATACATGAGAATTTGGGCTGAACTGAATAAGTACTTTCAAACAACTGCTATAAAGTTTAGTATCTAAATCTTCATCTTCTGCTTATTTTAGTTACTGTGAAATATTAATCTATTAACCTTCATGAAAGGTTTGTGTTTTACGTTTTCATGATGTGCCCCTGTGATGTGGTTTTTGTGGTTGATTTAAATAATGGTGTCTACATTCTAAAAGGGTCAGATTGAGATATGAACATGGCGCTGTGTGCATGATTGAGAGGAAGCAGTGGGCTTTTGAAATATCCCACCCAGATCTCTGGTTGATGACCATAAGCGCTGACTGCACATGCTTGTAAAGGGTTTTCGAGCTAAGACTGATTACTTTGGGAAATTGAAAACTCCACATTCCTGTTGCACAGGGCTCTCTCAGCTCATTCCAGTATGTGGAGAGATACAGGCTTTGAAGAAAAAGGCTCGCACTGAGGGACCCATAATGATTGTGTTCAGGAGGAAAGCCAGAAGGTTACTCATTCGATTGTGTATACCAAAACTCTGTGTTGAGAGTCCATAGGTTTGTAATCAGTCTGTAGAGAGATCTGTTGCAATCTGACGAGAACACAAAACCAAGAGCCACGACATTCCTTCTAGTCATCACCCTGTCATTGCATTCCCATACAGGCAACATCTGCTGATAGCAATCTGCTCTGCGGTGGCTGGATGGCTTTTTATGCATAAAATTACAAACCCCTGGTGAAGGCTGAGTGTCAGTCAATCATATTGCATGGCTTTGATTTTTTTCCCCTTCACCGAATACACAAAAGCAACAGAAACACTGTTCATTTATCTCCTTTCTCTGGACATAAATCATGCCAGAACAAACCATGTAATCATACCCGTCTTGGAGGAAATTAGGGAGAAAGATGTGAAGATGTTCTCTAAACATGAAGACGGGCAAAACACAGCACAAAGAAATTGAAACTACTTTGAAATACAATCTGTTAACTTAGTGTGCCTACAATGTAAACACTGTGATTCCCTGGAGTTTTGCGTGCTGATGGAGATGAATGTCATCATTGCTGTGTTCTGATTCCTGGTCCGTGGCGTGTTTCTGCAGGGGTGAACGCCATGCTGAGAAAAGTAGCATGTGCAGCAGCCTCGAAGCCCCTGGTGGAGATCCGTCAGAACGGGGAGCAGTTCTACATAAAGACCTCCACGACCGTCAGGACTACCGAGATCAACTTTAAGATCGGCGAGGAGTTCAACGAGGAGACTGTGGACGGACGAAAATGCAAGGTAACCACAGACGACAGTTATGCTGCAATGCCTTTCGTATGTTAAAAGAACAGGTGTCATAAATTAATAAGTGTTGATAGAAGACATGGCTCCGACCAATCAGAACCCAGGATGCTGAGCTGTGTCTCAAAAACAGGTCACACGCGGAAGCAGCCTAATACGATCATCCTCTGGCCTTTTGGTGAACTTCAGCAAGAACATTAAGATCTCAGTATCTATGGGCAAATCTACTACCTCTAAGCCACTACACAGATGGGGCTATAGCATATTCATAGAATACCAATACCCCTAGGTAATACTGCAGGTTTAAAGAATACAGGAATTCAAGAATAAACTAAGGCAACCGTAACCCCTTGTAATCCACTAGATTTGAGTAGGCTGGATTGCTTGCATCTAAACTAGATAATTTATAATAGGAAATAATAATATAATGAATTTTCACAATCACGGTTTCAGTAGCGATGCTCTTTTTTCATTCTGCAATTCTTTGTGTGGGTTTGGTATCTGCCATGTAACCAAGCAACTGAGGGTTCAGATGTTTGGGGTGTTTATCAAGTCCACACCCATCAGTGGTGATGGGACCGGCTGCCTTACACCACAGTGGCCCTCAGTGAGGCCCTCGGCCTCTGGGAGGTGGATGTGAAAACATACGGTGATCGCAGGATAAATCTTCGTGTAGAGGTCGTGTGTTGGCCGGCAGCTTTACTGACTAACTTTTATGACCGCTGATTTTTTATGGCTTTGTAAAAGTCACGTCTTATAATAAACATCTGTTGTTTAGAGTTTTCATTCACAGAATGGGCATTTCATTAATCTACTTTACAGAAAAATGAAAAAAAAAGGGCAAAGCATTAGCATTGCATTAGAAATGTACTGCAGATCGCTGTTAAATGACCAGTTGCTGAGTTATGGGAAGGCATGCGGCGATGAGTGCTCGGCCTGTGGAAAGTTCAGGGGCCCCAGGTGGAACCCATGGAGCCACTAAGGAGCTTTTTAAGGGGGGGGGGGGGGGGGGGGGGGGGGTGACCTATGGCAGTGACTCATTACTACTCTGTGATGATGTAGCAGGGTCAACTGTAAGGCTCTGCTCTCTTCATCGTTCTTAGGAAGCACACTTTCACGTTAATGGTCCTTACAGTCTTTGAAGTGCTGATGGAGGTGTCCATGGAAATTCTTATCATAAAATAAATAAGTAAATAAAAAAATAAGTAAAATAATCAAAACAACAATTATAATTATTATACAATTATTGAATAATGATAATAATAATAATAATAATAATAATAATAATAATAATAATAATAATAATAATAATATTATTATTACACTGATCTCATAATCTCTTAAGATGCAATAATTGCGTCTGTTCAATATTTGGTGGTTTATTTTGGAGCATATTCTCAGTGGAACACCAGAGGACTTTGTGTCTGTTCAGTGCTGTTGACCTGATGTTTTTCACAGAGCCTGGCAACATGGGAGACCGAGAACAAGATGGCCTGCAGGCAGACGCTGCTGGATGGAAACGGCCCCAAGACCTACTGGAGCCGGGAGCTTCGAGGCGAAGAGCTGATCCTGGTGAGGAATCTCCTGGCAGCTCGGTCCTCGGTTCCAACACGGCTGCCACCGCCCCAGAGCTGTTTGCAGGGCTCGGTTCTGATAGTTGGCCCAGACTCAAACGGATGGCATATTATATGGATGCGGCTCGCGCTCGCATAAAACCTGCAATCGTTTTACAATGCTGGTCTCCGGGGCATTTTCCTCGTGGTCCTCCTCGGTGGCTTTTCGGGGCAGTTCCGATCCGTCCTCTTCCAGCCGTGTGTTGACTCAGACATACGGTAGTGGTTAAGGGTGCATTCCACGCCGTTCTGTGTGCTAGACCCCATTAGTGACACGTCTCTCATTTCTCCTCTTCCTTGCCTGCTTTTCAGTGAGTTTGAAGAATGCAGAATGGGTAAACATCTGGCCTATTTGGTTTAACAGACCAGATGGGCAACAGTAAATGGGACAAATAACCTAGGGGAGGGGCTTTAGCAAAGAGGAGGAGCTTTACAGGAGAGGAGGATTTTCTGTTTTATAGCTTTTGCAGTCCCTCTGGGATGTAAACTATCCTCTCCTTACAAATAAGTGTGTGATCAATAACTAGGAGCAAGGCTCACAATAGGTGTGATGCTCTTGTAAAATGTGAAATTCATGACACTATCCACTGAAAATACATACCACATCACAACAAATTGTTTCCATAACTCTTTGGAAATTCAGTTAGACTCATTTATTCTTGACTTATGATTACTTTTGCATTCATATATTGGCATGATGACTTAATATTAAGGAGGTCAAACCTGTACAATTGAGGGAAAAAGATTGAGTGATATAATTTAAGAACCCAAAATTGATGAAAATGTATAATGGTGTGTTTTCTGCTGCTTCCTATAAAACTACACTAAATAACTGTCAACTGCCACTCAAGTGGAGAACTCGTGTACTAAATCACTACAATGGGAATTCCCCTTGTCCTCTTAAACAACATTAGGTGTGAATGATGAAACTTGTGTCAAGCTGCCCTGGGAAATACTGTAAATATTGTAACTTGTGAGGGTACCATGTGTAGCCCACAGTGAAGGAGCTCTGTTGTGGGTCAGTGATATCCATTGGCCAGTAAAACTGTGACCCACATCAAAATAGCTCCTAGCTGATTGGTGAATGAGGAATCGTAGCACAGGATGAGGAAGCAGTTGTGATTTTTTGCCCAGCCTGCTCTTCTGTTTGTCTGTCGTTTCATCAGGAGAGAAACGTGATTAAATTATTTCACCTCCCAGAAGACTCACATGCGTTACCTTCTTGTTTGTAAGAGCTACGCTCCCATGAAGCCGGTGGTCAGCATTGGAGCAATGGTGACCTGGGCCAGGCTGCTTGATGGGCCTCATTGATCATGTTACGTGCGGGAATGCTAGTGGCATGTGGGGCCCTGACACTCCCCGCCCTAATGTCTCCCAGGACGCTCCCGCGTTGGGCAGATGGCCTGTCTTAACACCATTCTTTAAAAGGTTTGTGCACGCGTGGTGCAGCCCTCTCCTCCTCCAGATGGTGTTTGGTGCCGACAGCAACTCCATTCCGGTCCAATAAATATGGCAGGCCAGCAATGAGCCGATAGCCTCGCCCACCTCTCCTCCCCTCCGGCACTGATGAGACCGACCCCTCGTTCTCTCTCAGACAATAACGAGCCCCAGCTCGTGGAACCAGGACCTTCCAGTGACGCAGTGGCTGGACATTAAATCAAATATGTAACTGTAGAATTACAGACCTGTAAACATAATATTCCACAGGCACACATACAGGACAGTAACTACCTTCTCGATTCAAAGCATATATATATATATATATATATATATATATATATATATATATAAAGCATAATAAAGCCAACTATTCTTATATGTAATAAGATCATACTGGAGGAGGATAAAAGTTCAGTAACATTAACTTAAAAATTCTGTGTTTTCATTCTTTAGATACTTGGAGCTGATGACGTAGTGTGCACAAGGATTTACTTACGGGAGTAAAATCTTCACGACCCCCGTGGCAAAATCATTCAACGTTTATCGACTAGCAGGGGTGAAAATTCACTCCTACTCTACACTACAGGGCTTTTTTGTAACAATTTGTAGTTTTGTGTGGGATAATTTTTGTTGCATTTCTGGTCATGTAACTAATGGGTCTTCGTCGTGTAGTTTGGCAGGAAGCATAGTGAACAGTACAAAATAGAATGTTACAGTATAAATCTATTCATAGCCTACTAAAAACCTGTCAGGTAGTCTTCACCACTTTCCTCCTTTGATGTTCAATTGTTTTGTATTTGTTTAACCAAAACTACAAGATTATCATGGGTAATAAAGATCCTTATAGAGATGTCTTACTAATAAGGAGTTCCATTCATTTCACAGTAATAATTATCTTTTAATTAGTATTCATTACTGTGCATATATAAATGAGTGAAATAATGATCTGTAATATTCACCATACAACATTGTGTAATTATATTTCTTTGACACAGCCACAGAAATGCAATATATAATAGATCAGCTTAGTGACAACTTTTTGTTTCAGAAATTACAGTGAGTCACTTTGATAAAAAGTATATGGTGTCCTTACCAAAACATTCCTCCCCAACTTTATTTGACTTGGAATAAAGTGAATAATTAATGTAACCAGAGATTTACAATAGATATTAAAGCTGAGACCTATCATTACCAGAGCAGGAAAGCAGTGAAAAAACTATGAAACAGCTGCTAGCTGAATTCTCTCTCTCTCTCTCTCTGTCTATTGATGCGTTTCCATGGTTACAAATCCATCACACTAAGAGGACGTGAGGAGCACAGTCCCATGTGAAAGTGGTTTGGTGTTCTGCTCCTTATTCAAGCCGCTAACATGTCTTCAAACATCTGTTTGTGAGAGGAACATGAAGCCGTCATTACAAACACTTGTTTTCCCCCGTGCTAATACCACTCAAAACAAGAGTGTCATTGCAAAATCTCCTCTTGTGAGCACATCTGGATATCAAAACAGAGACAATCATACTCGGAAGAAAGACAAAATGATTAAAAACATGAAAACCAATATGAAGTGAACACACACACACACACACACACTTTTGTGTGAGCAACAATAAAACGTAAAAAACAAAACAACGTAGCAGCACATCCAGTGTCGCTCAGGGCAACCCAGTAAAAAGGCTCCAGGCCTCCACACCCCGTTTGTGTAAACCCGCTATTCTCTGGGCCGGCCCGGTCATTTGTCTGCCCTGAGGCCTACCCACTGTGGGCCCGATGATCCCTCTTTCAGCTCTTCCATGGGAGAAAAGGTAACAATGGTGTGGGCTGAGATCACCGAGGAAAGAGCCACAGCAGCCAGTCGTGAGACGGGACGTTTGGGTTTGGGTCGCTGAGCAGGCCAACACCTCTGCTGGCCTCTGCAGGACCTTTACTGGGCACACCAGTGTTTTCCAGTCAAAAGGCCCACACCACTCACTATTTTAAGTGCGATACTATTTTGTTCAGTTTCTCGTACAATCACAAAAAAATATATAGGAAAATGTGCATGGTTTAATTTAGCAGTGTAACCTTTATGTCTCGACCTGTAGTCTAGACTGGTCGTAACACTCTTGGTTATAATAGCACATGAAAAACGATTCATACTTCCTGGGAAGTCAGAAATGCCTCATATAGGTTACATCTCTTCTAAAATGGGGGTGACCAATGCATGCACACAACTAGCGTATACCTGAATATATATATGAAAAATGAAACAATACTAGATAACACTTAAAGACACATATGCTGAAATGTTGCAACACAGTGGCCTCTGTATCCAATACGGCTGTCCAAATGCTCCCTCTGCTGTCATTTGTACACAATTACATTAATCAGACTGAGGGGATGTTTTTGGTAGTTCAGTTCTACCTTTCCAGTCATAGGGCTCTGGGAAGTGTCTGTGTTTTTACCCTGTTTTCAGAGCATCTGAATTCATTTGACAGGATCAGGAGACCCAGTTGGGATAAGCAGCTTTTGGAGTTTTAGTGATTGACTAAGGTAAAGACTCCAGCACATTAATACCTCTTATGCTTCTGAACATGTAAATCCCATCATATGCACCCTTCAGTGTGTAATCCCGTCACAGGGATGTCTGTTACACAACGAGATACAAACACATAAGACAGATTTCATGAAGTGGGACAATCTTTTGTGGAATAAAATACTGAAGGCATCAGTTTAATCTACTACAACTTTGTTTTATTTCAATCTTTAAAATAATAGTAAATAATACAAAAGGACTGTACATGAGACCATAGAAACATGCTGTCATTGTCTTTTTTTTTTATATGCTTTTACATATTCAGCAGTTATCAACGACTGGTGCACCAAAAATGTGCTCCAACTTAAATTTCACAACTTCTCATATTAGGAATAGGGAGGCAAAACTGGCCAATAACAGTGATGTGTTTCTAAGCTCTACTCATTAATATAGTAGCACGGGCAGTGTCACAAATCTCAATAGAAGGTCGAGTAAAAATTCTTTGAAGGTGTCGTGGAATGGAAATGCACATACGGAACAACTTTGAAAGCTCCAGTCAGCTAATGACCAAAAAGATGAGATGCAAAAAACCGAAAACAAACAAAACAAAAGAAAAAAAAAAAAAAAAAACTCCCTTTGGTTACAAAGAAAGAACCGATTTTAAAATACAGACCAGCATTCGTCACCGCTGCTATGATGAAAGAAGTCTAAAAGGTGAACTACAGTTTTAATGTTTTCAGAATATAAACAGTCTGGAAAATATACAAGTTATTTACAGTGAGATTGTGTGGCTGCTGATCCTGTTGTCTCCGTGTGGACGCTGGTATGGTAGATCTCCGTTAATGCGTCATTACCTTGCTCAGGGCTTCTATAAATATTTAAGAGCGCAGAGCCATCACGCGGATCTACAGCACCTGTACAAATTCACAACGTCAGGCCAGGCTTAGGCGCATGATCGGACACAAAAAAACCCACCGCACTCACACTAAACACGTTATCGTCAGTGTTTACTTGATAACATTATCTATGCGAAGTAAGATTTGGCTGTTCGTTCGATAGTGTTTGTGTTCCACATTGAACCAAAATGTTTTTTTTTTACCCCCCCTCTAATCGATGACTCAGTTTCAAACAACAAAAACAGAAAAATAACATTAGACCTGTGGTGCTTCTCAACAAAATGGAACTTTACATTTTGATTACTGTGTAGATATTTACACAAACGACTTTGTGTAATTATAAAACAGAAACTTAAAAATTATTGCAGTGTGTGCGTGCTCCATCGTGACTCGGAAGCGGAAGGTGTGCCTGCCTGGCATTATGTTCAAGAAGAAGTTCCCATCTAAACGTTAAAAAAGTATAATAAAATAATAATTAAAAAAACTGGATAAGAGTGAGGAGTCTACAAAGAGCTCCATGGCAACCAGCAATAAGTTTCAGTGCTGCTTCAGTCAGGTAACTTTTTTTTTTTTCCTTCTTAAAAAATTTAAAAGAAACCACGCCCCTCCGTAACCGTGGCGAGGGCTTTAGGGGGTGGCGCTGTACAGGACCCTGTATCTGTTGATGGCCTGGAAGTGGAGGATGGCGGGATCACGACTGGTCTTGCAGGGCCTCAGCCCCTCCTGGCCTTCTCCCATCAGCCACTTGCGATTGTCGGCGGCCATGTCGCTGGTCACGTGAGCCTTCCCCCACGTGTCCAGCCACGCCTGGAAACGCTGGTGCAGACGCGTGCTGACTTGCTGGTGGGACTAGAGACGACGACACATGTCAACGGCGGCCAAAGGACACACATAAAAAATTAAAAATACACCATGCTTCTATATTACTGCGACAGACCACGTGCGCTTCTACCGACAAAAAAAAAACGTTTCCCCCAAAGCTAGCGTCGAACCGAGCTCGAGGTCGAAACCAGACGACCTCTTGTCTTTCTCCTCATACCTGGTGGGCTCTGGACAGCGCTGTGCGGCGGTACATGTAGTCCTCCGACTTGATGACGTACACCATCTTGTAGGAGTTGAGCTTGAACATGCACTCCATCTTGGGGTCGTCGGCGGGGTCGGCCGCCTTCCTGCCGGCTTCCTTCGCTTCCCGCACGCGCAGGTCCTGCCCGCGCTGGCACTTTCGCACGCGCCGGAGGTTCCTGGCAGAGAGGAGCACCGCGTCAGTGCGCGAGGACGTGCGAGGAGAGGCCCACGCATTCCACCACAGCCAACCCACGACCCACGCTCGGCGCCTCGGTGCAAGGGGATAGGATGAACACCCCAATCAGAAAGGGCAGATCACGTACAAAGGCAAATGTGTTCAGTGCACCTCCGCCTGGAGTCATAGATCCCTTTAACGGGCTCATATCCTTGGCAAATCTTTTTTTTAAGCACATCAAGTGCAGATTTTGAAAAGGAAAAAAATTAAGATAAAAAAAAAAAAAAAGAATCTAACAAAAACAGAAGTAATTTCCCCGCTTCAATAAAGACTAAAATTAGAAGTGTACTTACCACACAGGTTACAGATGAGAGCGGGGACTGAAACCATGAATCATATTTTGTATTCAGGACTCCACTTTACAGAAATTGAGATGCACTAGCCAATTCTCAGTAAAAATAAGAAATGACAGTTAAAAGGCCAGGATATGGGTTGATACTTTTTGTAAACAACAGTTCAAAAACATTACCATGCACAAAAAAAAAAACAAACAAAAAAAATAATCTACTTGGTTGTCTGTTGCATTAATGTTCAAAGGGCAAACTGTGAAGCAAAATAAATATGAAATTGGGGTTAATAGCCTGAACTTCCCAATCACACATCTGTGGAGAGATGCACAGAACGAAAACACAATAGTGAGTGTCAATCAACCACTGCCACATGTCAAAAAGCTGTTGCCAGTTCATGTATGATCAATGTGAAAAGCGACCCAGCACCGAACACACTGACACATGCATGCCGAACCACAACTGATGAAAACAAGCCAAGAAGCATCCTCCCATGCAAGTGCAAGAGCTTTGGGAAAGAAATGCACGCAGATTTGAGGATACAGGTCAGACCAGCAGTTTATTGTGACAAGCCCCTCTCTCCCCCCCCAGATCTGAAATACAGCTTGTATGGGAGTCTAACACAGACAGTGGCCAGTTACACTTTTGTCCACAGCACCACCCTGAAAACTGACAACTACAGCCAGAAGCACAAAACTGCAGCAGGAGGCGCACTGTATCTCTGAGAAAACGTGTAATACACAGTGTGTGCTGAGGAAAGACCAACACTCACATCATAAAGACCATAACACCTTTTATAGGAACATGTAATGCTGCTATACAGTCATGGGTTCTGGTCACTACAGAATCATTTATGTGAAGGTCATTGCACGAACATTACAGCACAAAAAACTTTGCTTTTTCTATCTAATAGAAGGCTTTTGATTTGTAAGCCTTATGCCGTTTATAAAAGCTTGTGGAAAATCTAATGAAAGGACCTGTGTATCTGGTGAGAGTCCTTAATCAGCCTGTTGATCTAATCTCAATCTATATCATTTCATTCTTCGATGTAAAGATGAACTTCAAAGGAACATGCTTACCCACAATTCCTTGTTAAGAGTAGTGGTATAAAAAATATTTTTTTCTCATACTTACATATGAAGTACAAAGATTAAAATCATACGCATTTGCTTCCTGTATGCCAGGTATTTTAAACATCACAGTTTAAACAGAGGCAGTCAGAACCGATTAATGAAATGCACCGTAGTTTGCATTTAAAAACCGGAAAAGGTTTCAAATGTTTTCTGACCAAAAATGGCTGAAATAAATAACACTCCTCTACTTATAATGCAGTTAATAAATATACAACACACCAACATTACTGTTCCATAGCGTCCCCTGAGCACACTAACCCCTAACCTCTCTCCTGTCCCTTCAAGACACCGTCAGTAAAGTGCAGTGGCAATGAGAAGGTTGATCAGTGTTTGGGTGGGGAAACCAGTGCGGTCAATATAAACAGGCAGTTCTCTAAAATGTTCCCCAAACCCGGCCCCCCCCAATAACCACTGAACGTGCCTGCATTACACCTGTACCATCCCACCATTACAGCTGATGCATGGCAGCAAACCGGCGTGTGGCACAGTGATCTGCACATCCACAACGGTGATTACACTCGGGCTGAACACTCGTCATACTGCGGCATCGTACTGTGCCCTGACGTTCTTCTGACCAGACCCGGAGGGCCTCCACTAAGCGATGGCCGGTCGTTTTTGAATGGTCTATCTATGGGGCCGAAGGCGGGGGCCTCGCAGGAGGGGGGGGCTTCGCTTATGAAAGCCGCACACGGCTCTGGGCTCAGGAGACAGGGCGGGGCTGAGCCTCACCTGGGCAGGAACACAGGCTTCTGGGAGAGGTGCTCCCGCAGCTCTGGGGACGCCGAGTCCGTGTTCAGGTAGCGCTCCACATAATCCGACCACCGCTGCGTGAATCAGACAGAGAGAGCTCTTAGGTCGCGGGCAGAAGTAGCGTCTTGCCATAGACAAGACAGGGAAGGGAGAATGAAGGACTGATTTGTAGTGAAACAAGCAGAGCGGTGCAGGAAGCGTAAGGCAGATTACTACAGCACGTCTACCTCAGCCTCCACCGGCTCGTCTGAGTTCTCCTCCTCCGTGTCCAGGAGCTCCACAGCCAGCTGGACACTCCCTTTACTCTTCTGGAAGAGTAACTGCAGGACACACACACACACACACACACACACACACACACACACACACACACACACACACACACACACACACAAAACAACAACATTTTTTTGTTCTGTCAAAAGCAGTGGTTTAATTGAAGGACAGTGTCTGTGGAGGAAAGATTTCCTCAGATGCCGTCTTCCGCTTCGTTTTGTTTATGGAGCGTCGTTTAAAGCGTGAGGTACCTTGAAGCAGTTCTCATCTGCCATCAGCTGCTCAGCTTTCCGCTGGTAGGCCACTTCGCCGCCGGCTCCGGTCGCCCGGGTGACTGCCACGCCCCCGTCGGTCACTTTGGCCCCGCCCTCACCGAGGAACAGTTCCGTCACCTGAACGCAGATCTCATCGCTCACAATGTGCTGGAGCTGCAGAGGAGAAGAAGCGAGAGGGAGGTGGAGTAAATACGACGGAACAGCCTGTGCTGAACATGGAGGAACATATGTAGGAAGATGTCGGTGGGAAGACCGTCTGGCTGGAACCCAGAACGACTCTCATTTGACTTCACGCAACTGTCCCCCCACCTGCCTGACGATGCTCTGGACCAGCTTGTCCATGGTGAAGGCGATGTAGGCGTGGATGGTGAACATCTCCCTCAGCTGGTCCTCGTACTGACACGTCTCCATGTTCCCGTCCAGAAGGTTGCGCACCATCTCCAGGAAGGCCGAGTAATAGTCCTCCACGTCAATGTCCACTGTGGGAGAGTAACGAGGGACATGACGCAACAGAGGACCTTCTCCAACCAGAAAAGCTCACGGCTCACGTCGTGTGCGTGCAGGAGGCGGGACTCACGAGGCTCCCGGAGGCGGAGCTGTGTGGCGGGGCTGTCGCTCTTCTCCCTCTTCTGTCCGCGCTCGCGCTCCCTCTCTCGCGCCTCCTCCTCGATCTGTCGCTCCGCCTGTGCGTAGATGCGTAACAGCCGGGAGCAGAGCATGTGGTGCAGCCGCAGGAAGACGTACCAGTTGTTGTTGACGAAGAACAGGTGGTAGGCCACGCCCCCGCCCCCCCCGCCGGGGTTCTGCTGCTGCGCTGGCACCGGCCCGGCCCCGAACAGCAGCTTGGACTTGGCGGGCGCCGTGCCGTTGGGCCTCTTCGCCCCGTCCTCGTCCGCCTCCGCCCCCTCCTCCTCTTCCTCGTCTTCCTCCTCGGCGTCGGACAGCTCGCCGCGCCGGGCGAACAGCATGTCGGGGATGAAGTGGTAGATGACCTGCTTGATCTTGTACTTGTCTTCCTTGTGGATGCTGGACTGCCTCTTGACGTGGTGGATGATGAGAGAGGCCGCGTCCTCCAGGATCTGGCTGTCCTCGTACGGCAGGGTCATGTGGGGGCCGGACGGAGGGGCGGAACTGTCCTCCGACGCCTGTTCCTGCCGCTGCGTGGAACACACGTCAGTTAAACATCACGGCCAACGCTCGAGGTGGCCGGATAAAGAACGAACACGCACGTCACCACGCGCCTCTTACCTCGTCATACTGAGTCTCGATTTCGTTGAGCAGCGTCTTGGAACGCAACACCTTCGCATCGTTCTGCTTGAAGTTGATGCCCTGGTGGTCTAATGACTTGAGGTAATACTTCTCGTTCTGCTCCCTCCAGATCTTGTTGAAGCTCCTCTGGGCCTCACGCCACTCCTCCTCCTTCATCTTCAGTCTGAAAGCACAACGCAAATTACGGGTTGTGCATTACTGGTTGTAAAAAAAAAAGAAAAGAAAAAAAAGGGAAAAAAACCTGCAAGAAAAAAAAAACTGCTAAAACCAATATAATCAAATACATTAAATTAGAGCAATAATTTCAGGCGTACCTTCTTAAGACAATGGGCACCGACACCGCAGGATTCCTTTTGAGGCCATCAATGATGTCCATGGCCTTGTCTCCGTATATCCTCTGGATGGCTTTGCGGTGAATGACCTCAGAAGAACCTCCGATGGTGTTGTCCAACCTGAATTTGGCCTGTTCTTCCGCAGACATCCGCGACAGTTTCTTCTGAACGGTCTCCAGCACACGGATTGTGGCCAGGTTCGTTTCCAAGACAACATCGAGCTACCGGGAAATACACGTGTGAATAAGCAAAGAAGTTTGCAAGACGTCGTGCGGACACTGTGTTGGACCACGTGACCCGCGCACGTGACCCGCACAAAGCACGAAACACATTCAACGTAAATAGGGAGACCTTCCTGGCGTTTCTCCTACCTCGAAGCGTTCGTCTTCACATCTGTATATGTGCTCTTCATACTGCGTCTTTTTGGAGCTGACGAAGGTGGAATCCTCAGACCAGGACGGGAACGAAACCCATGTGTCATTCAGCACCTGAAAAAGTTGATTTTTAAAAAATAAATTCATTAAGCGTTTTTGCAATTTATGAGCCAACTGTTATACGACCCGATTCTGTCCCTGTGAAGGTTTCTTCCTTATGATGATAGGTTAACAGCGCGGTTGCGGTTACTGTCTCAATAGAGGACAATGTAGTCAAATTTAAGTAGATCAATGCTGATCAAATAAGGAAGTAAGGAAATACTTGAGAGACTCCAACAGGATGTCTGAGTGGAAAAACCCATAATTCACCATCAGTGTCCTCACCTCCTTACAGAGCGGAGTTCTCCCTGTGCACCTGGGCTGTGTGAAGCTCTTGGGGAGAGCTCTGTAACTGAACCCTAGTCTCTTGCAGGACGAGTAGTCAATCTCCATGGCGATGCCCTCTGTTGCCCGCTCTTTGGGATACCTTTCAATGTGGGCACACTCCTTGTAGCCCAGGAAGTTCTTGAACCAGGTAAACAGCTCTGGGAATTTCCTGTAAGAAATAACAGCTCAGCTCAGTCCAAAACAAAGCAGATATAAACAGGTACGTGTTTCTCAAAAATCAAGGTCCCCTGGTTCTGTGATTACTCATATCAAAGGAGCAATGGTTTTTTTACCACCAAAAGTAGCAAATAATGTTTACGCAATATTATGTGAAAGCAATTTTTTTATTTAAACAGGTTTGTTTGCAGTGCAGTTCACATGAGATGAAGAATCAAATTGCACTGTAATCCTCAAATGAATTGGTTCATGCACCACAGAGCAGGTTCTCCCCAGATGGAGGTTGCCGTGTTTAAAATAGATTTAAAACAGAATCTGTGAATAATCCAGGCCACTAGGTGTCAATATAACCGCCATTTCCTAATGTGAAGAGAGATCGGTGGAAAAAGAACTTATTTCTCTATTGCGCATTTAAACATGGACTGGAAATCTGGCCACCAAAAAGAGAAATAAACAAATAATATTGTTGTCCAAACAGAATAAGCCGTGTCAATTTTTACATTTAACACGAAGATTAACATTACATTTTTGAAATGCATGAAAACATAATACTTCACTAATCACATCAATCGTGATGAAAATTAGACACCGTGGTTAAAACAAACCCTCCAATGCTCCCCTGCACAGGATTTGGTACATTAAACGGAGTGCGAGCAACCCCCTCCGTAGGCTGTTCCACCAGCTGACCTCCCCCCCTGCCCCGATGTGCACATCTCATGCGCTCTGTTGTCATGCGTACACACATTAAGTTTTCCTGGCGTTTGTGGACATTTTACAGCACTGCCCGAGCCATCTTACTCGTATAAACAACAGGGTTACCACGTGTGACAAAAGCTCCAAAATCGTGCTTGTGTTTCTGCCAAGAATCCACAGCACACCTTGTGCCTTCACCTCGGAGAACAAAACGGTAGCAGCATGACGCAGATTATTTCAACACATTGCGTTATTTCAAAAATGTTCCGTTTGTTTATGTTCACGGACCAAAAAAAAATAAAAAATTGCACAGCAATTCTCCTTGGTTTTCAGTGGAGAGGAATAAACACTTGTGTTTTGATTTGAGATTCATGGCTGCGTGTCCTCAATGTAGGGAACCGCTCTAATAAGTACATCAACACGTGAGTTTGTATCGTAATGTTTACGCAACTGTTTTCAACTCACCCTAGGAAAGGAAGCACCAGCTGCACTAGCTCTGCTCGTGAGATCACCTCTTGATTGAAGATCACCAAACAACGCAGGAAATTGTCGTAGGCCTCCGGACTCCGCAGTGCTTTCCTTACCTGGCGTAAATAACAGTTTGTGATGAATAACCATTCATGCGACTCACATTTCTGTAACGTTCTCCATTAAACTCTTGGGCATCTCATAACTGGTCCTATTTTCATATACAAATAACATATGCTACCACTCAAAACATGGACACTCTTATTTGTGCCGTTTTCTACATTTTAGACACTAGTGAATGTTATCAAAACTTTCTAATAATAGATATGTGATTATGCTGTGTTGAACAAATACTGTCTGCATTGTGTTAAAATACTTTGAGGCAGTGATCTGTCTTGAAGATTCTCATATATGATGTGAACATACTGATGGAGTCTGAATGACAACTATTTGCTGAGGGAGAATTTAAAATAGATTTTAATGTGTCTATTTTAAAATAGACACAAACCTTTTACAGGTACTCCAAAATCAATAAATCAAACAAAGAGAAAACTGCAGAGTGAGAAAGCAATCATGTGCATTACCTTTTCAAAAAACAAAGACTCCGTCCCAATTCCATATTTGCTGCCTTCCGCCACTGAATGCTCCTTCCCCATAAACTTTGGTTTCTTCTGGTAATAAGAACAAAAATAGGGTTTTAAACTGGTAAACAAAGCTAGCCAGTGGCCTCGAAACCTTTGACGTTCACGTACACACCCGAATAACTCAGACCACTGGCCTGTAGAGGCTCAAACAGCAGGGGAAAGGCAAAGCCTATTACAGTGTTCACCTTTACGGGGGGAGTAGCACCAGGCCCGGAGTGTCTGCGGATCTGACAGCCGTTCTGGTTAAACCGCTGCTTGTTGTTGAGCGGAGGCCTCTTCAGCACACCTGCGGGCTCCATGCGCACAGTCTCCGCCTTGTCCGCCGTCGTTTTGCTCAATAACTGCACGGAAGTTCGCGGGAACAATTCAAACCCGACCACGTTTCAATTAAAACATGCATAGATTTTTTCCTGTCTGATGAAACCACCGATTCAGACTGCTTACCACAGAACTGTTGGCGTCTGGCAGGAACTGTCCAAACTCGGACAGAAGGTCCTCCTGGTTCTTGAAGAGTCTGGCCACCTGAGCGTACACTTCCTGCTCGGTGAGAGCTGGAGTGTAGTTGCCCCCTGCTTCCTTAGCATTCCGCTGCTCCTTCTACACAAACAACACCCTCTCTTAGATCCGTCCTACAATGAGCTGGTAAGCCAAGTCAACTGCTCTGTTCGAAAGCCAATTTATAAGTTTGAAGACTCTACAATGTGTTTGAGAGGAACAGGTGTTTTTATTTTAACATCAATCAATTTACGGACACCGCTCCGTAAAATAACGCATGTCTTCTCCAAAGCTGCTCCTGGTCCGTTTCTTCTGCCTCCTGTCTTACCTGGTACGTGTGCAGGATCTCCAGGAAGGCCTTGTAGATGTCTGGCTGGCCCTGAAAGCGGTTCTTGATCTTGTTCACGTAGTTGATGGCGTGGTTGAACTCCACGGGCTGGTTGTTCTGCAGCGGGGGCGCGCTGGCAGGGGTGCTGCTCAGAGGGGTGTGGGACTGGACCGACGGTGAGCGGGGCGAAGCGTAAGAGGGGATGGACGGGTTGGGTTGGCTGGTCGGGGTCAGTGCAGGCGACTGCATTGGCTGCAGCAAATACAAAGATCCTGTTTCAGTATCACATCAGCAATAGATATGAGGGAACAGTCACCAGTGTCATCCACAAGTGACGATTTTTTGCCTATATACTCCAGCACACAGAAGTCTTCCACGAATGCACATGCACATCTCTAGATACGCGACAGGGTCTGGCAATTTCAACAATTTTTCTACACAGTCCTCTCATTTGAGAACTAGAAATGTAATTGGACAACTGGCTTCTCAGTTGGATCTTTGCCAGCTCTGTTTTCTCATGCACAAGGGACTCTGAAGACAAGCCTACGGAGTTGATTCTAATGGGGCCCAAAGAAGTGTCAAAGCTAGTAAGTTCGACCATCATAATATTGAAAAATAGTACCAGAAGTTATCAGAGTCTTGGCCAAAACACAAGAGGCTTCAAAGGCAGCTTTTAAGAAGCAAAAAAATAATAAAAACTGGTCTTAGAAACATTAAGTGGCCAGGCAAAACATGGGCTGGTCAGTTTCTTAAATACAGAGATGGTGCTGAAAAGAGAAAACGGTAAAAATATCCAAAGGTCTGTACCATGGCGCATCACCTGTAAAACACGGTGGAGGGAGTGTCATTGTGTGAAGGTGTGCATGACTGCATATGGGGTTGTTATACACTTCAGACTCCATAATGCTTTTGCTGTCAGAACGTTAGCATCAGTAATAACGCTTCACTTTATGAATGATGCTAACATTCTGACAGCAAAAGCATTATGGAGTATGAGGTGAATAACAGCAAACACAACCGAATGCCTCATAACTCACTGGACGAGTCTTCGCTTTGCAGCAATGAGCAAAAACGTACTATTAGAGCAACTTTGAGGTTTGCTAAGGTCAAAAAGCAGAATGCTGGTGATTGACCAAATCCGCCTGACACGAATCCCACTGAGAACTCATTGAAGACGAGAAGAAAGGCAGAAAACACTGAAACGGGAACAAATGGGAAGTTAAAACGACTGCACTGCATTTCTGTCCACGCGTCACCACAGTTCTGTAAAAACAGGACTAACAATAGGACCTAGAAATGTTCAACAAAATTCGGTGTGCTGGAGGAAAAAGAGAAAACAACACAAAAACGTGTCACCGTCCCAAAGCTTGCAGACTGTGCACTCCACGTGGCAGACACAACTAAAAATAGGCGACTTCTGAATGAAGTGTGTGTAGTGAAAGCACTGCTACCTTGTTGATCTTGGCGGGGGTGGGCTGACTGGGCGTGGCGAGGGCAGCAGTGGTGGTGGGGGCTGGGGTCGTGGTCGGGGTCGGTGGCTGGGCCTGCTGAGGGTAGGGGATGTTCTGGACCGAAATGCCATGCGGGGTGATGTGGTGGATCTGGCCCGGAGTTGTGACGTTGACCAAGTCGTTGGTCTGCACTTCTATCTTGTAGCCGGGGGGCAGAAAGGTGTTGAATCCCATGATGAGATCTGGGTGACCTTTAAACAGCTGCGAGACCCTGTTGATCACTCCTGGAGTATCGATGCTGGAAACACATTGGTCTATTTAACTCGTGGGCAAATCATACAGTAATGAGCTGTTTACCCCTTTCCTAATACAAGAGTCTGGCATAAACATGGCATGTGTAAATTAATTGCTTTTTCTCTTTTAAACACAGTAACATGCAATGACAGCACAGACATCAAGCTGACCTTTGAGATTTGAATTCTTTCATTATATCCAGAAAATCATTATACACTTGAGGCTGATTTCCAAACTGGAGCTTCACTTGATCAAGGTAGGAAAGAGCGTCTTCGACCTGTCATCCAAGAAACACATGGCTGTAATACCCCACAAAACACCACAAACAACCAGCAAATTTATTCATGTTGTCAGACAAATTTAAGGCCATTTATTTATTCATTTGTATGTACATCTTTTGGATGTGTGGAGTTCGCCCGGAATTAAACAGATGGCATTTGGGCACGGGGGTCATACCTTAAGCCTTTGGAACTGCTGCTGGCCTGATACAGGGGCAGAGGCAGGAGGCGGAGCCTGGGCGGGAGGCGGGGCCTGGGAAGGGCCCTGGCCTACAGCAGCTCCCGCAGGCTGGACCACAGGGCCGTGGAGGTGTGGGCCTGCATGTGCGGTGGGGCTGCTTGTGTGCCCGTGTCCTCCAGAGCTCTGTGCCAAGGGCACCTGCAAGGGCAACAAACAAAAGGAAAGTACATTTAAGGTGCTCTTAGCATCACGTTTGTTTTCGTTTTGTCGAACTGAGGATTTCTCAGGAAAGGCTAATGTTGCAGTCTTAATTGCACTTAATTGCAATTAAGTACCTGCAAGTTTTGGTTGCATCTGTGAGTCACAGGTGCGTCAACACTGTGCCAAACCCCAAGTTGCAGTCTTAATGTTTTTTCTTTTATACTTCTTGCACCACTATATTCCCCAGTTGTTTAGAAAGGTTGAACAAGTTACATTTTTACAAACGCTAAAAACAAAAAAGACATATTACACATGTTGATCATATGAAACTGCTATCAGGTAGAGAAACAGGGCTTGATCTAAGCCTTTTTCACAAAGGCCCACACACACCTGATACGTCTGGGGGACTTGGGAGTACTGCACTGTGGTGGATGGCTGCATGCTGTCCGAGGCAGCCTCGCAGGCCGACGAGGTGGGGGGAAGGACGCGGTGCTGGAAGCCCTCCGCACCCCCCGGGAGCCGCCGCTGAGACCCACACGCTGTGTCCTGATCCTCCAAGCGCCGCTTCATTATGTACTCATGCTCCACGGCCGAACGGGACCCAGCGCAAAGAAACAGTGGATCTCAGGCAACTGAGAGAGAGAGAGAGCGTGAGAAGAAGTGTGAAAAATGTCACTTGTCGCTAAGGTATAAATTCGTAACAAAGCAGTTGTCTAAATTACATTTAATCACAAAAGAAGCATTGCTACATAAAACACAAGAAGGTTTCCCCCTCACAGAACTGACAACACTGAACAGCTGATGGATTTGTGGTGGTTAGTTTTGTCCAATGCAAAAATATAACAGTCTGTGACATGGTTGATTAACATTTAAAAGTTATGCAATTTGGTTAATAAATACTTAAAACGATTGAGGAACACTTCACACAACTTTATGCTGCAGGTCACACGGGAGGGCAGGAAGATCCTACCAGCACCATCATCAACCAGCACCATCATACTGAAAAACGTATGGGTACTCGGGGGTTAAAGCGTCTACCAAATGCATACAATGTAAGGAAAGACAGAAACTGCGTTTTAATGTAATATTGTTGAGAATGTGGCTGAATGTTTAGTGGCGATGCAACGACGTGAACGCGCTTCAAGTTAGCGCGACACTTTCGCAACTATTTTCGTTACGGCACAACGCGTTCAGATATGACAGCTGTCAACGTTTTTTTATATTCAGGGACATCACCTTAGAAAAAAACATGCATGTCAAGAAGCTATTTCGTTTTTTTATTCATTCAGTTTAATTATTTATTGATATTTTCCTCTTTTGCGCCGTTAACTCGGTCTGTGGGGACCAGCGTCGCTGCCATTAACGCACCAATGTCAAAACAAGGGGCGCTAGCCACGTTAGCAGCCCCGACGAGCCGCCACTCGCCACTCGGTCGACTCCGTGTGCCCACACTCGCCCTTAAACAACACCAGACATCGGCCACTTCGCGTCCCGGCTCCATAAAACCGCGTCCAAACACGCGTACGGGGAAGGCCAAACTTTTATTCGCACGGTTTCATCACGCCGTCTCCCCCCCTCTCCCCCGCGCGCGGGCCTGCTGGCCACCGTATCGCACGCGCACGAGCTCCCCGCTCGGCTAGCTAGCGTACGCTAACGAGACACACCGCCGTTCACACTCGCCACAGGTGAAAGCGGCCACTTCACATATATCAGCGATATATTATTATTAAAACTAAAGAACGCGTCGCGCCATCGTCACGCGTGTACAGCGGGTCCGGAGTTGAAGATATAACGTAAACGTTTGTTTTTTTTTTTTTAGTTGGCTAGCGTTAGCAGGTGGGCTAGTGCGCGAGCTGGCTAACCGTTTGTGTGGAAATCAGGAAGTCGCGCTGAAGGACTTTTTTTTACCGGTCCGCCGAACCGACGACACACGGCGCTCTGTTTCTGCCCACACGGCCGCGTTCGTGGTGCGGGGAACCCGGGAATCAGTCCCCGTGGTTGTAGTTATCCAGCCGTTAGCGAGCTGGCTACACGAGTGTGGGCACAGGCTGGGGCGAGCTCACTTTAAAATGCGTTAGCGTGGTGGCTAGCTAGCTAGTCGCAGGTCGCTAATTTGCTTTTTTTATCTGCATGTGTCTTACTGCATGTTTTTGTTTTCTCGATAGTAAGTTAGCATATAAGGAATGATTAAAAAGGGAAAGACCACCGCGTTGTTCCTGGTTCACAATAACAGTCCGCGTTCAAGGCTAATGTAAAATGTCTTAGCTGGCTAGCTGCTAAATATCAGAAACTCACCTCACAAGTGCCCGACCCGAGACAACAAAGTATCCTGGTCACTTCACGCTTAGTAAATCCAGTATTGTTTCCAAACAAAATCTGGCCGGATAAAATTGTCCTAAAACGTTAAACAAGTCTGATATCTAAATGACAAAATTACAAAACCGTCCATCCAAAGCGCCAGACCTCCAATAACATGCTAGCGTGCTAATTGGCTAACGTCGGAAAACAACCTCGGTACGGCTCTTCCACGAGAGGCGTGTCTTCGGGGTGGGGGGGGCGTGGCCTCGGAGACGATAACAACGCCCATCGCGCCGCGTGATTGGATATTTTGCGAACCTGTTTAACCTTATTCGTTATAAGATGATTCGTATCAAATTTCCAGCAAGTTTGGCTCGAAAAATGGAACAATGAACATTATTGCACCTGTGCACCTGTGCAGTAAATGTTCAGATATCCTGTCCTTTACAACTTCAGCTGTCCAACATTGTTTTGTCCTCTGCGTCCATTTTTGAGCCTTTAATTTTTTTTTAAATATGACCTAACAGGCCTAGACAAAGCAAAGTGTGCTGCTGATGTAATTTCCACGCACAGTTATTGATAGTTAATAAAGCTAGTTAAGTAGCTTTATTAACTACGACTAGCTTTATTAACTACGAAACGAAGATTGAAGATTCTCCTCTGAATTCTTCCTAACTCAAAGTTTTATGAAATAATCTAGCTAATGATAAATGCGTCGTCTTATTGGACTTGGATGTAACGTGCCATCGTAACATTGAACTGGATTGGATTAAATCACTATTGTGGTGATTTTAATCAAACAACAATTGACACAAGGTAGCTTGCAGATAATATATATATATTTGATCATCCAAAGATATACTGGGTAATAAAGCGAATCACCACTGATTTTTATATTACAACGACTCCCCAGGGAATTCTGGAACGTGGCTAAGAGGTGCCACACCTACCAGCAGATGGAGACAAAATGCAACCGCAATGCAATAGACACGATTCTATGACTCTTGGCTAACTGGACACTTTTATAAAGTAAAATAATGTAAAAGGTTATGCCTTCTGTACTGTGCTCTGTGGTCCAACATCTGGCTCACAGCACACTTAAGTGGAAACCCTTGGTTATGAATGAATCTGTCTTAGACAATTAAGTGTTTTCCCAGTATGCAATATGAATCATAAATTATATTTAATGACAAGGAAAAGGAAGGACAAGGAAAATATGCACTTGTTGTGGCTTTTACATGTCTCGTATGACCTTTAGGAATAAAAAGCACACAGAGACCTATTTACAGAGGCTAGATTTGATTTCAGTCAGCATGATCACATCTTTTGCCAAGTATCAAACATGCCAGTCATAAATGATGTCTACCAGCCACTGTTCATATACTCGATATTCTGTCTTAAGAACATTTACTCTTTGATCATCCACAAATCATCTCCAGGGGCTTCGTTGCCGTGATGCATTCACATCCCTTTCACATTTACTTGTTTTGACTGGTTCTGATGTTTGTCATCTGTTTGTTGGTCTTCCACGTTTTTGTATTTGGAGTAATGAATAAGAACATATCTGGGAGCTGTTGGCCATTCATCGCTTGGATACAGACCTTATTTTCTGGCTTTGTTCAACACACGAGCTCTACTATAGATGTTCATTACATATGTTTTTGGCTAGTGTATATCAAGGACATTTCTTAGTGCATTATTAATGAAGGTTTTATGTTTCTTATTGTGCTACTGTACACATTTCTCTGCTGAACAATAATATTTGATATAGAGGGAAATGGTGTTTTGGTTAATGTTTGGTAAGGCAGGATTAGTTTGCTTGTGTACATGAGGGCAGTGGTAGGGTCCTGTGGTAGGGAACTGGTCTTGTGAACGGAGGGTCATGACTGAGTTGCCCGTGAGCAAAGCACCTAACCCCAACTGTTCCCTAGGCGCCGGGCTAGGCCTGCCCACCATGTGTGCAACACAGCCCCCTACTAATTACTAGTGTGTGTGTTCTAACTGCACAGATTGGTAAATGTGGAGGACAAATGTTGATTGTGGTGAAAAAATCACAATTGACAAAATATGGCACATTACATTACCACTGTACCATTTTTGCACCCATTTATGCATTAGCAATATGCAACAGAGAATTAAAATAAATACCCACAAACTGTCAGGGAAGAACTACAGAATGTTTATTCAGATGCTTTATCCAACCACTGTACGAAGAAGCATTTTTCAACAGGCAGATAATGTGTTTTGAGAAACTTCATCTTTTTGCTTTGTACATTGTGGCTTGTAACCTTGTGGCACCCTGTGGGGGTGTGTGATATTCCACAATGATTAAAAATGACAAATGAATATAAATTTGATTGCCCTCACTAAAAATCTATTTAACATTGTCACTAAACCAGTAAAAGCCAATGATTCCTCTTTTGTGCCAGTGGCCTCTAAAAGCTTACTGTCTCATCGATCTCCAGTTCACCTCCAGGTAGAACCACGCACTTGAAATACTGTTTGAAAAAAAACCAAACAAACATTTGAGGATGCTGAGTCCTGAGATGGAATTTTAGGATTGAGGATTGACTTAATCCTCTAAACAGGCAGGACAATTTGCCAGACAATGGGAAACAAGCGACCTCGGAAATCTTCAATGAACACCCAGGTCATTTTTGAACAGAGCTTTGGTGAGAAATATATGGACTTGTATGAGATCAGTCATGGGCGTCCTCAGATCCTCCTCCGCCTGTGTGTTTGGCTTAGACAGACGTTCGGGGGCGGATGAGAAATGGTGTTTGGTGTGTTCAGCGTGACACCTGCTCCTGTTGAGATGAGGGGCTCTGTTTTTTTTCTCTTTTCCTGTTTCCCACACTTTGCTCATTTTGCAAGTGGACATGGCTGAACATCAGGCTGTTAATCTGTACAAGGGTTTTGACGTGAAGGTGACTTGAGGGGGGGGGCGTTAGGGGGTGGGGGGGGGCATGATGAACAATGTTGACTTTTCACTCGGGTGTTTATAGTGCACAATTAGTCTGGTGCTATACTGGCGCTGCTCTGACTGAGCACACGTAGTTTGCCATGTTATGACTCCTGTTTGCACTGCTATGCCTCCTTTCTTATCACCTTGGATGTGTCATACTTTTCCCTGACACATGTGTTTTCATTTTATTTATTTTCTGGTCACAAACACTGGCCTATTAGCTGAGTATGCTATCCATGCACAATTAGGAACTCTCCCAACACAGCAGGGCATTGGATGAATCCAACTCTGACTGTTCGACTTGGCACCCACGCGAAGGTACCTGACAAATTGAGCAACATATAATCTGATACTTTCTATCACTGTGTTAGGAGCCAAGGCCAACCCATGATCCCTCCATTATCATCTTGGGTAATCAGATCTCTGCCATCTGCACAAGACTCTGAGAAATGGCCCAGTCTATCAGACCTAACTCCCCATTTCCTTCAGTATGACCACTTCCTGTAAATGTGCCCCATTTTAAGTGTGATGTACAACGATGCTCTTCAGTGAGACAGCTCAGGATAACACTGGTGTTTCTTTGTTTCTTCCAAAGACTTCACCATGTTTCTCATATATATGGAATGATACTGTATAATTACTTTCGACTCAAGCAGCATTAGTTTAGAATCTGGTGTGTTTCTATTAATTATTTGAGCAAATGTTAGCCCAACCTCACAACAGAGTACTGTGTGTGCAGGCAGTCTACACACAATAATAAGAATGGTAAGAACTGAAGACTAGCATGAGAGTTTCTCGGTAAGCAACTAAATATCTCCCTTGACATATTTTCTATTTCCTTTTTAAATACACATGAGGCTAGAAGTAACAAAATGAGATTTGAGAGTAAAGACAGAAAATGAATATTGAACGGAAGTGATGAATTTGTGGGTTTCTTAGAAGCCATGCTCAGTCGAACAGTTCCCGAGGGCATTTCATGCACTTCTTCACGTTGATAATTGAGTGTTCAAGAGGGGGCTGGAGAATCATTGTTAGAAGCCCTAAGCTCAGTAAAGCAAGAAAAGCACATTCGATTAGGATGTAATTCATCAGATTAAGTGAAAATCATATGATCAGGCATTGTCAGACAGAAAGTGTCACAAGGAAAAGCAATTAGACAAATCAACAGTGTGTTCAGAGCTTTGGCTACCAGCATAGACACACTGCCTGGGACAAATATTAATTTTGGGGCATCATGGCTATTTCACTGTGTAACAATATCATGATAAATTGCTGCTGTCCATTTATCGGGGCATTGTCTAGGATCAGAGTGACGTAGGGGCAGCTCAGGGTATGGAGACGCTTGATCGTGTCCATTCTGTAGGACATAGGGGGAGAGGTCCTTTCCGTTTGACTGCTGCCTGCTTTGCCTGGCCTGGCCTGTGCGGCTTGTTCTTTCCTGGGTCTCATTGAGCACTCATTATACTTTTCCATCTCCAGCCTAGTGACGACTAGCAGGTCGTTAGCCTGCTCGGGTCTCCGAGTCTTTGCTTTATCTCTGAAGAGCACCAGAGGTTATTTTTGTCAGACAGGATGTGTCTCATGGCAAAGCAATTATGAAAGGGGCAGAAGCAAATTAGAATTATATTAGAATTATATGATGAGTTTCCTTTAAAAAAGATATGGCATTTAATAAATGTAGGTTTTGCACAGTGTTGGACCTCGTTTCTGATGTCAGGATAACCATTTATCAATTTGTATCAAGTATGCAGGAGAATCACAGCCAAGATAGTTATCTTGTCTAGTTAAATGTTCATGCATTTTAATACGCATCAACTTCAGTTAATTTCCACATCCAAAACAGTGCAACTATGTCACAAAAGCAGACAGCTAGCACTAAATCAGTAACAATTAACTTTGTGGGCTAGTTTTTTTTTTCCCCCAGTCAGAGCGGGGAAACAGAGATTCAAATGAACCAATCCCTCTGTGCATCTCTAGACGTTTGCTCACCCAGAGCTTCATACAAACCCGTAATGTGCAGTATCTGCTGCTGCAGGTCTCTTGTTCATATGCCCTCTAGCTCTCCTCCTAGTTTTCAGACTCTCTAGGTCTTAAGAATACCAATTATCCCACCTTAAAATTGTGTGCAATGTGCAGTGCCTCGGGCAAGTAACGTCTCTCTCGGTGCATGTTAAGGCGTTTATACGGCTGTGCCCCAAATTACCAGATAGATAGGCCTCTGCCGTATTGAAGGAAAACTTTCAAACCTTGAGCTTCAAAGCACATGTGTTGTAAAGAGCAGTGTCTGGGTTTCATTGTGTAAGATAAACTATATGTTTGTCTAAAAGGGATATAGCTACATCTTACTTATATACTTACTTATGTATCCTGGATGAGGAGAGAGGTTATTATACTCTTAGCTGAGACCAAGTCTTCATCCATTGAAATCCAATTTCAATGTCACTTAGTCTTAAGAATTAAGGGCAAACTAACTGAACAGTAGGATCCTTTAGGACATGGAGTTGCCTCAGAAAATACTCCTGCATTCATTGCAGGAAGAGGGAGTCCATCCATAAATGACTTGAGCCATAAGAGACTCACATGTGTGAAGCAACCTTTGTTTGGTGATACAGATATTGCCCCCCGTGCGTAATGAGGTCATTCATCGTCCTCTGAAGCAGTGGCACAGGGCAGCTCAGGAACAAAAGGTGGCTGGCGGCGAACCTGACTCATAATGACCGGACCGCCAGCCGCGTCTGCCCTAATGGCGGCCTGTCATGGCTTGGGTGATTTCTGTAAGTCCATTTCACAGGTTTCTCTCCCCGAGCAGTTTGTCTGCATGATGAAGGGCAGTATAAAGCCCTGTTAGATCAGACATAGTTTCCAACCTACAAGGCATGATGGCAAAGAACGATAGCACCTTGTGATGTACAGTACGACATGATTTGTGACATTTATTACTATAATGCTAATTTTATTATAAAGGAGCCTCTTTGGAATCAAAAACATCTGAAGTGCTAAATGTCTATATGAATATTTTTTTTACAGAGAAAATAAAATATCTTTAGGACTTCCAGAGAAACAGGACTGATATTTCACCAAGTTTTAATGCTATGCAATTTAGGAACAAATTTTGAGGTTTCAGAATAGAAAAAAAAAGGTTCCTTGTGAGACAGCAGTTAAATCATTAAATTATTAGCAAATCAAATAAAAGTTAATATTCTGCTTAGCTTATCAGAAAACTTGCCAGCATTTGTAGACAAAGTTCTAGATAATGTTTAATATGACAAGCCGGAACAAGCAAGCTTGCTGTAAAACACCCATCTGTCCCAACAATATACACAATTCTGCAAATTGTTAGACATATGCTGCTATCGGATAAAGACTCAATTAAGTATAACAACTGATATTGCATTTGTCCAGAGGGGCAGACGTCTGCTGTGGAAGATGTCTGCTGGGGACAACCCTGTACACCGCACCTCAACTTCATTATGGGTGGATACTTAAAGTCCCACAGACTTGGTTCCAAACTCTCCTGGGCAGTTGGACAAAAGATCAGGATTTGCTGCAGGTGTTGTTTAATAATTCATGGATGTGTGTAACTCACTTCATATTCTAAGACATTTCCATAGGCCTGCCAAATCCATCAGCTTCTGTATTCGGCGAGACACAAG
This sequence comes from Brachyhypopomus gauderio, assembly GCF_052324685.1. Classification (NCBI taxonomy): domain Eukaryota; kingdom Metazoa; phylum Chordata; class Actinopteri; order Gymnotiformes; family Hypopomidae; genus Brachyhypopomus; species Brachyhypopomus gauderio. Next base: position 13,456,826 of record NC_135211.1, on the reverse strand, counting down.
TTAAATCCATCCCCGGATTACGTTTAATTATCCTAATCTGAGCAGAAACATGGTCAAGTAATATATACATATACAACGTTTCCAGGATTAACAAGTTCCACATCAAATGTTGAGGAACCAGGACACTTTAATGGTATGTGGGCTACAGGAAACAGATCATAGATGGATGAGTCTGGATAACATAGAGCCAATAGAAATCCACCACAGCAGTAAATTCAGTGAAGTTCACAAGTTCATAAGAAGCAAATAAGATAAAGAATTGTCACATAACACCAGTGCTCAGTGGTTAAGATGTCTCTGAGGACAGGAACGAATCAGCACCACAGCAGCAGATGTCCATGACTGGACAGACCTACAACATGGAAAGTCCTGTCAGGGATTCTAGTCACCAAGCTGAATATACATGTTCATGAGCACTGCAGAGACGGGGATTGGTAACGATATCAGAGCCTCAAAGAACCACCCGCTGATAGTTTGAACTTCAGGAGTTCCACCAGGAAACAGACTAAGCATGGATGAAGTTTAACTCAGTTATACAACGAGCCCTTTCTAAAGTTAACGGTTTTCATCCAGAACTCAATGGAAGGCTGGAAGCCAATCAGAAGAAAATGGCCCTGGTGACCATAATACATACACCAATGGTATGCATGTCCACCACTGCTGTTCTGCAGAGATCTCTGTCAGACCAGACAAGACGAGAGGCGGAAATGCCATCAACCACCTCCTGTACATAGACGACATCGAACTGTATGCCATCTTGGACAGTGGCATTGACTAGGATCTTCAGGATGGACATTGAAATGTAATTCAGGATGGAGAAGTGTGGTCAGCCGATAATAAAAAGAGGAAAGGTGATCAGAACGGAGAATATTAAACTACTGCAAGTTCTGTTGCAAACCTGGAGATTGTCCACAAATACCTTCGGGATCCAAATGAGTAGTGGCTTGTACTGGAGACCCAATCAGACGCTGTGATAGCAGAGGCAGGAAACAGCAGCAGTAATATATGTGCAATCCCAACTGACAGATGCATTCAAAGGAACTTCAGAACGTTGCTTGCATAGCTGATACAGAATCTTTGCGTGACCTGTTAAAAATTATATATATATATATGTGTGTGTGTGTGTGTGTGTGTGTGTGTGTGTGTGTGTGTGTGTGTGTGTGTGAGATTTCTGCTGTGCAAGTATGTGGGAGTGCAGTTTTTGTTTCCATTAAAGACAATTATCCAGGCTTTTCTTAAAAATTGCCTGTGGTAACGTCAACACTCCTAAACACTTAAACGGTGCTTAAAAGGATACATGTGCTCATAGCTTCATTGTAGTTTTGAATTAGACTGTTTGCACTGGAGCTCAGAGATGTACGTAAAAAAAACATAAGCAACACAGAGCAAAATGGTCCAGCATATTAAGACATTTGATATCTGGTTCTGCTGTCTATCAGATATATTTGTTTTATGATTGCACTGTTTTCTGCACTCCAAATGTCATAAGTTGAAAATTAGATAGCCCCCAGCTAAAACTGTGGTAGAGCTGCAGTTATGATACAAAATGAGAATTCTGAACAGTACCTACCACGAGACCCGTAAATGTTTGTTAACTCATACACAGTCTGCTTTGAAACACCTTAAACACTGCACTCAGGATGCATCAAGAAAAGAGAGAAGAAATGTATTTCTTTTTTTCCTACCCAGAGTCATTCAAATAAAAGACAGGATCAAAAAGGTAAGTTTGATTAAAGCGCCACTTTGATGTGTTCATTTGCTACCCTTGGCCAGGCAGTCGCCTCTAGAGGTCCAGAAGACGACAGTGAGAGTGGTGAGGGACATGGCAGTCCCTTTGAAGCACACCTGTACCAGTTACATCCCCTACAACAGCGCAGTTATTGCCATTACGACATGATGTAGCGACAATTTCAGGACACTGGCACTGCAGAGCTTTAAAAGCGGTATCAAGGTGGTAAATGTAGTTATTTATGTACAGTTAGATAGATGTCACTAAGGCATTGGTACAATTCATGTTTCTCGCATTCTGCTGTAAACATCAGTGAAGGGTATTTAAGAAAATTGCCAGAAAGGGAGAAGGAGGAGGTGTGTGTAAGACCTCGTGCTCCAAGGCTGCTTGGAATGAGCATGCAAGGATGTGATCACTGTGGAATCTGCTTAAGGACTTCACCGATGCATCCACAGCCCATAAAAACGTCTGGGAGAGTATCACTCTTCCACGCCCCCGACCGCTCGGTAACACGCCGCGCATTAAGAGAGACCTGAGAGAGGGATGCTAAAAGCAGTGGTCCATTTGCTTCCTATATAGCCGCACAGGAAGCTCGCCTTGCTAGGTCAGGTCAGATTGGGAGAGGCAAATGAATGAGGCAGAGAGAGTAGGTAAACAGGTGGGATGAGCGCTCCCTTCGGTCGATGGCTGCTGTTGCCAGACGAACCTGAGATCCGATAAACGACTGGGTGGAACGTTTTCTTTAGTCATAGGCACAGGGCTACATGGCTTCTGAGCAAGCCAAATGTGAATAGCAGATTGCCTCTTTAATCAAACAACAAACAAACAAACAATAAACCTTGTCTGAGCTTATCTCTGTTGGACTCTAAGATAATCTTTTACATCAAGAATCACAGAATAATGGTTCTACCTAGAATTCTTAACTTTTTTTTTATTGTGCCATATCATTTGAGAGTAACAGCAGATTCCAGTAAGGGTGTTATATGCTCAGACAGTTAAGTTTTTTTTTCCTGTGGTGGTCCCTAACGACCTGCACCTGCAAACTCATGGCTATGTATCCAAGGCAGTTATGTCACAGCACAACTGATGCAGCTCACACTAGAGCTTTGGGGATCTTTAAATATTAACAGTGTTGTCATTGCTATGATGTTATGTCTCTTCAGAGGGCAATAAGAATTCATTCAAGAGGCAATTGGGTTTTTTTTTTTTTTTTTTAGTTTTTGGACAGTTGCTTTCTGAGCCCTATTCATGATCCAGAGCACCTCTATTAGTATATGCAGTGTACAGATACTACAAATAATGAGGGATTTGGCAAGATGTCTAATATATATTTCTTAAACATAATTAGGCTTTCCTAGTCCCAGAATAAACCCTAAGACTAAACATAATTTCCAATGGTGTTTTAGATTTGGCATGGCAATTTAATCCAAGATTACGTTTATTGCTTAGCTGGGAAATTGGGACTATGTGTTATCTAATCAGTGTGATGTATACGCACAATATGAATTATACATGCACATGTTCATCTAAATTATCAAAGCAGATAGTTATTATGCAATAGCATCTATTAGACCTCACCTACTCCACAATTAGTCTTTGTTTCATCTTCCCAGACAGACATACAGCGTTCTTTTCTTTCACTGAGAAAACATTAGCTTGTAAACTGATGTTGTGCTCTTTAAGACTTAAAATAAAACTTTTTTTCCATTCTCCTTGGAGACACATGTCAATGTGACAATAATAACAAAATGTGCTGTTAGGCTGATAATACACAAAGAATGAAACGTTACCTAAGGTATACTAAGGCCTGGGAATGTGAGGAGACAACCTTGATTCTCACTATAAACCAGATGTCTGCTAGAGCTGTAAGCTGTTGCCATGCCAGGACTTAGCTGCTGCTACGCGGTAAGATTAGAGTGTTAACAAAATGATGAGGACAGATCCAAGATTGATCATACACATTTACACACATATACACACACACACACACACACACACACACACACACACACACACACACACACACACACACATACACACGTATGCATGCACCTCCCCCCCCATACACACACACACACACACACACACACACATACTTCCTTATATCCCACATATAGTCTTTTCCTACTTTTACTGTATGGAGATAAATCCTTCACACGATGTTCTCTGCTCTGCTTCTCTCTCTCTCTCTCTCTCTCTCCCTCTCACTCTCACTCTCACTCCTTCTATCGCATGCTCTGCAGTGAGAAATCTTGGCTCTCCTCTCTGCTTCTGCTGCTAAAGAGCTCCTCCACTTCCTGCTTGACGCCAGCATCTTCCCTCCTGCCTCTGCCAATCTGCATTCGATTATCCCTCCACAGTAATCTTGCTCATCCTTCTACCTGGTGGTCCTCTGCTTCCCCCTTACTGTTCAGAATAATGACACAAGAACACGCAGAGATTTAGCCCTGATTATTTCCCCACAAGACGAGTCCTCATCATGGACTGACCTGCCAGTTCAAAAAGCAATACCCAAACCCAGAATAATCTGGGCGTCTAAGTGTAGCTCATGCTTATTCCCCCGGTCATTTTCTCTCTGGTAGCTGTTTATCTTCCCTGCCGTTTTGCCTCCCTGAGCCATGCGTTTGTCACATTGTGGCTCCAGCACGCGTTGGACAAGGGCTGTGTTTTGCATAAAAGCTTGGCATTAATCAGCCTCTGCTGGCAGAAAGATGGAGGAAGGAAGTCTGCCTTTCCAGTGGTACGCTCAAATCTTCCCTCACCCGCATGGTTATGACATGCATGTGTCCCTGCCATCTCTCTCCTGCTCTGTCTCTCTCTCCCGTTCTCCCTCTCTCTCTCCATCCTCTCTCCCTCTTCAATCTCTCTCTCCCCCCTCCCCCCTCTGCTGCAGTTGCTGTGACGAACAGCAGAATTGAATTTTATTAGTCACATCGGCCCTGTTTTGAGCATCGTGCAGCCTCCCTCTTGTTCTCTCCTCTCTCCCGCTCTCTCTCCTCTCTCTCTCCCTCTCCCTCAGCCTTGCGATCTTGAGCGCGCTCCACCTCCTCCACCCTCTCTCCGTTCCCTCCCTCCATCTCTCCATCTCTCGATGCGCCACGGCTCCTCCCTCCACCTTGCACAGTGGTGGCCCCTCCCTCTCCATCTTTCTTTCTCCACTCGCTCTCTCGCTCCGCTAGGTACGGTGTGTATTTCGAAGCCCGGAGAGCCGGTACACTCCTGTTTACATGGCTGTCTGTGTCTGGGGCAGGAGCTCACACGTTCTGGGGACTTCGCTTGGTCTTGTTCCGCCTTCTAAGCGTTTTCCAGACCATCGGCTCGCTTTCAGGAATTGGTTTTTTTCTCGTGAATTTCTTCAAAGGCCCCCTCAGTGGCTCTCTGGCCGCCCTGGCCTTATTCGGATCTAAACAGCACCCCTGCAGAATGGACCTTCCTAAATTAGACTTCTCTGCATGACGTTTCTGGTAAAGGACAATTTATGTTTAATACTGGGAAAATGTATGTTAAGTTAGAGAATGTAAGTTGTGTTTCGTGAGACGTGTGGGATAGAAGAGGCTGATGAGTGTCTGGAATTTTTAGGGAGAAATGTGCTTGTTGTGTTTGTTTGTGTGTGTGTGTGTGTGTGTGTGTGTGTGTGTGTATGAGAGAGAGAGAGAGAGAGAGAGAGAGAGAGAGAGAGAGATGAGACAGAAAGGCATAGAGAAAAGTATATTCCAGACAGTAAGATACAGACTAATGGTGACTAATTTGACATTACATTTAGGATTTGAGATCTCCATGGACTATATTGTCATGCAGGAGATCATTGTATTCACATGAACATATACGCAAGCCATTTTCAGCTTGTTCTTTGCTCTTGGTCTTTCTAAATGAGTGTCTGTTCATTGGATCAGAATGAAGGATATTAATTTCAGCATACACAGAGTGTGGAAGCAAATATCATCTCAGTGATTCCCCATGAGTCTTAATTCCTGAACTATTTACAGTCTTCATAATGGAATCTGTAGTATTATATTCAGACTCTCTCTGTCTGTCTCTGTTTCACTCTCTCCCCTGCTCTGTTTCTCTCTCTGCATCTCTCTATTTCTCCTTCCCTCTCACTCACTATCTTTCTCTCTCTCTCACTCTCTCCCTCTCTCTCTCTCTCTAAGTGACTGGTTCAAACAATGCCAGATCCTTGGATGGTGAGATGGTGTTCTACAGCCAACAATGCACTTTACTTCTGGATCTTGGCTGAGAATGAATTAACTGAGCGATTCTGGGGGCATCATTAATGATGTATGCTTGCTCTTTGAGTGCTGGCTACTTCAGAGCAGCCACATTTCACTACCTGCACTTTTTTGGCACTTGCCACGGAAATCGATGCTTCATCACCTTGACTGTATTTAAAAAAATTGTGCACCAGACCAGTGAGTGTACGTAGACCGGCTGGCCTGACTTCGCCTAATGAACACGGACTCCTTAGCCAGAGCATCGTGACAATTGATTAGACTGAATGAGTGTAAGCAGTGAAGTGTAAGCAGTGTTCACGTTATTCAATCAGACCGAGCTGAAGCTCTATCTGCCATTCTCTCAACTGACTGGCATTTATCACCACATAATGTATGCAAATATGCATTTAAATACGTATTGAGGAGGAACGCTGAGGAGGAAGCGACTGCATGGCAACAGAGTCTCCGCCACATCCAGGAAAATAAATAAATAAATAAAAAATACAGCAGACAAACCAAAGGGATTTACGCTGGACTCAACAGGGACACAATTAAGACCTGAATCAATAGGATGAAATATGTTTTCAATAAGCCGGTGATTATGTTAACAGCAATTCACCCACTAAGCAAATTCTCTGCTGGTGGTAATGGCTATTATGATAATGCTGTAGTCTGATAAGGAACATGAGATGAGGAGAGATAAGGCAGTGGGACAGGCCTGCTACATGCTCTCTCCTACACACTGATCAGCCGTGTGTTCCACCGTAAACGTCTCGGCGCTTTATGTTAAACGATCTAACAAATGGGGGCAAATATCCCCAAATGATTATAATTCAGATCCTCACCAATCACACCTCCCCCATCTACACCCTACACCCCCCCCCCCCCCCACCCAAACTCTGCCCCTCCCCCACCACTCCACGCCCCTCCGCTTCCACATTTGTAGGGGCTCGGTTAGAGGGGGCGAGGGGAACGACTGGGGGGCCAGACTGGGTTGCTTTTGTCCTCCTGGCTGTGGAGTGATGCTGAGGATCCATCAGCGTAAAGGCTCATTTCTGTCGCACACGATGAGGGACCATTAAAATGGCCCAAGCGTAGCCGTCACGCCGACTGGGGGGGACAGAGAGACAGGCAGTAGAGACAGGCAGCCGAGTGGCATGTCCAGCTCTCACACAAACGTGCTCAGAAGGTCACAGATTCTCTACTCTACAGAAGACCCCTCCCCTTAGAATTTCATCAAAACAGCTTTATGTATAAAAAAAAGAATGAGAGGCACAGGGGGGCCTCTAGTCTCTGTCACTTACCCCTGCCTGGTTCTTTTAAGGTGCTGGGCTGGTGAAATCTGTACGTGGAATACCATCTGCATTTTCACGGTTCAGCTGTATTTATCATAGGACAGTCAACCCAGGATCTGACCTGATTATATCACCCTCTCTTTCCACTAATGGCAGTATTTTTTCCTCAGTGAAAAAGGAGAGGAAGGGATCATTGATCGTATAGGCTGCACATAATAAAATTATTAGGCTTAGAGGGAGAGTTGGTGAGAAGAACAATGCTGGCATAGTTCAGGAAGCCCGAATGCGATCATCTCTTGGCTAATTTCAGGAGATAAGTTCATTTCTAATGGAACTATTGATAAAGAACTCCGAGCAGCTTGGCAAGAGATTGCTTTTGGGATTACGTTCACCCTACATTCCCTCCCCATTTCTCCTCTCCTTCTTTTCAATTAAACCCAAAACAAAGAGCCCTGTGTGTAAAGGAGGAAAGGAGGTTGGAGTAATTACCGGCTTAGGCCTGCTACTAGTGGTGAATTTCAAGCATATCTCAGGAGCTTTAATGAGGAACGAGGACCATTGCATGAAAAGATTATCAACCATTGTCAGGTGGCGAAGGGGGACGGACTGGTGCGGAACTGGTTCCAATTCGATTTTGTACTATGACAGGAAATTTGACAAGCTGCAGCAGCCAGTAATAATTCAGCAGGTCCCTGGACTGGCCTGCCTAATAACATTCACAATGCTGCAATAGTGAACCATATGTTTGATCGCTCTGACACGGAATAGATGTTTCTCAATGACAAAGCGAAATTCCACACCAGCTATTTTTTGAATAGTTTTATGATTTATAGCTGACAAAAGCACATTTTAATCATATTTCATCTGACATGGTGCTAGATAGGCATTGGTTAAAGCACAGTAGAAGATATATAAATAAAACTAATTTCTCAGCCATATTTAATGCTGGGAGCTGCTTGTTGCTTGCTGTAATTTATGATGGCGGAACATGTATGAGTGTTGAGAGAAGTGGTAAATAATCTGCCCAAAGTTCTTTCGGTTGAATTGAATAGTTTGATTTATTTTATTCTTATGTTATTTCTTCATCACATTTCATATTAGTCTTCCTCTCTGTGACCTCAGGCATATCTCTGCTCCAAGCCCAACCTTAAGCTTTGATCTAAATATTACGGTAGTCAAAAAACAAGATCAAAAGGGTGCAGGGATTGGAAGTCAAATGGAAGAACACTGCTGGAAGAAAATATCTTGAATAATGCATCTGTACTATCAGGACCTGGGTTGATTCGGTATACAAAATTGTAATTGCGAGCTAGGGGGAAGATGAATGCTTAGGGCAGGGGAACTGATTATTGATCCAGGCCAAGTCTTCTGTGATGAACGGCTGTTGTAAATACACATAACGACACCGTCTTATGTTGCAACGGGTGGCAGTCTCTGGATTCTTAACAAGGGCAACTTATCACTTCATTATGGAATGTCTCTTGCCCCCTTCGCATTCAGCATATATGACATTTGTGCAGGACGTTTTATTTTTTCAGGTATGAATTCTGATGGCACATGGCCCAGTGCTGCATGCACTATTATTTGCAAATGAACCCTGTAAAACTGGCCAGAACTGAACTGCTGTAAAATTCAGAAATGGTGCCTGAGGTCACCAGTGCCATCACTTGGCTTGTGATGTAAGTCATAAAGCACCTCAGACTCAGTTAAGCAGGTACTCCAAATATTAATGCATTATGAAGATATAAAAATTGATTACTGAATGCACTTCCTATTAGGGCTCTGTGGTGTGTTCTGAGAGAGAGAAAGATGTAGAGAGAAAAGAGAGAAAAGAGAGAGAAAAGAGAGAGAGAGAGAGAGAGAGAGAGAGAGAGAGAGAGAGAGAGAGAGAGAGAGAGAGAGAGAAAGATGTCATGAATAAGTTCAATTGACAGACAAATAAGATATGCTTCCTTTTGGATAAATAGAGGCTATTACTCTACTCAAAATATAGTCTACATTCCCTGTACTTTTAACGTGCAGTAGATTTCTATAAGAGTCCCAGAACATTATGACCATCCATAGACTAAAGAAAAGTGCTGAGTCATGTTTTTATCAAACAGTGATTAATCATTATCTGACCACAAGAGTGTGCGATGTAATATAAACCTAAGCCTAAATTCAACTTGACTCCCTTCAAATTGAACAGGGGAAATTACAATGATTCAATTTCTGTGCTGCTTTAAATAGCTAATACTTCAGATGTAAGGGTAACATTGTGAAAATTTGTTTAACTTGCTGTGCGTTAAAACTTTTAATCTTTTCTCTACTGATCAAGCCACTTAATTTCAACGATTATATGTTTTAGGTTAGGTTATAATGTTTATTTATGTGTTAGGGTTATTCAAAAATGCACTGAAGTGCTATGTGGGTCATTTAAAAAGCATTTGTGTATTATAATACAGGGTTTAAAACATGCATTTAAATCAATCCATGTTTGTAACCATTAATAATTCATTTAAACATCTTTTTTGGGCACTGCAATAAAGCTTATTTACATGTATAATCATTTGGTCGGCAGGCCTAATAGTTGTATTGTGAACTGTATGTTAAACAACAGCAGGCTACTGAGTTCCTGGGGTCACATTGACCTCAATTAGTAATTACTTGGCTATGTGAGCTATGTTGGTTTGCTGAGAATTGACTCAACGTTAGCAAGAACGTCACTATTTTAGTCTAAACTAAACACTTTGACCGACAGGCATGTTCTTAAAACTGATCCAGAAGACACATACAGTAATTGGATGCTGGCAGCCCGAACATCCATTTCGTGTTTGGGTTATATGATGTTACATGATGTCAAATTTCTTTTTCTTGCAAGTGGGTCGCTTGTTTGTCTCGCCTGGACCATCGGTCCCTCACAGGCAAGGTCGGAGACAGCAAAAACATAGTGAATAGGGAAACCGAGAAGGCTAAAGAACTGGTCCACACTCCACACTCATATTTGTTCCCCTTTCCCAAGGTTATCGCCAGGAAGAAATGAGGAACAGAGAGGCAGAGAACGAGGATAAACAGAACTTCGGTTTAAATTACGGTGGTACACCAGAGGTAGAGGCAGGATATCACCAGACTGTGGTCGCTGAATATATGAGCACAGGAACATAAAAAGATAAAAATCGACTTAGCCAATACGTGTTTTTGCTGCTGCTGAAACAATGAAGGAGAGTGTTTGGATTTATTTGCTCAATTTATCAAGATTAAATAAAATGAAGTGAAAAATATGATATTGATGACAAAGTTAAATGCTCACAGCTGAAAGGCTGTGCAACTTTAAGTCATTACTCACTGCCAATGTTAAGTTGTGGAGTCACTGCCGTAAATGGATAAATAAAGCGGTTTCCCACTACTGGAGGTGGAATTGATTTCTCTCTCTGAGATGACTGATGCCCCTGGATGTGACAGAGAAAGAAGAAGAGGATAAATCTCCAACCCTCCATGCTTATGAACTTCCTGAGCATTGCAAAGATGCAATAATCTTAAAAAGATCTGTTTCCCCACCAACCACGCAAAGGCTCCTCAGTAGACAGGCAGCCTGAGTTAAGAAAAATATCTTATCTCTCTCTTTCTCTCTCTCTCTGTCTATCTGTCTATCTAACTATCTCTTCCTCTCTCTCCTTTTATCCCACTTCTCTCACATTCAGTGGATAATTCAAGCGTGACGTTTCAATGGCACACACACATTGACATGAAGCTTATGACCACCAGTCAACTTCAGATTGACCTTGACAGGTCAACAGGCCGCTTCCCGTGCGCGGCTGTGCCACGTCAGGTGCGTGAAAGCCCACTTCTGTCGTCCCCCTTCTGTGTGGACGACACGTGGACGACTCCTTGAGTTATGGAAGGTCTTGCGTTACAGAAATGTGGGTCGTTCCATGTGAGAGTGGAGAAGGCTGGAGACCTTCTCTCCAAGGGACGCTATGTTAAAATAAACCTGCGACGCCCTCTTAGTTTCCTTGCCTCCGGCGAGCACGCAAGGCTCGAATGGGTATGACCTCATAGAGTGGAGGGAGGTGCAGTAGAGGAGAAAAGATGCTCCTACCCTGCAGTTCTGAGCACAGTCACCAAGCCATGTCAGAGCGGCGCAAAAAAGGAGCTGAGAAGCTTCCAGGAACCAGCGGTCATGCTTCACACCAACATGCTGCTTGACATGTGAAATGTGGAGACTGCAGACCGTAGGATAGACCTATTTATTTATTTATTTTGAACTTTTATTTTGAAACATTGTAAGACCACGAGAAATGCAACAGGATGTAAAGCTTCATTTAGTATTCATGAAATCTCTCCACAGGAATCTGTACTACAAAACTTGAAAATGTTACTTCTAACATTGACCATTAAACAGTGGAGTCTGCTTAAGGGATGCTCATAAATGTTTTAAGCCCATAGCTAAGAGCTGGCTTAACAGTGCTGTTTGTACATGTCCTGGTCTGAGGTTGCTGGTAAAAAAATGACATTATGCTTTTCAGTGAGCGTATTATAGGGATGGTGCAAATGTAAACAGTCCTTTTAGCAAATCCACTGTTGAGTAAAGTAATATTATCACATGATGTGCATGGAATCATAGTAACGTAATAGAAAGACTAGAAAGCATGAAAAAAAATTATCTTAAGTACTGAGCAGCTTTTCCTAGGCGTGTAATCATTTACACTAGTGCCAGTGAGGTTTGTTGCTTTTTTGCACACTTATGGGACTCGTAGGAACAGGATGGCATAATTTCTTCTGTTTGCGCACATACAGGGACAAAATGTGCCCTGAGTCAGGTCAGCGTTATCAGTACCTTTTAATACAAAGGACTTCCCTTCAATTGGGAAGTGGTTGGACCAGAGGACTCCATAAACCCAAAATGAGAACTGCAGATATTCTTGAATAGTGGGTGTTACTGGCCATAGTGGGAATTACTCACTGTTGAATGAGCCCACTATATTGAGTATTACTAAGTCATTAAAATATTCTGGCAGTTAAACAGAGCTAAGCAGTTTTTACTCCTCTTCATACATAATTACTAGTCACCTGACAGACTTTGATTTTGTTCTAAGCAATAATTAAAATTTTAATTGAATAATAAATTCACCACTTTGATTAAAAGTATTCCAATTGCCATTGTTTGACCACCGAGGCCAATGAGCATTGCAGCATTTGCGTTTCCCAACATCTGGACTGCCTCATTGAAACAAATCACATAGATTAATTACAAAGCTTACTGCATGAAGTTGTGTGTGTGCGTGCATGTTTGTCTGTGTGTGTGTGTGTGTGTGTGTGTGTGTGTGTGTGTGTGTATGTGTGTGTGTCCATGGGTGTTTGTGTCCCCATGTGCGTATGTGTGTATGTGTGAGAGAGAATATATATGTTGCATCTATGTGCGTAGCATTTGTACTTTAAAAAAAAGACATTTTAGCCAGTGTTTTTACTTCTTAGTTTGCCTCTTGGCAACTTGTAAATTAGGAGCAAAAAAATAGCAGCACAAATGAGCTTTTTTATCAGGCGTAAAACAGGTACCCGTTTCAGCCGAAGAGCAGAACTCTCTCGTCCAGCAGGGACGCCGGGAAACCATAACAGTAAACCAAACAGGCAATGTAGATTTCAGATGTGTTGGTTTCTTTTAATTAGGGAATTTGTGACACACTGAAGAGGCATTACCGACTTTAATTGTGTAGTGATTTTCAATCGTGAATTAATTTAAAAGAAGATTTCCAACAGAGGAGGTGAAAGCTCATGATTTCTTTAGCCTTGGAGATGTGTTTTAAATTAAAGTCATACAGAGGGTATTCAGGAAGCAATTAATCACATTTTAACAGGTCAACCCTCTGGTACCGTGGTCCAGAGCTATTCTTTGGTGTAATTAATATATATTTTTATGTATATAGTTTTATGTTCTATTTTTAATGCTATAGTATTACAGCATGCTGCTTCATGTTGACAGCAATGTGTTAGACCTCAGTGGGTTTAATCAAAAACCCCTGCTGTTCCTGTGCCCCTTAGGAGTGTAGCGTAGGATAGAACACGATAAGCCAGTTTAGATGAGCTGGAAATATAGTATGATTACCACTCCATCTTTATGGTGGATCTGGTTACAACATGACCTTCACCTTCTCAGCTATTTTAGTCGTTTAATCGATGCTGTAATTCTCGCACACCACCACGACCACTCCACGGCTCATCATGGGGGGGGGGGGGGGGGGGTTGGTGCGTGCAGATCACGCTCAGCAGATATATAACCGTCAGGATTGACTGCCGCTGGCATCTCGAGCCGACCGAGGAGCACCGACGCATCGTAGATGTTGTGAAATCTCTTCGCTCAGTTTTGACACTGCAGCCGGAGCCCTTGGATCTTCTCAGTGCCAACACACCCGAAAAACCTGCACGAGGTCGGAGCCGTTGTCAGCATCTCGGCAGCCTCACCGCGCCAGACAGATGGCCGCATGCAGGCCTCTTCTCTTTCTCTTTTTCCCACAGCACTCTCAGCTGGTGGGAAAAGACGGCCGCCGGCTCTGGGCCTTTATTGCGATGTGTGATGGGTCCCTCTCTCAGGTTTCGATGAAAATAGATAATGAATAAATGAAGTAATACATCTCCAAAAGTCATGATAATGGCAATATGAAGCGTGTGCTCCTGGAGTTTGGCATTTCTGTATCTACTCAGTAAGTTCAATATTTTGTGAAAGGTTATGATTTGGTTATATTTTGTAGATACTTATAATAATCAAAATGTTGGCTTGCAGTTTTTTGCTAGGTTTACTTATTTTCCAGAAATAAATTAAGCCTAAGTCTTGCCAAAATTATAGACTATATTGCCAATGGTGACAATGATGAAGCAATAGAACATATTTTTAGTCCATGTTTAGTACGTAATTTGGCCCCATGAATTTGTATGTGCTTGATTAACTACACATAAATATGTGTTATCCTAACAGACACATGTAGGGCAAGACAGCTGAGCCATGGCAATGTTAATACCTTGTCAAAGAAAATCCAACTAATAAAGGAAAACAAGACGCTGTAAACTTATAAACTACAAAAGAAAAAGTGAAAAACTGGATTAATGTGATCAAATGTTCAGTGCCATGGGGTGCTGACATGAGTCTTGAGTGTTCACATGGTGGAAATTGAGTGTGAACATCTAAACGGTCAGAGTAGCACAAATCTCATTAGACGTAAAACTATAAGCTTTAGATGTGCATCTCTGTTTATGTAAATATTTCACCAAGCCCTGCAACAGCACCGAAGCAAGGTTTTTTATTTTATTACAACATAGAGCTTTAAGAGGTAAAAATGGGATTCTGTGATCGATTTTAGAAAGTAGAGCTTGAAGGCTTTTGCAAGTTAAAACCCCCGTGAGTCGATGTGAGCCAGGTTTAAGAGCTGTTCTGTGTCTCAGTGTCAGACTTGGTTCATACTGTATCACCCTCCTCTGCTACTGTGTTTACTAGTTTGCTTTCAAGGTTGTGCAAGCACATACTGGAAATGTGAAATAACATTTGGAGGTAAAAACACTGATGAGACCAGTGTAGACAATGAAACACACAAGTTTTATTTACAGGCTTAGACAAAACGGCATAGAGTAAGATTGATTATTTGGCTGGTTTAATATAATGTTTATATACAGTATGTTAGTATCAGTAGAAATAAGTGTGAATTTTATACAAACTTTTGACAGAAAGTCCACAAGGTGCACCAATACCAAATGAAAAAAAATAATAAAAAAATACAATCCTCTTTTCAACATGAACATAATATTTTGTTTTGGCTATTGATATTGAATAATAGCTTAAATTAACACTGCAATTGTAAGAGCATAAAATTAATTACCAATATTATTTAATTCTTGCCACTACGTATATTAAATTTTTATATTTTATTCATTTTTAAATGTAATATTTATATAATATATTTTTCTGTTTTCCGCATGTCATTAATCGAGTGTTATTGGTATGCCTTTATGGAGCACAGTCTGTGCAAGTACAGTATAACATCATTGTGGCCATCAGCAGTTTAATCTGAGTTTTACTTGGCTTCCTGCTTTTGCTTTTCTGCTGTCTGTTTGTTAGATTCTTACATTAAAGCTTGAATTGAAGTGTATGTCTGGAGGCCCCGGTCCTTCAGTGAGTGTGACAAAGTACCTCTGGCTTGTGTCTCAGCAGGTAACTAGCAGGATGGTGTCCGGCGAGGCGAGTGGGCACAGCTACCTGGTGGCGTGCTGGCAGCCCATTCTTATCCTGATGCTGGGCACGGTACTGTCTGGCTCAGCCACGGGGTGCCCGTCCCGCTGTGAATGCAGTGGCCAGGACCGCTCCGTCCAGTGCCACCGCAGGAAGCTGAGTGCCCTCCCCGAGGGAATCCCCATTGAGACACGCCTCTTGGACCTAAGCAAGAACCGCCTGAAAGCCATCAACCCTGAAGAGTTCCTCAACTACCCACATCTGGAGGAGCTGCAGCTCAACGAGAACATCATCTCGGTCATCGAGCCCGGGGCCTTCGGCAACCTCCTCAGCTTACGGACGTTGGGATTGCGCAATAACAAGCTGAAGCTTATACAGCTGGGTGTGTTCACCGGGTTGTCTAACCTCACCAAACTGGACATCAGTGAGAATAAAATAGTCATCCTGTTGGACTACATGTTTCAGGATCTTTATAATCTAAAGGAGCTGGAGGTGGGGGATAATGACCTGGTCTTCATCTCAAACAGAGCTTTTCATGGCCTCTCCAGTCTAGAGCAACTCACAATGGAGAGGTGCAACCTGACCTCTGTGCCCACAGAGGCCTTCAGCCATCTCCATAACTTGCTTGCGCTCAAGATGCACAATTTCAATGTCAACATTATTAAAGACTTTTCCTTCAGGAGACTCTACCGTCTGAAAGTCTTAGAGATAGCAATTTGGCCATTTCTAGAAATCCTGACTGACAAGTCCCTCCACGGCCTCAACATTACCACCTTGAGTATCACGAATTGCAACCTTACTGCCATTCCGTATATTGCCATCCAGCACCTTGTGTATCTTCGGTCTCTCAACCTTTCTTTCAATCCCATAGAGGTCGTGGAAGGGAACAAAATGCACAATTTAATGAGGCTCCAGGTATTTGACTTAGTAGGGGGCCGATTGGTCACTATTGAGCCTTACTCTTTCAGAGGACTAAACTACCTTAAGGTTCTCAATGTATCCAGCAATAGCCTGAGCACTTTAGAAGAGTCTGCCTTTCACTCTGTGGGTAACCTAGAGACTCTGGCCCTTTATGACAACCCCTTGGCATGTGACTGCCGTTTGCTATGGGTCTTTCGGCGGCGTTGGCGGCTCAATTTCAACAAAAAGCAGCCATCTTGTGCCACACCAGAGTTTGTGCAGGGAAAAGAATTTAAAGACTTCCCAGATACTCTCTCTGCTAACTACTTCACTTGCCAGAAATCTAAGATCCGGGACCACAAACCCCTTCAGAGGATTGTGGATGAAGGGACAACAGTTCGTTTTGCGTGCCAAGCAGATGGGGACCCGGTCCCTGTGATTATGTGGCAGTCTCCAAGGAAGCAATTCATCACCACTAAAACGGTGGGACGTTTGTCAGTGTCAGTGGATGGTACCCTGGAAGTGAGGTATGCCCAAATACAAGACAATGGCACATATGCATGTATAGCTACCAATGCAGGGGGTAATGACACCAAACTTGCTCATTTACATGTTCATAGTTATTCCCCCAACTGGCCCCATCAGCCTAATAAGACATTTGCCTTCATCTCAAACCAGCCCAACGAAGGCAGTGCCAACGGGACTGGTAAATCAGGCCCATTTCCATTTGATATGAAGACTCTGATCATTGCTACTACTATGGGGTTTATCTCTTTCCTCGGAGTGGTGCTGTTCTGTCTTGTACTCCTCTTCCTCTGGAGTCGAGGGAAAGGTAATCCCAAGCCAAACATTGAGATTGAGTATGTGCCACGTAAAATAGAGGGAGAAACAAGTTCGACGGGGGACTCCCATAAGATTCGAATGAAAATGATGTAAAAGCCTCATCTTCACTGTAAGGGAGTCATGGTGAACTGGTGAAGGGAGCTGATGTGTGAAATCTTTGGCAACAGACTTCCTTTCAGGAGTGAGGAAGAAATTGTGTTTGTTTCCCACATGGAACTGGTGGAAGAAACAATGTCTAAAATAAAGCCTTTTCCAAATATTCTTTGCCAATCACTACTCGGCATTGCCCGGCTGGGATTGTTATTTCAAATGGAAGTCAAAAGGAATTTCAAGGGTTCACAGTTTCTGTTTTTTGCTTTGGTTACCGTGAAGGAGTCTGTCCAACTTTGATAATTTAAGAGCCAGAAAGTAGAAGGCCAGTTTTACCCATAATTGTCCTTGTCTTTTTACCTTTTGTCATTTTTTAAATGTACATAATTATTTCTGTGTACATAGGGCAATACAGTTGTTAAAAGCAAGGGTTCAGAAATCTTGTTCATGGGTTGTTGAGCATAATGGAGTTTTTGTGATGTGCTTACATTGGTCAGATACATGTAAACTGTATACCTGTCTGATAAAATTGCTGTAAATGACCATTGCCAACTCTTTATAAGAGATAGTCATTTTTTGTTTAAAATTAACTAATGATTATGCTTGACAATCATCCATATTCTAAAGTCAAGTGTCAGTCCTTAAATATGGCAAGTTTAAGTGGGTGGGATAAGTTTTGATGCCAGATATAAACCTATCTATATACCAAATGTAGCTTTGAAGCTAAAGCCATTTGGTATTTCTGAATGTGTGGTGAAGCCATTGATTATGTCTTGGCATTCAAAATGAAATATTTCTGATAGAAGTCTCACATGAAGTTTCAGTAGGTTTCATCTGCTGATAAAAAAAGTTTACATTTTTATTACTTTCTCTAATTCATCATATGGTATCATGATTAATTAACAATATTTTAATCCATCCTTAACATGCATAAGGCAGGGATTTCTCTGAAGGAAAATGTGTTCATAACCCCTTACATCAGTATTACCTCTGGAATAACGGCAGACTGTAAAACAATAAAATGATACTTTTTTTATTCATTGTTCATTTCTTTCACCATACTTTCTAACTCAAACCTACAAAAGTGTTTGAGATCATAGAAAGATTATGGGAAAGCTGTTAAAATCCTCATGATCCGATACAGTACTGTTGTCATTCAACATTTACCAGAAAGGGCTTGTCTGTTCAAATGCTCATTATGATTTCAGTGCATTAAACCCATTGTAATGCTAATCATTATGAATATGAAATGTGAAATCAATCTCAGGTTACATTTCATAGTTTAGACTCTGTAAGTCAGACTCTGTGGAAAAGGATTAACATAAATACATAACTTAAGGTTCCAAGGGAGGAAATCACAAAATCAAGGTATACGCTGAAGTGCAAGGTGAATGAAAGCAAAGTGAAGTGATGGTGATGATGTGTATAGTGTTTATATATATATATATATATATATATATATATATATATATATATATATATATATATATATATATATATAATCTCAGGCTTTATATATATATATAATCTCAGGCTGTCATGCTGTGACATTAATCAGTTTGAGTAAGAGGTGGTGTGATTTGTAGGTGAGAACAGACACCTCCCTCCTAAGTTTTTTTTATGCTGCTGACATAACAGGGCACTTGTGACCTAAACACGTGACCTAACTGAGATGAGTTATGATACCAATGTTTGAATCATTAAAACTACATAAGTAACGACAGAGAGGAGTTAGCGGAACACTGAAGATGTGATTTAGACTATGCAATATAACCAGTGTTGCTAATAAACCTAGAATATGGTAAATTATGCTGAATATGAAAATGTCAAGTGTCAACGTAGCTTTAATTAAAATACTTAAGTGAAACAGTGCTTTGCCTGAAGCAAGTTGTGCCTGCCAGTCTGGCAATGGTAGCACAAATAATTAATGAATAAGAGATTTAATGAAATTCAAAATTTGATCAGTGTTTACTCTGCATGTTTTCATGTTTTTAAATGTTGATACATAAATGAACGCTCGACTAATGTTAACTTATGAGATAGTTTGTCACAAGGCTAGGGCCTCCCTCAGATACATTTTGGTCCGACTTGGTGTACAAAAACAAACAAACAAACAAACAGCAAAAACTACCCTTATTTGCTCTTTCTATGGCACATTCATCTTATTTATCCACACATGGTACCCCCTCATAAATTATTAACACCATCGTAGGACTATTAGCATTGCTTGCATGTACAATCAATCCTCAGTGTTGTGAAGCATGAGACGCCATGGGTTGAATGAATCCAATATTGTGGATGAAACTACAGTAGACAACAACAATGGCATCGTAGCGCAGGACACACTGACAGCCGGTCGTGTCTCGCAGGAACACAATTGGCGTAGCTGCTCAACGAGAGGCAGAGGTAGCAACGAGGCTGCGTGTGTTGCCTAAGATCAGCCTTCAATTCTGATCGCAGCTAGATGAGTCACAGACCGTCAGCCGAGCCGTGCATGGCGCTTTAATACCAAACTCAACAGCTAAGGGGGAGAGGTGGGCTTTAATGAGGGAGGAAGTGAAGCGTTATGCCTCGAGTTTGTGCTCACACAGCGCAGTAGAGAGGCAGAGAGGGTGAGGCCGATATCATTAATTCTTAAAAATAAAGCCATCTGGACACAACTAACAAAAGAAGAGAATGAGGATGCATACATGCTCAAAAGATAATAATCATCACTGGATACATACATTTAATGATGATTATGTGCATAATGAATTTAAACGTATCAAAGGTGAATATTCTTCGCTTGTGTTACTTTATTACCCCCTGGGATTCAGGAGTATTGTGTAATTGACCCAAATGCTCTAAAGTGTGTCTTTACCACCCCGGAGTGAGGCACTACATCTTGTAGACTGAAGGGACTCTGGGGATCCTCACTGTGATGTGTCACACCTTCATTGCAAAGCAGCACTTACATCTGCAAGGTAAAAGTGTGCCAGATGTGTATGTGTGTGTGTGTGTGTGTGTGTGTGTGTGTGTGTGTCTGAGAGAGAGAGAGAGAGAGAGAGAGAGAGAGAGAGAGAGAGAGAGAGAGAGAGAGAGAGAGAGAGAGAGAGAGTAGTAGGAGGAGGAAGGGATAGGAGGGATAGGAGAAGGCAAGACAAGGTTGATGGTAGGAGGGAGTAGAATCCTACTATCACCTTGTAGCTATAAGACACCCAGGGGTGCTTCGGTTGCAAAGAGCTTGTTTACATTCTGGCAAAATAGAGGGAGGAAGAGTGGAACAAGAATGAGTGAATAAGTTAATAGATGCAGTCTCTGGGGACATTGGCCTTATGGAGACATGGGGCTTGTTTGTGAACACTGAGCAAGCGCACAAATAAGGCGTAAGACTGCGGCGCGTTTTGGAGTGGCAAAAATGTTGTTTGTTGTTTTCATGACTGGCGACAGAGTCACCAATTCGGCATAGAGGGGCGCAATAATAAAGGAGTTGGCTTAGACTGAATACACAATCAACATGCGGTTAGGTGTGTCGTCGCAATATCGAGTCACATTAACCTTTAAAAGCCGACGACACATATTGCAGTGACAGTTTCGTCACGGCAGCGAGCTTGCAGAAACTGTGTTAAAATACATTCACAGATACGGAAACAGACGTAGCCTACTTGTTTGTATAAGGTCGCCAAAATATATGGCACTAATTACAATAATAATCTATATTATTATCATCATCATCATATTATGTTATCTATAATCTTTTAATTAAACACAACAATATAAGCAATAATTACATATTACTATTATCATCGATGATCACTGTGATGAGAATTGTGAGCTGACTAATTTAAATTCGTTTAAATTTAAGCACTATCCATGCGTAATGCCCTGACAACTGTCTAATTCAAATAGTCAAAACTGAATGGCGTTTCCCTAAGGGGAAAAAATGAAATCAGTTATATTTTGGTAGGTAAATATATTTTAGTAGGGTGCTGTTTGTGGATTCGGTGTGAGCACGGACGTAGTTTTGGGGGGGGACGGGGGGGACATGTCCCCCCCACTTTTTCAAAAGCCGGTTTTGGTCCCCCCCAGTTTTTACAGTTAAAACCAAATATTTAAGTAGTGACGAAGTCATGTCCCCCCCACTTTTTAACGGTAAAAAAACCAATATTCAAATAGCGACAAATCTAGCACTAGGATCATGCAGCACCCCCCCCCCCCCCCCCCCCCCCCCCGCTTAACAGTTCGCCACCCCAGGTTGTGTCCCCCCCACTTATGAAATCAAAACTACGTCCATGGGTGTGAGAAATTGAACACGTCTTTATGTGTCTGCTTCAAGGGAGGAAAATGTCGTGTTGCACGTTGCGATAAGAGCAGGTCCGTGGAGGAGGTGGCGCACGCGCGGTTTTAAGTCAAAATGGGTTCGAATCTAATGTAGCGCCAACGAATTTGAAATGTCGCACCTCACCTCCCGTTGCGACACTCCACCCACCTTTCTGTCCACCAAATTAATATATGGTAATAAATACGCGTGAGCCCTTCAAAATCAGTAAAGCCCGTTAGGCGGCATTAAAGGCAGAGACAATGTTTTTTTTAAAGGGTTAATGAGAGACTTGACCCGACTGACCTTGGCAAATGTGGTAGAAATCTCAATTTCGCTTTCAGTGGCAATCTCAGGAAACACGGTTAGTTTTATACTTCCGGTATTCCGAGGTCCGGAATGCGTGGTTGGTGAGTGTTTACACAGTCATATGCAAATTATTTTGCTTATTTTGAGATATGGCAAAGTGTCACTTTCTTCACAAGAAGACGCAAATATGCTTAAATCAAATCCTTAAAGCTTGCAGGAAATGACACATCAGAGAGAAAACATTGTGATATATAATTGATGGTGAGTCTTCCTTTCATTATTAATAAACTGTAGCTGTGCATTTTTCATGAAATCCTGCGTCACTGTGGCCCTGCATCTGAGGGTAGCTTCGCTCTGTGCAACATTACACCAAAACGTCTGCTTGTGAAATTCCTGACAACGGATGACTGCTATGAAAAAGACTCTTCGGGATGCCCAGTGAGCATCAAACAGCAACAGGAGTGCTCATTTATCACAAAACCAACATCATTTTAATGCAGGCTGCTTGTACACTCTCCTACCAAACTCTAAATAAAACAGCCCTCTATAAATAAAGGAGAAAAAGAACCCATATTCCCTTCATTTTCACCTCATCTCCTTTCATATTTCTCTTTATGAATTTCATAGTGTTTTGAAAGAATTTGCAGCGGCCGATACTGCATACTGCACAGTAAGACAAATTCCTTTTGTAAATTAATCAAGCTTTTTAATATCACATCACAGTCTACTTCAAATTTCAGACTGGACATTGGTTTTAGGAAAACAAACACCTTTGGCTTGTAGTACAGTTAAAATGGTCCCAGTTTCTACAGAAGACCATTGTTTATCTGAAGAAGGTTTTAGGCTTTGGCCATATTGGACTATTTTCTGTATATTTGGTAACTATACACCGTAGTGCAACATGTTCCTACATGTGTGTATGGTAAATCAGCTCCAGAGAAAACCTTACGAGTGCCTTTCAGCAAGGTTACGTACAGCATTTCACTGCTGAAATAAACTGTACTGTTACAGTGACTGATATAAAAGCAATTCCACACAAGGACCATGTCATCATTCTCCCTAATCCCACCATCATCTAAAACGATTTCACAGGCACAAATGGAGCCATGGAATATACCATACCCAGAAATGGCCACACATTCAATATCGCCAATATTTACAAAATGTTTGCTATACTGACTGCTAGACCAAGTGTCTTCAAACTGAACATGCTATTCTCATATAATATAAACTCAAGGATGGCTTTTCAAGATGTCTCCATTACCTCAAATCTAAGCAGTAAAAACTGCACATTCACTTCACAGCTTACAGCAATGGTCTTAAGGCATGGAGTGTCTTGAGTACAATTAGGAAAGTTTACAGCAATACATAACATTTAACAGCACACAAGAAGTGGCACTTAAACATGAAAGAATGCCATCCAACCAGGAAATAACATTACGCTTCTTTCCAACTGAATTCTCATGCCATAAATATTCATAAAACACAGACATGCACAACTAAACTGGTGGATTTGCAGTTTCTGAATACATTTTTGAAAGATTGCTCCTATGCATTGCATGTACCTTTTTTGAGGAGGGTTGGTGGGGGTGGTTTGGCGGGTGGGGGGTGGTAAGGGGCATTTTCTGTCGCAGTAAATTATTCTCAATACAACCAGTCATCAAACTGAAGGTCTGGAACGTGCAACAACATGCACCCAATGTAATAAATAGCCTCGGGATTTTCTATTAAAAAATATGTCGCCGTTTTTAAACGTTACTCTGAAAACATCCCTGTCCCGTACCTCTGCTAGAAGCTGCAGACCTGCTGTGATGATGTGACTCAGGTTCTTTTGAAAGTGATACATGTGTGCTTAAAGTTGGAACCCCTTTTAATTATTCTTAAAGTTATGGCTTGGTGAACTAATATATACCTGGTAATATGTAAAAGGTCGATTTGTTTCTGAAATGGGTTTGGTCAGTTTTGTCAGTTGGTTAGTATTTGGCAAGCTCTTCTTGTCTATCAAGACCCATTTCAACAAAACACCTCTTAGATCTCCTAAACATATTATATATTTAAATTTCACACTGAAGAACACAACGTTTCCAGAGAAATAGGACATTTCAGACAGAAGTCCTTCATCCGTCTGAAACGTCCTGTCTCTCTGGAAATCTTGTGTGGAATATTATATATATATATATATATATATCAGTGGGGAACCGTCAGGGCCCTCTACGCCCTCTCAGAGGGCCTAAAATATTCTTAAAGCATTATATATATAATTATCCAATTTTATTTTATCTACTTACAGTTTGACATTCGACATCTAAACAATTACAAAAATATAAGCAAATAAAATATTCACCCGTGTCTATTCAATCTGTGTTGGAAGGTGAGGGGTTGAGTGGAAGCCTGTGAGCCTGTGTCTCCCCCTATCAGGACTGTGATGCCCGCTGTTCGTTTACAGAGGGCCTGGCAGTTATAATTCAGCGCAATACCAGTTTCAAATGACAGCAAAATTGACCAATCATATCTTCTCTCTTAGTGGGCGGGCTTAACTGTATGATAATTTCCGCCCGCTGTGGCGACGCTAGCTGTCGTTAGCACCATCGCTAGCTAGTTTCGATTCATCCCTTTGACGTCCTCGTGCGCGTTGTTTACATATTCCGCTTCCGAGAACCACGGAGCTGTGAACCTTATTTTGTTTGGAAACTTATTTTGCTTAAGATGTTATCTAGTACAGATATTATTGTTTATTGCGTTTTTAAAGCTGTACTGTCGTCTCAGTTTTTCTTTATTTAGTTTATTAAGAAAGGAAAAAAAAAATTTCGGGGGGGAGGGGGGGGGGTAGCGGGCCCAGGTTTAAAGGTCACGGTTCGCTACTGATATATATATATATATATATATATATATATATATATATATATATATATATTCTCATGTGTGTGTTTTTATAGAGACATTCTTTCATGTTAAGGCCAGGGAAGCAAGGAAATAGTCCTGTTATTGGACTAATAATTGACTGTTCAATGAATTATTTCAGTGTTACTAAGCTAAAAGAAAAATGCAAAACATTTCAATCTACCACACCATGTAGATTCTCTACTTGTATTAAATTTGTCCTCAAGAAAGTGAGAGAGATCCTTTGTTCCTTTTGTCCATGAAAGTGTGACCTTTCATATTCTTGAGGACTCCGTGCTCCTGACTCCCTACTCTGGTGCCTAACTAGACCACCATTGTGATACACTAAACAAAAGTTGGACATTTCCGATGTCATACAATGGCACTGGAAGTGCAAAGTAATGAAGTCAACCTCGAGTAAGTATTGTGTAAATTGAGTAAATTACCATTACATTTTACTGATGCTCTTCATAGAAACTGAGTAGATGGTCCCTTATGCAGAGGGAAAGAACTGTTATAAGTGCTTCACCATAGTGGGATCAAGTAGAGCAATTTATTACGCACACATAGAGAAGATGACACTACTTCACCTGCAAAGAGGTACATTACTTGTACAACTGTGTCACTCTGCTAAAATCTAGGCCACACAATTCCAGGCCCACACAGTGCACATCTAAAGCCATGAGCAGTTCACGGGTCTGACTGCATGCCTTCCAAACAGTGACTGAGCCCTTGTAGAAACCCCACCCTGCCACCACCAAACCCCCCTCCACCACTCGGTGCAACTGCTCTGCTTGGGGGCGATGTCTGATCATTCATTTTCAATTACCCTGCTATCAGACATCTCCCTCGGTTTCCGAATCAGTTTAGCGGCAGCAAATCAGGAAGCAGCACCCGTGGTGAGGGTGTGTAATCGCCAGGCGGACTGGCTCTCTTCCGTCGGTAGGAGCCACACGGAATCAGGGTGACGAGGCGAAGCAAGTGGCAGGGACGGAAGTCTCTGAAGCCTGCCAGTCGTCTGAATGCACTGTCCCCGTCCCCTAGCCAGTCCTATCTTCCACAATGGCTTAGTACTATTGAGACCAAATGTTAGACAACCTTAGGAAAGGTCATGTCTGGAGTGCTTAAAATTCAACTTCATTTCAGTATATTTTATTTTGTTTAGTCATTTTAACGTGCTCTGTAAACACGATGTTGCCTTCTGAATCTCGATTCCACAGCATACTACATGAGGCTTGTCTGTTGCATTGAAGAAGAAAAAAAATCTGTAGAACAGCTTTCATAGTGGAGGTGCAGCAGCGATAGTGCCATTCCTTAATCACAGTTATGGACATGTCCAGGTTCAGCTCCATGGTCGTAGCTCTCCGCCACCTGCCTGGCATTTATAGCCCACAGGCGGGCAGCAATCTGTGCTTATCTGACCCATAGTAAGTTAACGCACATATTCTATACTTACATATTAGATTGTCAGGCTGTAAGGAATCCAGCAGAGGCACCGTCAGCATCATAGATATGCTGAAGTAGTATATTCATTGCACTGGGTGAGGAGGCAAGGCATGAATTAATGAAATGGCTCCCATGTGGCCATCAGCAGTAAGTAATCAAATAATTCATGCACTCTTCCATTCGGGAGATGGCCTGCCAGCTGTGCATGTGCAGCCCACTGAGATCCTGGCGCTTTGGTGGCCAACTGGCCCTGATCAGAAGAACACTACCATCTGCCTGGCCAAATAACAAGAGGAGTCATAATCTCTCTTTTGTCACATATAAATAACTCTGTCAGAGAGAAGGGGGGAGATGTAATTGGCATGGATTTAAAGTGACTGGAGCAGGTGTCTGAGAAGGGGAGGAGATGGCGACGTATGAAGCACACACTGTTTTCTTCTAACCTACATCTGATGTTTCTTATTCAAACCAGGAGGTCATCTTATATACCTATATCTTTAATACCTATATCTTTTGCTAGAGTGTTCTGTATCTGGTTAGGTGGATCCTACTCTAAATGATCACAGGACATGTAAGTCATTACACACGCTGTGGAACAGTGGCATGTTTTCAAGCACCATCTCAAGGTTAGATTGACAAAAAGTACCAGGGAACAAATTAACTTGGGCTTTTAAGTAGTAAAGCTGTACTGGTGCTTTATGGAAATTTTGTGGTCCATGGAGAACAGGATGGAGGAGACGCGTGTCTCCTCCACTACACCATTCACTACAGGTATTCACCACTAAACCATATGTTTCTGTAAAGGTCACCCAGAGCCTCCAGCTCATGAATTGCCAAATGTCACCCTGCTAATATGATTATCCTCAGCCTTCTTCCTGTGAATTCATATTTGCCCTGACAAATCTGTCATATCGCTGTGATTATTATGTAGTCATGAACCAGGTCACCTTTACAGACATGTTCGTGCAACCTGTTTAGCAAAATGGTTTTGTGACACCACAAGAGGTGACACCCTGGTGTGGACCCGTGAGTGGTGTGCAGAGGTGACACCCTGGTGTGGACCCGTGAGTGGTGTACAGAGGTGACACCCTGGTGTGGACCCGTGAGTGGTGTACAGAGGTGACACCCTGGTGTGGACCCGTGAGTGGTGTGCAGAGGTGACACCCTGGTGTGGACCCGTGAGTGGTGTGCAGAGGTGACACCCTGGTGTGGACCCGTGAGTGGTGTACAGAGGTGACACCCTGGTGTGGACCCGTGAGTGGTGTGCAGAGGTGACACCCTGGTGTGGACCCGTGAGTGGTGTGCAGAGGTGACACCCTGGTGTGGACCCGTGAGTGGTGTACAGAGGTGACACCCTGGTGTGGACCCGTGAGTGGTGTGCAGAGGTGACACCCTGGTGTGGACCCGTGAGTGGTGTACAGAGGTGACACCCTGGTGTGGACCCGTGAGCGGTGTGCAGAGGTGACACCCTGGTGTGGACCCGTGAGTGGTGTGCAGAGGTGACACCCTGGTGTGGACCCGTGAGTGGTGTGCAGAGGTGACACCCTGGTGTGGACCCGTGAGTGGTGTACAGAGGTGACACCCTGGTGTGGACCCGTGAGTGGTGTGCAGAGGTGACACCCTGGTGTGGACCCGTGAGTGGTGTGCAGAGGTGACACCCTGGTGTGGACCCGTGAGTGGTGTGCAGAGGTGACACCCTGGTGTGGACCCGTGAGTGGTGTACAGAGTTGACACCCTGGTGTGGACCCGTGAGTGGTGTGCAGAGGTGACACCCTGGTGTGGACCCGTGAGTGGTGTGCAGAGGTGACACCCTGGTGTGGACCCGTGAGTGGTGTGCAGAGGTGACACCCTGGTGTGGACCCGTGAGTGGTGTGCAGAGGTGACACCCTGGTGTGGACCCGTGAGTGGTGTACAGAGTTGACACCCTGGTGTGGACCCGTGAGTGGTGTGCAGAGGTGACACCCTGGTGTGGACCCGTGAGTGGTGTGCAGAGGTGACACCCTGGTGTGGACCCGTGAGTGGTGTGCAGAGGTGACACCCTGGTGTGGACCCGTGAGTGGTGTGCAGAGGTGACACCCTGGTGTGGACCCGTGAGTGGTGTGCAGAGGTGACACCCTGGTGTGGACCCGTGAGTGGTGTGCAGAGGTGACACCCTGGTGTGGACCCGTGAGTGGTGTACAGAGGTGACACCCTGGTGTGGACCCGTGAGTGGTGTGCAGAGGTGACACCCTGGTGTGGACCCGTGAGTGGTGTGCAGAGGTGACACCCTGGTGTGGACCCGTGAGTGGTGTACAGAGGTGACACCCTGGTGTGGACCCGTGAGTGGTGTGCAGAGGTGACACCCTGGTGTGGACCCGTGAGTGGTGTGCAGAGGTGACACCCTGGTGTGGACCCGTGAGTGGTGTGCAGAGGTGACACCCTGGTGTGGACCCGTGAGTGGTGGGCAGAGGTGACACCCTGGTGTGGACCCGTGAGTGGTGTGCAGAGGTGACACCCTGGTGTGGACCCGTGAGTGGTGTGCAGAGGTGACACCCTGGTGTGGACCCGTGAGTGGTGTGCAGAGGTGACACCCTGTTCCTGTTTTAGGTTCAGTTCCCAGCTGTATCATGTGCCGTTTCTGTCATAGGCACATTGGAGCTACACTGGCTGCTTTGAATGGAAGAGAGACTAGCTTTGTCATTTGTTGTTGTTATTTTGATAGGGAACGCAGTGATATATTCCACTTTTGGGGCTCAGGGGTTTCTTTCACAGCAGCTGTGTGGTAAAGACCTGACCATATACCACAATGTGTTTGCTTTGCAAATGCAGGATCGCTGGTTCGCGTCAGCCAAAATTGTTGCAGTTACCCCGTGGATTTAATGCTGAAGCTTTCAGATTTCTGCTGACAAAAACAATGAGCGATCTCGCAAAACGCTTGCACTACTTTCCTGATGGAACGGCAGTGGAAATCAAAAGATGTATATATTTTTTTTTCTCATGGTAAATGAAAAACAACAATAAAAGTCCATTGCATGGGACTTCTTTTTCTTTATTTTTGGTTTCCAACCATTAGCAGCTATGCTGTACAGGCACATCTCTGCATGCATAGCAGTGTTGTTCCTGTGAAAATTGCAGATGTTTGAAGCATTGCGTGCACAGAGCATTAAGAGCCTGCTTGAATCCTTGAAGCAGATGCTGCCCCTTTACACATATGGGGTTATTAGCGTCTTGAGATGATGAAACATTTTTACACAGAAGCCATCAATCAAACCTTGTCAGGTACTTTACGGATATTTTCTACAGTGATATAGAATTTTGTGGTATTGCTCACGGTGCTTCTCTCCTTCTCAGACACCTTATATATTACATAGGCGTGACAAGACATCGTTGTGTGTTTGATCACCTGTACATTGAGAATAAATGCAAATCAAAGAAAAAGGCTCATCATTTAGCAAGTTTTCCCTCCTTTAAAATGTAGTCATTTCCACAGTGAAAGAAACTGGAATACATTAACCTTTTCTGCTGTTGTTTTTATTCCTGTACTTGATTGTTAAAAATGGAACAACACCGATCATCCGGTCGGCAGCCCGGGGACTCGTTCGAGCCGCTGTCTCTCATCAGCCTTCCAGTAAACAATTACGACAACAAAGGAAGTGGATCAGGGAAACGGGTCTCTTTTGTCGGCACAGGTACGTCCCGGCTTTTCCAAAGACTTTTGCGATCATTGTGGCGAGTGAATAAAAGGTCACCGGTGCTCTCAGACACAAATGTACGCAGCCCCCAGTATTATCGTAGAATTTCAGACAGCTTCCCAGCGTCGCAAACCACGGCATCCTAACCCGAATTCTCAAAGGAACACATCTTTTTATCCCAATTTTTGAACAGACATGCTAGGGGCAGCTGTCGTCTTTGCCTTTTTTCCCATTACAGGGGCTGCTTGGACGCTGGCTGCCACATGATAAGCTCTTGAACAAGCTAGACACTATATTGCATAACGAATACCCTCATTACATACAGTACATAAGCCACTATCTGCGATGCAGTGTCCCACAGACGCCATCCGTGCAAATTATTAAAGTGCCACGCAAGAGACAACAAATTCACAGTCTACTTGCCAGGGTGTGATTGGAATTTCACTGGAGTTTGAGACAATATCCAGGTTCCATTTGTATATCCAATTTATGAAATGGTTTTCAATAAAATGAATGTGTAATAGTTGTCTGATTAATGTAAAGGATTACACCAATATTCTAAAACCTGGGCCACATTCATATTTACGTATGCTGTACAGTTGTGACTTTGTATGCTATCAAAGCCTTGAAATCAAAGTGACATTGTTTTTAAATATACCTTATAAACAGATTCCATAATATATTGCTATGACACTGCAGACTCTGGGGCACCTGTATGGCTTTATGAAGAATTTGGCCATAATTGAAGATGGATGTCTCCTTTTTTTTTCAAGCTGCCTCGAAGTTGAGCTGAAAGTGTTTGGAAGCTGTGAGCAAATATTGATTTTGCTCTTTTCCTTCTGTGGGCTGCTACTGCAGTGACAGTTCAAGCCACCCTCACTGTGCAAAAGGCAATGTGTGGGACTTAAGTGATTCAACCATCTGCCACCCCACCCCCTCATCCAAAAAAAAGAAGAAATAAATACAACAAAAAAAAACAAAGTCTCCTCTGCGTGTTTCTCCCACACACAGACTCGCACAACATGATCGAGTTAAGGTGCCATATTGTCAATTGTGATTATTTTCATCAATGCGTGCATTACAGATGACCATCAGTCCTTATGTAGGATTCCATTCAAATTTCTTCATCTGCTCTCATTCCAACATATTGTGCCCTGGCATGTCCCTGTTCCAGTCATCCTGATTGTGTCGGGCCTGTCATTCCGGTTTCCCATTATGCCACGCGTCTTGGCGAATGTACCCAGATGCCAGAGTTACTGGCGCTACAGAGTAATGACAACCGGCCGACGGGCGTGCGAGCTGCCTCGTCTTCCTCTGCTTCAATCAGCGGAGTGTTGCTTCTACTGACACCCTTCATCTGAAGCTCTTCCGCAACACCCTGCAACGAGGCACAGCAACGAGGCACAGCAACTCTGGCGCGTTTTCGGTTTGTTTTCTTGTAAACTGGTGTGGCTGTAACTGGTGTGGCTGTAATTTATGTTAATTTAACCTCGAAAAGTAATTCTATCAATGCTCATTAATGTGTCAACAATCTCTTGATCCATTTATCTCTCTTTCTCCCTCTCTCTCATACACACACACACACACAAACGATCATGCCCCACATTTCTCCTGTGCTCATTCTGCTTACTTTTGATTTATTCACTGCTGCATAATAAATGGAATCAATTTCAACTGATACAATATTCAGTGTTATAATATAATTGTTAGTCATTTTACTACTGTATTGTATGCTAATCCAGACATATTCTTTTGAAAACTGGCAGCTATTCAGAAGTATGTGCAAAGTGTGCATCATTATTGAGGCACAGGCAAGAAGGCAGTAGCAAAAGAATTAGCCCAACTTGAATGACTCATTAATTATTAAACAATCTATCTGGGATAAATGTCTGTTTGTTTGGGTGCCACATTTGGTAACAGAAAACAATCTCACAGATTTTTTGAAAATTCAGTCCATGTAAGGCATGTATACTGTGAGTGTGTGTTACTTCACAGGGAGCTCAGAGATTGGGGGAACAGCTGTCTAAAAATATTACCCCATTGCCAGTGAGAAACCCTGTTTGTCAGAGGTCAAATAAAGGGAGCAGCTTGCCCCATTTGGAGCTTTTAAACAGTGCACTGACACATGACAAACATAATTATGCCACCCCGTGCCGAGGGACCCTCGTTTACGCACGAAAAAACCAGCGCCATTTCAAAGGCCTCGCCTGGACCGTCAGAATTCGGCCCCAGCTCTGGCCTGGAGAACTGGAGCCGGGCAGCGTGTCAGAGAAGACACGACGTCCGTTGAGGATGCGGCGTGGCGGAGGCGGCGGTGGGTGTGTGGGGAGGGACTCGCGCGGCTGGTGTCGGTAATGAGAGCGTTACGGGCGAGCTAGGACCAGCCCCTCCGTCACAGCCCGACGAGGCAGAGCTGTTGCTGCGGGGGCCCATGTGGCCATGTGGCTCTCCGTTCTCCTCCCAGTGGTTTACACAGGGAGAAACAGGGAGGCCTGCTTAACCGCCTTCAGATGACACTCAGTAGAAGGAAAATCACATTTGTGTTCAGACCTCCCTTAAAAGGAGATGCTTTCAGATTTCAAGGTAGATAGCAATCTTAAAAAAAACAATCTCCATCTATTTCTCTTTTTTGCCTGATTTAACCAGCTCCACATTTTTCATTTAGATGCTCAATGCTAATTTTCTTTCAACCTCTCGTGCTTCTCTACCTCTGCTGCGCCGCCTTCTTTCAATTTCATGGGTGTACAGGTGAAGAAGGCTCCGGGTGCCACTACCCCTAAAAGTAGAGTTTAAATTTCAAGCCACATTAAGCCTTCCTCGTCTACTCACGGCTCTTTGCAAACACAATTGCCTCCCACTCCCTTCGTCTCCCTCAGACTGTCTGGCCGCGTTATTTTAGTTGGCGTCTCCCGGCTCGCCAACCCTACATCATTTCGTGCCAGTCAAAAAGTGCAGCGTGCTCGGAAAAGCACAACTATGATCCCGGCCGTGGATTTCTCCTCCTTTGGCGCCTCGTGAAGACAATGTCATATCGGCTCTGGCAGGCGGGGAATTGCCATGGGCTGATGGAATTCGGTGTCTGTCCACTCCCATCGTCGTGATCCAGCTCGCCTTTCCTGCGCAACGCGGACAAGTTCATCCACTCCTATCCCTCCTCTTCCACAACGGATCATCCACGAGGTCCAGAACACCAGCATCTGTTTCGCTTCACAGCACGTTTTTCTCTAAACAGTGGGCTCTTTATTGTCATAACAGATACTTACTGCACTGTTTTACTCCTTACAGGTGCTATTTAGTGGAAATTGAGTGGCATCTCCTTTCACAAGTACCATAACAACAAAACAGGTACCTTTATTTCAACCTGCGGGCCAAACGGGATCTCTCTCCGAGCTGTTGTCAGACACTGGTAATCAAAGAAATTCAAATGTGCCTCATTCTGTATTCATGAAGAGATGCTCACTTAAAATTTGCAGGGGCTCTGCTGAACACGATTTGGTCTGGTCGCTCATTAGTTTTACTGTCTATTTTTATTGTCGCCTAAAATTGGAGTCGCATCGGAAACGATGAAATTCACCCAGATTTGATAAGATAGCGCAGCTGGTAAAGCTGCAGTGTATAAATGCTGTTAATATCCTCCCCTTTAAAATAATATTATGGCAAGATTTTTAATGATTTGCAAAAAAACACTCAGACTTTTTATGAGATTTCACGTGAAAATTCAACCCGGGGCTATTTAAAGCCTATGTGACGTTAATGGTGCATACAGTTGTATTTCCTGTTCTGAATCCTGCAAACCAGGTGGTACAAAAGGTTACAGACAATTACTGATAGAGCTGGTAAGCATTTTCTGTTGTAAAATGGTAGAGAGACATCCCACTTTGAAATCTAGTGACAGTTAACCTCCTTGAAATGAAGGAACGACACGCTATTCACTCTTTGTATTAACTATGATTTTATGTTGGACTGGTTGCCTATTAACCTGTTGCTGAGCAGGCGGAAGGTCTATATGTCTTTTGTAGATTTATGAGATTCCTCCTAAATATCAATAAATGTTGACAAAATATCAACATCAGTATCAACAACATACTGACTACTTGTGAAATCTGCATGCCAACTCCCAAGTTACAAACTGTTTGACTGTCAACATTCAAATCAGATATTCACAAAATTTTTTAAAAGTGTGTAGGCAGATAAATTATTATGTAGCCATAATAATGGTGTATTGTACGGTGTATTTCTGACAGAAACACAGTGCATTAGTGCATTAGCAGTCTTAAAACTTTATTTAATACAATTAAAACCTTGTGTAACAGATCTGAGAATGCAGTCATCGTTAATTGGTTTTCATTGAAATCCTTTCATGCGTGATTCATCTTCTGTGCATCACTCCACCTACCCAACTCTGCTCCACTTCACTTCATAATAAATATCTCATTTAGATCTGTGGGCTAAAGACCTTATTGAGTCTACATACATCTAATGAATTCATTTTCATTACACGTGTCATTTTGAGGTGGCTTGTTTATTTGTTTATTTATTGAACTTAGATTACTCTTGTGTGTGCAGTCATGCTAATGAATGAATCATCACTACCCATCTGAGTCATTTGTCCAGGATCTTGTGAGGTGTAAATTAGAGCTGGCCCATTCAGGACCTGCTTTGTGCACGAACCAGCTCCTGCCACCCGAGTGGCACCTCGGCACGACGCTTGCCTTCCAACCGCTCCTTGGTCTATGCGAGACTGCCGCATTCAGTGGACATGCGGTGGACTCAACTGAGTTCATGTGCTGGTCCCATTAGTTTAGCAGCGTGGAATAAAAGCATCTCAGAGGGGGAGAGTGAGTCACCGGTCCTTGCTTTCCTCTCTGCAGCCACTGCTGAGAGATCTCATGGCATGGAAAACTCTTCCATTTCATAGCACACGGGGAAGACGCTGGGCTCAGTGCATGGGCGTGCGCTTGTGTCAAAGAACTATTTCAG
This sequence comes from Brachyhypopomus gauderio, assembly GCF_052324685.1. Lineage (NCBI taxonomy): Eukaryota > Metazoa > Chordata > Actinopteri > Gymnotiformes > Hypopomidae > Brachyhypopomus > Brachyhypopomus gauderio. Next base: position 13,421,981 of record NC_135211.1, on the reverse strand, counting down.
ACTATTAAGTGTGACAACTTCACATGGCATCAAACACTTACAGTACAAGGGAAAGTCTAAGATTGCAATCTCACATGGAGTACCTTGCTGAAATCCCCCACAAGTCTCAGGATGGCAGTGCCATTCAATAGGTGTTTATCAAACTGGCTAGTCGCACTTTAAAGGTAGATTAATGTGTCACTACTCTGGACTATATTCCCCTGAATCATAAGCTTCTGGCTAATTGTCCATTATGAACATAATTATACTCTTCAGTGTCACACTACCTCCTCTGGACAATCTGAGCAACCTTGATTAGCTTTAACAAATTAATGGGATATAATTTGTCAAACGTTCATACTACATCTGTCCTCTTTAAATCAGTAATTTGTAATACACATATTTTAAGTCTTTGATTGCCCTCTTTAATATTCTCTTGCATAGTTCTGTGACATGTGTCCAGCTAGTCAAGCAGTTTGTTGGCCATTAGTTTTGATGTATATGATTTGACAACATAAGAGTGGATGAGGAGAGGTGAAAATAAACCACTCTGCATGCAGACACGTCAAAGCATGAGTTCACTCAAGAGCTATCGTGTTCCGATTCACTGCAGGTGTAAAAGGTACAGCACATTGGTATTCCTCATGTGGCCGCCGAGTTGCCTCCTATCAGACGGAGGCTGTTGGAGGTGTTACAGAGCTTCACCATCTACCTCAGGGTCAGAGTTCATCGCAAACTACCATTGACATACTTACCATGAAGTCCATTGAACCTTAAGGGTTTCAGACATGTAAAAGGCAGAGATGCCATTGAATTCTCTTGAAAATAAACCTGGTAATTGCAGGCTAAAAAAATCCCCCTCTCAGTAACCCACCAAACTGATCAAAGCTACTTCAAGGCTCGATATCACTCGTAATAAACACTGTTCATTTCATAAGGTGCTTCGGGACCAGTAGTGCAAACATCCAGGGGGTAGTTTACCTCAGAGTATCACCTCTGCAGCAGCATGTTACCTCATGCACACACACACACACACACACACACACACACACACACACACACACACACACACACACACACACTTCTGAGGGGATTGTCGGGACATCGGCAGATAAAACACTCAATTAAGACACTTCAGAACTCATCTTGCTGCTGCCATCAGCGGTCACATTATTAATAATGCTAACTGAGCTTGTGTCACTGACGTACATGCCCCAATGCTACAATGCGTCATGAGGTGGTATGCTTTGAAGTCTTTGTCTTCATCTTTGACTGCAGAATTGCTTGTAACCCTCCAACCCTCCAAGGTCATGTTGACCTCTGGGTTTTACAGCGGTGATGAATGAGCAAGAAGAAAGTGAAAATGTTCATTTCCATGCTCTGGCAAATAATGATGTGGACTATTCAAGTGTGTTATTTCGAGAATACAGATCACGGTTGGTTTTGTGTGATAAGCCACGTGATCTCGTTTATGTTCTAGATGTTTGTGGTCTCATCAACTGGTCTTTTGTGAGTTGTAGTCTGACAGATTTGCAGCTGAAAAGAGCCTTGTGATAATGTGCTGAATTACTGTGGCTATTTTTAACTTATGAGAAATGCTGTGTGCTTTATTATTTTAACTTTATTTAGTTTTGTCCCTTTTCCACAGATTTGCTGACAAATGACAAAGCGCCACACAGCAGGAAACAAATAAATGTTTTATTTATGGACCACTGCATTTTATTTATTTGATGCTTTATGAAATGACTCTTATTTATAGGTGGTGTTTTGTTTTTGATTTACTGTTGTGCCTCGTAGTGAGCGCCAACCGAGAGTAGTGACCGATTATTTGGCTATAGAACTAGGTGAAGATCACGGAAGACCTGATGTGCATTAAAGTAATTTGTTTTCCAATTAAATAAAGCCTTGGTAAGATAAACAATGCCCCCTTTCTCTATTAGTTATATTTAATAGGTCTCTCCTATCTGAGACATTTCATAATCTTAAAGACCCCTCCTCTGAAAATCAAGTTTAGACCTTGTAAACATGCCCATTTGGTTTTTATATGGTAAAAGTAACAAATCATCAGTGAAATATGTCAGGGCCATGGCTGAGCATATTGGATTTGGAACTGCAGTGTACAGATCACAGAAACTTAAGGAACCAATCAATGTGTGGGGTGGGGCTTTTCATATCATTAGCATAATGCTTGAGTAACATGACCAGAGGAGATGTTTTCTGCTTGCTAAATTTCACTATTTCAAGAGTGATGGTAGAGATGTTTTCTATTATTGACTGCAAAGTTACAAATGGAAAAAATGTGAAAATCCCATCGAAACATCCAAAGAACATGCGGTATCCATTTTATAGAGGACTGTTCTGATCATTTTATTCACAAAAGATACACAAAGCATATATCGAAGCCTGATGCTGTTCCATTCATTTATCTTGAGGGCACAGCGTGTGCAAGCCAACATGTTGGTCAACCACTACATTTTATATTTTGTGTGTGCCTGCGTTATTTGTCAACTGTGCACAGCAAATCTGCTGTGTTCTAGATAATGTTAGTCAGCCAAGTTATCCGATGATTCATGCCAAATCCTGACAGGACATTTAAAATGGCTTGGAGATCTTGATGAAGAAAGCTAGGGTAAACATTACTCAAAACAGGTTGCCTGGTACCTCAGCTGTTGAATTAGATGACAGCTATATTGATTCAAATAATTTTGGAGTTCTTCACGTGACTTCTGGGTTGTTCACAGAGGACGAATGTCATGATAAAGGTCATCCTCACAAGCTGCTAGGATAGCATTAGCAAGGTAAGGCTGGCTAGTGTACGTGGCACATGGAGAATGCTGCTTTAACACAGATAGCCCTGAACGCTAAGCTGTCCTACATGCAGTTATATGCGAGATGTTTATTTTTATGTAGAACTCTAAACAGTATATTCTGTTATTCAGTTATCTGTTATGTTTTACCTTTATGTTTCTAACACTGTAGTGAGTGATACATATAATGCATTACCATTCTGATACACTGACATTGCCACGTTTTACCACTCGCCATTGTGTAGCATACAGCAGTTAACAATATAAAAACAAGCAGAGTTTTGTGTGTTTGACGAGCAGAGTCAAAGGTGAGCAGGTAATCATGAGCAGCAGGCGAGCGGCAGAGGGGTGGGTGGAGACCAAAGGCAGGGGATTTGCATATTCATAGATCCACGCATATTGAATGAAGGGACAGGTGTGTTACATTTAAGTCACTTTTTGGGTTATTCTTTTTGGACATAACTTCTAAATATATAGTTTTTATGAATTGATATGAGTTTTAGAGGTTTAATTGATGACAGGAGAATGCCAAAATTAGGACTTGAATTAGGATCACTTGAGAATGGATTGTAATTTGAGGCAATACATGACATTTAGATGTAAGCATTTTTTTTTTTAAGTGTAAAATGAAAATAATCAAAACTTAGATCAAGCTCTTCTTACACATTAACATGTGGTCGCAAAGTGTTTTGTGCTCAGATCAGAAAAGGGTGGTAAGCTGAGTGACCGTTGTTTTGTTTTTTACACTCGTTCCATTCTTCATGAAACTCTTTGGTTTTTGACAGAGGCTGCATCAGTCAAGACCTCATCATCCAGCAGTACCAGTGACCGAGAAACTGTTTGCTCTGTAAAAAAGAAAAAAAGCTGCGTTGAGTTTCTGAATACTGCTGAAGTCAGTAAAGCAAGTTTATCTTGATCATTTCCAAGTCATAATTTAGTCACATTATATATTTCTTGCCTTTTGAAGGCCTGTCCGAGTCAGCGTAAAGGTCTAGTTCTATGCTGGCCAAACTGGAGTTAATTAATTAAATGATCAGTGTGGCCAAGATTGAACTTTGCTGAAGCATTATTTTCCATGCCAACTAAAGGCAGAGGTGGACGTTCCAGGTTCAGAAAGTAAAAGTCCTCACCAAGATTTTGCTCAGGCTTCTTGGATTGTGTTGATTCCACTAATTTTACCTGCCACTAATTAGAAAATCCAGCAAGCTTGAGTAAAATCCTGGGAAGGAGATTTACATTCTGAACCTGGAATGTCCATGTCTGACTAAAGGAATTGCATTACCGAGGATTGTTTTTGTGTTTGAAATATTTTTAAATATTCTCCAAAAAAAGAAAAGAAAAAGAGCTAAGGTTTTGGAGGATCAGCCTGATTGCAGACTGATATGAAGAACTGTGCACGCTCCTGGTCCCCATGGACAGCCACTTGTCAGTACAGAAAGTCACCAATACACACCAGTGGGAAAACACAGACTGCATTTAGTGTGCTCTGTAGGTTTGCTTTTTGCAACATACTTTAAAACTTTGAAATGCTGTACTTGTGTTTTATTGGCAGTGCAGTTTCAGCAGTTTTTGCTGTTTGCCCCAAAACAGCAGGAATTATGGTCAGAACCTTTTTTGAATATGTATTATGCAAGTTTGGTTATGAGATTGGAATGCAAAATATATATATTTTTATTTAGTTAAATTTGAAACTTTCATACTTAATAGAATGGATTCATAATTGAGTTAATGAGTAAAAACAGTTAATTATATACCACATTATTTATAGACAATTTCTAATGTGTAACATATTATAGATGTCATCTATAAAGTGTCAGGTGTTCCTGATACTATACCAGCATTTATTCCTAACACTCTTGGTGTTACCTTTCCTATACTATACTGGTGCTAATGCTTCAGCACATTTTTCATTGTTAATTTTAAACTAATTAAAATCTGACAACAACAGCGAAAAACATATAAGTGAAAATTACTGTGAGTGATCTTTAGAGACCTGTCAGCTTGTATACTATTGGTCTTATTTTAGTTTTTATCACTGATTAATTTATTCTTTAAAATAGCAATTGATTCTACCAATAGGCAGAATAATGTAGATTACACACAGATGTCAAGGTTAGGCATGAACCATGGCCTATATATTAGTACTGTAGGACTGGATGTTTAGTTTAATAAACAAGTGGGTGTTTGGCTCTGCAAGGCTCTTTTTATGAGTTCTACTTACCATGACATAAAGCAGTATACACGTTGGGTAAAATAGCGCATGTCACCAATTTTCTAAGTAAATATATTTCTAAAGGTACTGTTGACAGGAAATGTTCACCAGGTGTCAGTAACAATCCATCAAATCCACACATGCAAAGAAATCAAACACAGATGTCCATAAGTTGTGTGTAATAATGAGAAATGACACAGGGAAAAAGTATTGAACACAAGGGAAGTGCAAAAAGCCATGGAAGGTCATGACACTGGCTGATATCTATCAGCAATTAGAAGCAATCCTGCCACTTAGTGCAAATTGATATCAGCTGGTTCAGCCCCAACGGATGGCCTATAAAAACATGTCTCATTACCAAGGTGTCACACAAGAAACATCTCATGGTGAGGAAAATCAGTAAGTGTTCTCAAGACCTTCACAACCTTATTGTTGCAAAGCATACTGATAACATTGGTTACAGAAGAATTTCTGAAGTACTGGTGGTTCCAGTGAGCCATAATTGGGGCCATAATCTGGAAGGGGAAAGAAGATCCATGACCAGGTGTTTCCCACAATATCACAAACAGGGACGTGAAAAGAATTATCAGAAGAGCCAAGGGCCACTTGTGGAGACCTACAGAAAAATCTGGAATCAGCAGGTGCTGTTTCAAAGAAAGTACTGCACTCAACCGCCATGACACATGCATGCTCACCACGCAACACTCCATCACTGAAGAAAAAGCATGTCAAAGCGCATTTAATGTTTGCTGAACAACATTTTTTTGGACTTTTTGGATGCCATAATACACACCATGTTTCGAGGTCAAAAGGTACTGCGCATCACCCCACAAACACCACACCAACAGTCAAGTTTGGAGGTGGGAACGTCATGATATGGGTCTGTTTTTCAGAATACGACACTGACACACTTTATGTATTTGAAGGAAGGCTGAATGGAAAAATGTACTGAGATATTATTGATAAAAATCTGCTACCATCTACCAGGATGATGATGAAACAAGGGTGGACATTTCAGCAATGATCCCAAAGCTGCAAGAATGGCCCAATCACCTGACCTGAATCCAACTGAAAATCTATGGAAAGAAACTATAGGTCAGAGTTCATAGAAGGAGCCTATGGAACCTTCTGGATTTGAAGAGTGTTTATGTGGACAAATGGGCCAAAATCATACCTTAGTGAGTTTAATGTATGGACATCTATGTTTGATTTCTTTGCATGTGCGGATTGGGTGCATTGTTACCAACATCTGGTGAGAATCTCATGTCAATCACACCTTTAGAAATGTATATACTTAGGAAATTTGTGACATGTTCAATACTTATTTTACTTGCTGTATGCTTAAAAGTCTGAAGATGATTCCTGATGATTCCTAACGGCAGTGTGTACTAAGATACATAGAGATATTAGAAATTGTAGTGAAGTTCACAAAGTTTCAAAACACAGGCCTTGTATATATGAAGATGCAAACATGAGATTGGGAGAACCTTCTTCAGACCAAAATAAGTTTGCTTAAGGTTAACCCCACCCCCTCTTTAGGTTAACCTCACCCCCTCTTAAGGTTAACCCCACCCCCTCTTTAGGTTAACCTCACCCCCTCTTAAGGTTAACCTCACCCCCTCTTAAGGTTAACCCCACCCCCTCTTAAGGTTAACCCCACCCCCCTCTTTAATTTATGTCGGGGTTTAAACGCTGTACTGCTGCACTCTGCTGTATACTGTCAGATAAATTCAGAAGACAAGTGAAGTTAAGCTATATCTGAAGCCACTTTACATACACACTGGAATTCCCACATTGCTTTATCACCCGTTCCTTTGTGATTATAAGTTTATTCAGTCTGAAAGGAATCACTCACATTGTATTTGTAATTTCTGTCCATCCATTCATCCATCCATCCATCCATCCATGTCACAGTGACAGCTCCGGACCCCTCCTTGTGGGCGTGTCGCTATGTCGTCTGCGTGCAGTTATGTCGTGTGTGTGTGGGTCGTTTGTGAGCGTGTTCGTAGTCTCACCTGTCTTGTCTCGTGATCACTGGGGAATGTGTTCAACACCTATTTAATGTGCATTCGCGCAATGTCTCGTGTTCGTCTTTGTCTTGAGTTCGTGCCTGTGTGAGTGTCCATGTTTGTGTGCTCACGTTATCATGCCAACTTCACCTGTGTCAACATTAAATGTTCTGTGTTTCACCGTCATTGTGTCGTCGTGCCTGCCTCCTCCGCATCATCACAATCCATCCATCCATCCATCCATCTATCCATCCATCCATATTCTTCTGCTTATCCAGGTCAAGGGGGCAGCAACCTAAGCAATATGTGTGATAAGACTATAAGAAAAAGGCTTACATCTATTACATTAAACGTTCATGTGCAGTTCAAAGGCACCAGAAATTCACATGCCCTCTTTGTGCATCCTTCATCCTTTGTGAAGCCTCAGTTCTCTTAATGCAGAATACACGTGCACCACAGTTCTCTCTCTATCTTTTGTGTGTGGGGGTTTTTGTGGGTGACAAGCCTACACCAGCTCCAGCTTTCTGCAGGCCGAATGGACCGCTCGTCTTCACTTGAATGCAAGCGTTGTTGTTCGCGTGCTTATGAAATGTTAAGGCGGGAATCTGCCACAGGATGTCAGTAAGCGCACTTTGTTCACTCACGTGAGTAGTCCCATCTCTCTGTGTGTCTCTTATGCATGGGAAAATCACCAAATCTCTCTTTCAGAAAACACTCTGTCCTTTTCATTGCATAAAAATCAGGAGGAACACACAGAATAATAGCTGAGCTTCACATTCCTAATTTTACGTAAGTATTAGTGGGAAGCCTCTGCTTATATAATCGCTGTCTACATCTCTATCCGGCCTATCACAATATGTGCCCAACGAAAGAACCTGTCACCACATTAGTGCCATAGGAGTTCAGTTATATAAAAAACTGTTGCTCAGCGAATCAATGCCCCCATTAATTTACCAAGGATGAGACTTGAGAATTCAAGGTCACTGCACTCTCAAGCCAGGACACAATATCTCATTTAAATGTAAACTAAGGTGAATAACTTAAACATTCCTTAAACAGCATCAAAGGGTAACTGTTCTTGTTCAGTAATGCTTCTTGAATTAACTTTGGGGTAACTTTGGGTTTGTTACCTCACACAGACCTAACATAGCTTAGTTTTTAAAAGATTGGGGCCTGCTTTGATACTTTGCTTTCACTGTAGAGCTATTATGCTCCATGAAATATTAATATTATATTCCAGTACAATTCAGTGATTTGTTAGTGGCGAATGAGCTTAAGAATATAAATGAATCGAAGTTGTAATAGAATACATGGTGTGTTTCTAATAGGTCCCTAACCTAGCAGATCTGATAACGCTTCCTGGCGCGTCACTCGTCGGAAATGGTTATGGAAACAGGCGACGGCCGGTCACTAGTGATGAAGTCTCCACAGAGAGCGGTGTAGCCAGCGTTATCTTATAGGACTTGGGTACAATGTTGGAGCATTCAAGCTTATAATGTATTGTTTTAAATGTCGTCTCAAAAGCTGGCGAGTGTTTTAAAGGAAGCATAGTTAATTGAGTCGTGAGGGAAGATAACCTGTCAAATGACCGCGAGGTGAAAGTTTCCTTTTAGTTTTATGCTTTTCGATGAAAACTCTCACTATGACAGCTCCGGTTCACAATGCGACGGGTTCCTGGGAAATCGGAGGGTCTTCGGGTTCTGGACCTCGGGATAAAACGCAGCCAGAACTGGAGATGTCAGAAACGTCAGCGTCGTTTTACACCGGTGTCCCGCCCGCAAAGACCATCTGTAAGAAGAACTTGTCTTTGCCCGTCAACACAGCGTGTGCGAACAGTAACAATGATGAATTTACAGTTCCAGCAATTATCACTCAGCGTCGGGCATCTCACATGTACGGTGTCGGCTACAACCACAGAATGTCCATTTACAGTAACACCCGTCCGGTTCTGACTCGAGCATATCTTCAAGGACGTGTGTATAACTTTTTGGAAAGACCGTCGGGCTGGAAATGCTTTGTGTATCACTTTACTGTGTAAGTACAGCTATAACATACATATCAAACTATAAAAATGTGAAAAAAATCATTTTTTTGCACTGTAATTAGGCTGCTGGGTGTCTTTTCCTATCTGTTTTTTGGCAAAGGCAAAAAAAATAAACAAAAACAACGTCCAGTAGGTGATTAATGTTCATTTACAAGCAAAACAATAGCTCTTACTAATAAACGAACTACTGTCTGTTCTTGAAACACACACAGCACTTCACAGCCTATTCATTAGATTAGTGTCAGCAGGCAGGTTCAATTCCAAGTGCAGGGAACATGGCCTCATGGTGTGAAGATTCTTGTTTTCAGGGTTTGAAGTGAGTCTGGTTGAGGACAGCATGTGTGGAGGAATTCCCAGCGTGAAGGGACCGGCTGCTTGTCATGTTCTCTGTCTCTAGCAGGAGAGGAGGTGATAATGGCCAGCTAAACTTGGCCGGTGCGGAGGTCGCGTTGGTGGAGGTGGAGGTGGTGCGGTCCTGCCCGTGAGGCCCACTAACCCCGCGATTCGCTGATGTCGGGCGGGAACGCGAGAGGGGACTTTGTGAGGGTCGTTGTACCTGACTGCTGTGAAGAGCCACCAGAGATAATGCGCCCAGTGGGTGGTTGGGTTGTTGCGAGATGACTTTTCACTGAGAACGGCTGAGAAGACTGTGTTGTGCAGGAGTGTGGATGAATTAGGGCCTGCCGTGAACCTCTCAAATACGAAACCCTTCAAAAGCTTTTCGGCACTCTAGTCACGTCTCGGGAGTTGCGTCGTGTCATAATCCTTTCAGGAGGAGAATAAAAAATAGTACTTATTAAAAAAGGAAGTGAGAGGAGAAGGAGGGAGGGAGAGGGGGAGAGGTGGCCTTAGCAGTGGCTGGTAGGGGGAGTGTGGCTGTCCTGAGGGCTGAAGGGCAGTACTTTCCCTGGTGTGAGGGGAAGGCAGGCAAGGCTAGCCAAGAATGTGCACTTGGTTATCACTGCCCCAAAGGCACCAAAGCCAGGGCTGTATGGGGGATGAAAGGGGCTTATCATTAAAGCATGACCACAACACAGCAACCTGTGTTTGTGTGTGTGTTTGTGTGTGTGTGTGTATCCTTATGATTGCGTGAGTGGTCAAGTGACCATGTGTGTGTGCCTTCCCCTGACCCATAGGTGTTGTTAAATCTACTTAATGCACCCAGTACATTCTTTACTGTAATCTGCGTGACGCCGTGATAAAAAGACTCATATTGTCATGTGACCCAAGAGTGACTGAAGACAGGGCCGATGAGTAGCTCCAAGATTACGAAGGTGCATGGGTGAGTGGACGAAGAAGAGGCTCTCCATGTAACAAAGACTGGGTTAGCGAGCCCACGGCGTCACTCAACCTCGGAGCTCTGTAGGTGTGGAGAATGTGGTGCACTGTTAGGCTATCTGGAGACCTTGGCTCAAGCAGATGTACACTGTGAGGTTACATAGTTGCTTTCTCCCTGTCAGACGAGAGAAGAAGGCTGTGAGTGATCACCTCCTGCTCCACACAACACCTCACATCACTTTCCTCTATCGCATTAACACACCCGGCAAACTCTTACATTTATTTTGTGTCTCTATCCAGCACTAATGCACCCTTTCTCCCCCATCAATCCTGTTTTCATTGAGCACTCTCTTTTACTGCCATGACCAATGCACAGACATGGCTAATCACATCTGCACTCACAGAAGCGATTCTTCCTATATCATTATTTAGTTAAATGACTTATTTGGTTATTCGCTGAGGATTCGATGATTCGCTGAGGATTTGATGAGGCAACGTCGTCATGGTTTTGCTCCAGACGCTCTCCATGGAAACCGTAGCCTTAATGGAGACAGAAGCTTTTTTGCAGGCTTTGACAGCCACCCATTTGCCCATAGGCTGTCTCCCTACCCCTCAGGCCCCTCCCTGCGTGTCAGCGCTGACAGGTGACAGCTGTCCTCTCTTTGTCCTATCAGCAGCTGTGCTGCCCTGCTGTCTGGTGTTTGGTTGTTTCTTTTGTTGTTGTTGTTGTTGTTGTTGTTGTTGTTGTTGTTGTTGTTACTGCCATCGTCATTGACGTGACGTGTGTAATTCAGGATTCAGCATCTATGTTGTTAGGTGAAAAAAGCACTATGCCTTAGGAACGTACCAATTCACCAGAAGACCAGCTTAACTGACATTTTGTTTTACCAGCTTATCTGACAGTTAATAGCAATGCGTAGTTAGATGTTCAACAGATTTGATCAAACCATGTCAAAATATTTTGAAATATAATTTTGAGGAAATTTGTTCTATTTTGTAAATTCATTTTTTCTGTCAGATCAAGGTTTTTTTTGTCACATACATATGGTGACATAATGACTAAACCACTTTAAACCTGCTCTTCAGGAGAGTTAGTATTCCACAGGGATTCTGTGGCTGGCACAGATAATTATATACGTTCTAAAATCAGTATTTTAAAATGCAAAGATTCTTTAACAGACTAATGCTGAACAAACTGTGGGGTTTGCACAGTCTGTGTCCCTGTCAGATTACTGGCAAAAATGGGCTTATCTCTCCAAAAGAAAACAGTTTTATCTCAAGTACTGAGGAATTACAGTGGCGGTTGTGTTGGTCAAGCCATGCAGCAGTGCACACGACCTTGTAGGAGAGCGACACAGTGATGTGTTTAACGTCAAAGCCCGAGTTTTCAAACACACCTGGACTTTACTCTCGGCCCAGCAGATAAGCTCCAAACTGATTCACTTTCACCACTTATGACAGTTTATACACACACACACACACACACACACACGTAGCAAATACTAATAGAAACAGTAAAAAAGAAAAAAGACATGTCAAAATAAAAAATTCTCATTAAAATAATATTATTAATTTTTCCACCGTTTCATATGGTACATAGAGTATGTACCTAACCACAGGCTTTTCTCTTTGAAGCATTTGGCTTTTAATACTTGCAGTTATGTATATTGATTAAAGTGGACTGAGGTTTTATTTCAGTCTGACGGCAGGTCAGGAGGAAAAGCCCTGCCCTTGACAGCATTCAGCTGACATCCATATATATGTGGTGGGCCGTTATCGGCAGTAACGGCGTTCGATAATGTGATACTCTTATCGGGCGATATAAAAAATATCGCCATTAATCTATTCTTAAAGTTGGGTTGGGAACTGGGTCACAATAGGTAGGCAAACTATGATGACTTTCACCTTCATTTAGCTCGGGTGTATTCCTAACCAAATTGCACAGTAGGGGGGCGAGCACGAGTTTTCAAACCTGTGAATTACAAAGAATACCACAACAAATCGCACATCTGCTAACATGGATGCAGCCACGAAGCCACCAGGTTTGCTTCATGGAAAATTCATTTTTAAGAAGCTTCCTAATGGAGACATTGACAAGATTGAAGTTGTTTGCACCTTATTAGTTTATTGTAGGAGTTCTACCAGTCTGAAGTACCATTTAAACGCAAAGCACCCATTTGCTAATGCTGCTGACTCTGGTCAAGCACTGATGCTGCCCAGGGGAAGACTCGCCACCAAACTACTCTGAGTGCAACCGAGGCAAGGTCAGCACAGCTCTATCAGACAAGTTGACCAATCACTTCACTCAGTGGATTGCCACTAGCTGCCGGCCGATAAGCATGGTTAGAAACCCTATCTCAAAGACTGACTTCTAGTCATTACTTGGGTAGCACGCATTTTCTGAATGAGCCATTTTAATCTAGATTAATTTCAAGATTTCAGTTAAATTAATCTAGATTAAATTTTTTTTATCTATGCCCACTTTATATATATATATATATATATATATATATATATATATATATATATGAAATACTAAATATCTAAATATATGTTTACAGCAGGCATGTGTAAATGACGATTTACCCAGTAGGTGGCACTGTGGTTCAACATTGCTGCCTCACAACTGAAGTGGGGTTGAGTTTGCGTGGGTTACCAGGTACTCTGGCGTGTGTGTGTGTGTGTGTGTGTGTGTGTGTGTGTGTGTGTGTGTGTGTGAGAGAGAGAGTGAGTGCACGCACATACTGTGGTGGACTACAGTTCCCGCAGAACAGCCCCCCCTTATGATTTAAGTTATTTAGAGGATGAATTACTGAAAAAGTTTATACTACATTACTCCAGTAGGTGGTGATAGTGAGTATCAGTAGCTCAAGTCAGTTATACTGAGATTCTGTGCTGGAACTAAACACTTTCCGTGGAATTGATTGTGTACATATTATTTTTTCTTTTTGCTCTATGGAGCCTTAAACTATTTCTGAACTAAAACAAAAAAGACGTTTTATTGTTGTGGTGATTAAATAAAACAAATGTATCTTTCCACAGGTTTCTGATTGTACTATCTTGCCTGATACTCAGTGTGCTGTCTACAATTGATCAGTACCAGGCACTGGCCCAAGAAACACTTTTCTGGGTGGTAGGTTGCACACATCACATCTCTGTTGTATTTTATTGAGTGTTTTAACAGTCATACTTTCAACAAAAGCTTCTAATCAGAAAATGTAATCTAGTCTGTATACTTTTATTTGTGGTACTCGTTGTCGTGATGAAGCATTTCTGTCCAGCAGGTGGCGCCAGCGTCATACATTTTATAAACCTGCTTCGTTTTAAAGAGTAGCCCAGGCAGAGCAGTATTTAAAGGTGAATGATTTTTCAGTAAAAGATAATCATCTTTTATGCTATTAATCACAGCAAACAATTATTCGAAAGGCAGTCTAGTTTTCCCAAAACAAATGTTTTGCTGTTTCAGGAAACCTAATACATCTTTGACCAGGTGTTATTTTTTAAAATCATTTTGTTCAAGGGTCCTACCTCATATTATCTGTCCATTTGTCAGACAATTGATTTCTTACTCGCTTGATTAATGTATCAGAGCATCCAGTCTGATCAATATTCCCACCACAGCCTGTAATTAATGTGCTTATTCCATGAGAGACAATATCAGATGTTGGGCTGATCAATACTACACGCAAGACAGTGGCTGTGCATGTATGCCCTAGTGCCTTAGTGCCATATGTCAAGGTTAGTGGCTCTCTTCTCACGCTGCCACGCCTGTTGTTTTTATATGAAGCCGACCCCTTCTACCGTCTACAGGCCTGAGACAATGTGAGAGAGGAGAGACTCAATCGGATGAGGCTGGCTGAAAAAAGGGCAAAGCAAAGGTTAGAGATTATCTTGTGGTGCCTGGCTGCCGGAGGTCAGAGGTCAGCCTAGCCGCTGGCTAATAGGATTAGACCAATACGCTGTGTTCATGAGAGGACGCCTGGCCTTGCAGGCCCATGTCAGATGGGACGCGTCGGGAAGGAACAGGGAAAGAGCCTGGTGGATTAGCCAGACCAACGCTCGTCATTTACGAGGCCCTGAGCTCATCCAAGCCTGTAACAGGTGTGCTTGCTTCTGCGTAGGGGGGAAGAACCCTGTCGTCAAATGGCAAACACCCAGTTTAATGGCACTCATTACTAAGTGTAGGCCACACATTATGGACGAGGCTGTTTTTCACAGGAAGTCGATCTGCAGCATTGAGACGCCGTCCCCCCCTCCCCCCCAAGCACTGCCACCACCACCACCACGCCCCTCCCTCCACCCCCCCCGGCACTCCAGGTTTTAATGAGGCCTGAGCCCTCTGTGTTCGCCTCACAGCTGTTGGGGGGAACAAAGGCAGAAAGTGTGCACTGTGCAGCCTGTGGCACTGACTCCGTTCACATGGACCTCACCATGATCTGTGCAGCGATCACATGTGCGCACAACAAAGCGCGTAATTTCACCACAGCACTGTACATACAGGCATACATGTATGGACATGTAGAAATATTTATTTATGTGTGTGTGTGTATGTCTCTCTCTCTCTCTCTCTCTCTCTCTCTCTCTCTCTCTGTATATATATATATATATATATGTGTGTGTGTGTGTGTGTGTGTGTGTGTGTGTGTGTGTGTGTGTCTTTGGAAACTAATCTGACATTTTTACAACCTGTATGTTTATAGAGGTAACAGAGGTCCTTCAGGTCCTTCAGTAGGTGTCCAAATGTTATTAAACCTTTATATGTAATATATAATTTTTATCAGTAACTCACTGAAATGAAATGTATGGAGATATAACTGTCCAGGATACTTTCCATGCAACTGACGTATTTATAAACGTATTCATAACTGAACTATAAGATCACACAATAATTAAATAGGCCTGTCAACACTTCTGTTAATTGGCAGAACAGAGAGAACTGTTCTCAGACCTGTGAGTCCAGCTCAGGACGGTTTTATTCTCCTAACAGGAGTGCTACTACACATTTGTCCTACATTAACGTCCTGGTTGGTTGGTGGCCTAAACGTGGCACCTTCATAGCATCACCCCGGGGAGCGTGAGCGTCGACTTCATCAGGAAGTCACACAGGCACTCTTGAGCCCTTCCCTGCGATCTCGCTCTGCGTGAATTGCTGCCTCCCCGGGGTGAGTTCGGCGGGGTGACGTCACAGCACCCTCTTACGCTAACGAGGTGTGAGGAGCCACAGACACACTCCATGCTCAGCGGCTCAGGGTGCCACAAGGTGTTAACCACCACACCGACCACAGGACCTACAGCCACGGTGCCTTCTGATAAAACCCTTAGTTTAGACCCTACGCGGGTGTCAGTTTTGTCAGTGAAAGCATTTTATTCACAGGACCTTCCTAAAAGGTGGCTATAAAACTCTAAACCATCTAAAGCACTGATAATAATGACATATTTCCTCTTTAAAATATCCATGAACAGCAGTTAGTATAGGTTGTTGTGTTTTTGCCTCTAGCAGTGTTCATTTAACTGTAAAAAAAAATTGGTTTGTTTTCTGGCTTATTGCCCGAGGGCTGCTGTCTTGTTAGTTGACCTTGTCAGTGATTTGAACATTAAAGAGAAACTAAACATTCCCCAGGACCCTTTGCCTTCCCAAAGATGAACAAAAACGTCAATGTGTTTGCACGCAGGGTTTGTTTACATGGCTTTGGGATGTCGGCCGTTAAGTTCTGAAAGGACGCCCTCACCCCCCAAGGTTTTGAATATTCCACATTACAGAGGGTGATAGAAATCACCTTAGCTACTAAGACATCTCTCACCTCACTGATCAGGGTCTTAAGCCAGACACTCACACCACCCCCACCCCCCTCCCCTGTGCTGGGCTATGCTCTGGGTAGTAATCTCTACCTATCTTATCTCTAGTTTATTTTATTTTTAGTTTAAAGGGATAACATGGGCTTTTTATATTACAATTCCTCTTTAATACTATTGTTAAGTATTATACCCCTAGTTTATCATTTACAGTGGTCACCATAACCCCAGTTTTGACTCCATTTTGTGTGTGTATTTTTCCTGTAATCTTTTCCAAAGTTTCCATATCCATTGTGGCATAAAATTAATCAGAGTGCAACAAATGACCTTGTGTGTTTGCGCACTGACCATGAAAGGACAATAATGTAGACACTGGCATTTCCCCTTAAACCCTTGAATTTAGAAAGTGAAGTCCATGCACTTCCCCTTAAAAACTAGTTGTTTGAAAACAACATTTATTAACCATAGTTAACTCTAATACATGTGTTATACTATTAAGAAATAGTGAGAAGTCTACATTTAAGACAGCTTGACACTCATTCCAAACATAAGGCACACATAAAAAGCCATTTTACCAACTCTGATCTTATTAGTGGGGTGTCTAAGAGCAACTAGTGATCTTGTATTATATGAATTAGATTTAAATGAAAGTAGATGAGAAATATATAATGGCATTTTCCCCATTAGTGCCTTTGCAATAAAAATCAATACATACAACACAATACAATACTTCCTTTTAAGATAAAGTGAGGGCCAATGTACCATTTCATACAAGGAGCAATGGTGAGTCCTAGCCATTGCACCTGTAATAAAACACAAGGCTGAATGATATACTACATCTAGTTTTTTTTTATAAGAACATAGATGAATGAGTATAAATGAAATCACCGTAATCCAATACTGATAAAAATATACTCTGCACCAATCTTTTCCTTGCTGAAAATACACATTATGCTCTTCAAGCCTCAAAATATGTAAGATGACGAGTGAGTTTCTTGCTACATCATTGAAACACATTTCTGCTGTGGTCACCACAGTCAGTCGGCTGGAAGTTTTTTTTTATTTTTTTTTTATGACCTCACAAGATCGCTGCCAGAAGGTCAGCTGGCCCTCACTGGCCTCCCCATGTTGCCACGGAGATCCCTTCCTCCGCTCGTGGTGGTGACCGCATTCCAGCTGCATTTCGGATGGGGAAGTCCTATCGCCATGGTAACGAGGAGAGAGAGAGAGAGAGAGAGAGAGAGAGAGAGAGAGAGAGAGAGAGAGAGAGAGAGAGAGAGGCCCCCGCATCTGGGTTCCCGTTTCCTCTGTGTCCCCGGGAGCTGCTGTCGTGGCCCTGGGCACCCAATGGCCATCCACCCAGACCTTGTAAGTGACAGCTGGTCAGTGTGGTCACTAGCCTAGATTTAATTAGATAGCAGGCACGGAGCACTGAAGAGGAGGATGATAACGCTCACGGGATCATACGCTTTAATCAGTCAACCTCTCCCCTTCACATTTTTTGGACAGGGCTCGTCTCTTCTGGACGCCGAGCAGAAAGACGTGCGTGGACATCAAGACAGATCTGAGTCCTTGCCAAATGTCTTTGGATCCGTTGGATCAAAACAAAGAAAAAATTCCACTCGTTACTTTGCAGGAATTGTTCATTGAATGAGGAGGCGACTCGCTGATTACTATTATATGCTATATTACCACTCATAGTTAATATCCCTTTGAAAGATTAGAGTTTATTTTGAATGATGTTCCTATGAGAGATGGAAGATTGCCCATTTGGGTTCCAGCAGCTTTGCGACTCTTGTTGTGCCGGTATGGCACCCTGACTCGGTGCTCCCTTTCCAGATTGTGTGCCTGTGTGTCAGATCCACTTCACCCCCCCAACACTGCCTGTTTTACCCCAACGCTGCCTGTTTTACCCCCACCCCCCGCCTGGTGCAGTGGGGCCAGGGCCCATCCACCCTATGTTACTCCCCTTTCGAGGCCAGATTTGGACGAGCCCCGTGGGTATGTGCCAGGAGTCTTGTCCCCTTTCTCAGGCTGTTTGGCCCGTCTCCACCACCCCCAACCGTCTCTGCCGTCCAGACTGTGTGTGGGATGGAGAACTCCCGGCTTCATAACTCATACATTGTGTGTTTCCTCGCCGTCCTCACTGGAGCCGGGCTTGGCCGTCTCTGAGCCTCCCTTTGTTAAAGGGCGAGATGAGGGCGACCGCTGTTGTTGGCCGTGACCGTGAGCCGGCCTCCCCCGCGGACCCGCGTGACGCCTGTCAGCACCGCCGGCCGCATGGCGGCTGAACCCGGCCGCTCTGGAGGCCTTTATTCTCACGACGACAGTACGTCTAAATCTGGGTCGATTTGTTATGTAATGGAATTAGCTGAAAAAAAATGAAAAAAAAAATGAAGAAAAAAGTCCTTGTCTTTCTAAAACTGCTTTACGGGAGGGCAGTGTGAAGTGAGGTGAAGAAGTGTGAATAGCGTGGACCCTTATCTTGAAAATACATTTGTAATGGTTTCGATTATGTCATTCCTCTGCGGTGTTTCTATGGCCACAAATTAACGCAGCTGTAAAAAAACACCTTTTTTTCCATACAATAACGCTTCACTGTTTACTACTGTTTGCAGCAGGTGACCGTGGTTACCGGAATGAATGGCCACACTTTACCATTATTCTGTGCAATTTAAACAAATGCCATAAACGATCCCCACTGTGGGCTACATGAAAACCGCCTTTGTGCGCAGTGAAGATGGAAACCTGTGTGTGTGTGTGTGTGTGTGTCTCCGTGCCAGGAAATAGTGCTTGTGGTGTTCTTCGGGGTGGAGTACGTGGTGCGGCTGTGGTCGGCCGGGTGCCGCAGTAAATACGTGGGCTGGCTGGGGAGACTCCGCTTCGCTAGGAAACCAATCTCAATAATCGGTGAGGCCATTCTTATTCACTGAGATAACAGCAATGCCGTAATGGGGGCGAGTCTTCTGTGCATCGCCCCGCCCCGTTTCCAGTCTCTTTATCCCTCTGCCGCAGACCTGATCGTGGTGGTGGCCTCCGTCATCGTCCTATCGGTGGGCTCCAATGGCCAGGTCTTCGCCACCTCTGCTGTCAGGTAAATGGGACTCTGTTCTGCTGCATTCTGCTCCCCGACATGTTCTGACATGTTCTGATAGTTGCTGCCCTGTTCTGCCCCAGAGGAATCCGCTTCCTGCAGATCCTCAGGATGCTTCACGTGGACCGACAGGGAGGCACGTGGCGGCTGCTGGGCTCCGTGGTCTTCATCCACCGCCAGGCAAGGAAACCTCCACAGTTCCTCACCGTTCCTCGCTGTTCCTCACCGTTCCTCACCGTTCGCGCTCCTCGGTCGGTCTCGGAGAAGGGAACACGCCGGTGTCCGTCGGCTCCGCCCCCTATAACGCGCGTCTTCTTTCAGGAGCTGATCACCACGCTCTATATCGGATTCTTGGGCCTCATCTTCTGCTCCTACTTTGTGTACCTGGCGGAGAAGGATGCGGTGGACAGCAGTGGAGTCACAGAGTTTGCCAGCTATGCTGATGCTCTGTGGTGGGGAGTGGTAGGCAGCTTTCATTATCGCTATAGAAACATCAACTCCAGATCTGTGGTTTGCCTTGCCCAAAACCATCCCCGTGTTGTTTGTATTTCATGGTGTAGGTGACCGTGACCACCATTGGTTATGGAGATAAGGTTCCTCAGACCTGGATAGGGAAGACCATCGGCTCCTGCTTCTCCGTCTTCGCCATGTCCTTCTTCGCCCTGCCTGCTGTAAGTCCTGGGGGGTTCGCTTGGGCACACGCTGCATCTGTCTTGTTCCTTCCCCAAGTCCACACCAGATCGTATGTCCCGCAGGGCATCCTGGGCTCGGGCTTTGCCCTCAAGGTCCAGCAGAAACAGAGGCAGAAACATTTCAACAGGCAGATCCCCGCTGCGGCCTGCCTCATCCAGGTCAGGGCTGTTCGGGTCACGACCCTTCTGTCTCCATCTGCTTTAATAGGCGTGTGCTGTTCTCAGGCCCGGCTCAGCCTTTCCCCTGTCCCTATTTCAGACCTCCTGGAGATGTGTTGCCATAGAGAACCCGGACTCTCCCACCTATAAGATGTTCGTGCGAAAGAGACCTGCGGCACAATCGGCGCTGCCCAGTCCAAAATCCAAGAAAACCGTAAATAAGACACGCCCCCCAACACGAGCGCTACGACGAGGGTGCAGCTGGGTGGATCCTGGACGTTTTACAGTAGGAGGCCGGATGTTGACGCCTTCCCGTGTTTTGTCAGGTGAAGATGAGGAGAAAGAGGAAGAGCAGCGAGAAGGACAGCGAGACGACCTCTCCCACCATCCCCACCATCACCTTTGACCCGGTGCTGGACGACAGCGGCGACCCCAGTCAGGACACGGTGTTCAGTATTTCACACTCAGGTAGTATCACTGGCTCTTCCAGAATGGGGAGCTTCTTCCCGCACTGCCACCTTCCTCATCATCAGCTTCACCAGCCCCGTCTGCTAAAGCACTCGCTTAACAATCCCGCTGTCTTCTTGCCGCTGGTCCGTCCCGTTCGTCTCCCCCGGGCGTCCCCTCTCATGGTGGAAGTGAAATGATACGGTGAGCCCATGTGTCTACTACCACGTGTCTCTGTCTTAACACCCCCCTCCCCTCACTAAACACCACTCGGGCGAGTCTGGGTCTCTTTCTCATGGGGTCTCATTGTTTATTTTTTTGGGTTTTTTTTTTTTTTTACATGTATTTGAATGTGTCTTGTTCAGCTGTCCAGCTTGACATGATAAAGCGCATGAAATTTGCATCTGTCCTGAGCTGTGTGAGCTGGCGCAGTGCAGAGGTCAGGTCAAGCAGATAATAAGAACTCCTCCCTCCCCTCCTAGAATGCCAGCGTTCCTGGACGTCTCTGTCCTCCATCCCCTTCTCTCCTCCTGCAGGTATGTTAGAGCTCCTCCCTTTTCCTTTGTGACGGCGTGTGAACACCATTAACATTATCGTTATCGTTAGCCAAAAAAAAAAAAAAACGATTGCTTGCTCAAGCCGATGATTTTAGCCCTCCGCGGTCGTGTAGATGGGCGGTTTGGAAACAGAAATTGTCCACGAGAGGTTCCTTAATGGACGATCTGGTGTGTACACTGTACCTCTTTGTACCCGGCTAATTTGCAGAGAGCTGCATGGCTGACTCTTGTAACGCACCTTCAGAAACACAAGTGAGGGTGGATGTGTGTGTGTGTGTGTGTGTGTGTGTGTGTGTGTGTGTGTGTGTGTGTGTGTGTGTGTGTGCAGTGAAGAAAGGCATGGGTGTGTTAGAGGTGCAGTCCCCTCCACCACTGCAGAGGAACAGCAGCTTTGCAGATGACCTAGAAATGGAGGCGGAGCGGGATAGCCATCTCCTACCAGTCACTCACGTGTCTCAGTGAGTATGAGTACACACACACACACGCACGCACGCACGCACACACACACACACACACACACACACACACACACACACACACACACACACACACACACACACGCGCACACACAAACACACACACACACACACACACACATACACACACACACACACACACACACACACACACACACACACACACACACACACACACACACACACACACGCACGCACACACACACACACATACACACACACACACACACACACACACAGAAGAGAACTTGTCTGCATGGCAAACAAAAAAGAAACCCCAGCACTGAACAAGGGGGTACAGACCAGGAGCTGTTTGATCATTAGCACTCCGAGTGGAACTGGGTTCAGTATGTGGGAGTTATGCTGTATTTCAAGGCCACCGTTGCCACATTAGCCTTAAAGGTTGAGCACAATAGCCTGGTTTTAGCACCGGCAGTTAGTAACCGATTATCTGCAGTTAAATCTAAATGCTGAGTAAGTGCTGGCAGCAGTGTGCTAATCCCCACCATCAATTACCAGAACAATTACAGCTCCTTCACTTTCTCCCCACTCCCGACGAGCCCCCCCCCAGAACACCGCCAGTCCTCTTCTCCAGCAGCCGGTGGCCCAAACCGCTGGAAATGAGGCAAATATCCGGAGACCCTGTGGTTCCCATGGCGAGGGCCCGTGGGCGTGGCTTGCCGGGTATTAGCCGCACCTCTGCGCTCCGTTAGGCGTGCAGCATGTGGAACGGGTCGGAGCGCACACGCTCCGTTCACGGTCCGCTCCGAACATGGGCCGGACGAACCTTTGGCCTCCTTCGGATATACCGTAGCAGCCTGTCCAGCGTCGGGGTCGACCACTTTTACCGACCGAATCATCGGTGGAGTCGTTGAAAACGGACTGTAAGAACGTGGCCTCCTCTTCACTCCTGTTTGCGTCTCCTGGAGCAGTCTGTAGTCTACCACTAGAGGGCAGTGGAGATGTTGCTACTGCATTGTTCTCTGTGCTCCAGGTGAAATGGCAAAGCAAAATCTCTACTGCTTGCTTAGAACAAGGTTCTTGTGTGATGCAACAGTATCTCATGACCTGCATTTTGAACACAGCTGATACAACACTTACATAATCCTGCATGCTTGGGCTAACGGTCACGCACACGTCTTCATAATGAGGACTCTGTTTTGTAAGAGATGCCAGTGTCAACACACATTTTTGTATTTTTGTCTGCAGTACTCAGCATCTGTTTCTGAATCAGAAACAGTCGGGCAGTGTGCGGCTGCCGATGCTCTGAGAACGATATTCAAAGTATTTCCAGAATTTCAAGACATTAACCATTTAGACTGGCTTTATGTCGGCCTACAAACCAATACGTGATATGATATATCAAATATGTATGATATGATCAGCTATGACATATCAAAAGCATAAAGCTCAATCCGTTCATTTGACCCAGCGTCTGCGGTGTTTTCTTGCCATTATGATTTAGCAAATTTAAGTGAGTGGATTTTGCGAGCACAGGGTCTCTGTTTTGATTTAGCGAGTTTAAGCGAGCGCACTGGCTCTGCTGTTTCCTGCTAAGTTGAGCTTTGTGTCCCACATCTCCTTCTTCAGTGAACTTATTACATCTCCTCCACAAAGCCTCTCTTGTCACTGCCTTCCTCTGTTTGATCTTTGAAGTTTAATGAGCTTTCGCTCATCTCACACTGAGATGCAATGGTAACAGCTGGCTCGCTCTCTCCCTCCCTCTCTTTCTCTGTCTCTCTCTCCCCCTCCCTCTCTCTCTCTCTCTCTCTCTCTCTCTCTCTCTTTCTCTCTCTCTTTCTCTTTTCCCCCCTCTCTCTCTCTCTGATTGTGGGTGTGACTGCATGTTTATTTATGTGCAGCAGAGCAGGAAAGTGACTCAAAAACTCAGAAAGCTCAACCAGACGTCATACTACTCTCTGGTGCAATAGTTATCCCATCTCATTTTCTCCTCTGCTATCCTCTCTTTCTCCACTCTCCTTTTCTCCTCTCTTTCTATCCTCTCCTCTCTTCTCTCCTCTGCATTTGCTCGGGACCTTTCTCCTGCACTGACCTTTGACCTTGGCCTGTTAACTTAAGAGGAGGGAGAGGCCCAAAGGCAGCTTGTAACCCCCCCCCCCCCCCCTGCAGCTGAAACAGTCCGAATGAGGGTGGGGATGGGGGGGGGGGGGGGAACAATACCACGGCAACAGCGATCTGGCCGTGTGTGCACACATGTACCCGCACACACTATCACAGGCATTAAGACACACTTTCAGCTACACATACTGCCTACTGTGTCAAATTCCTCAGTGCACAACTGTTCAAAATGTTTGCAGAAATAAGAGCTGATGCAAAAATAGATTGTACATGGATTCATGTGAAACTCCATTATATTGCTAAGGACACTTCAGACTTGGAGGTGGCAGTATATTTTCACTCTCAGCTGGTCTGTGTACTGTGAAGTGCAACGCATCACTGCACTGGCCCTAAAATAAAGAGAGCCCTAGGCAGCCGGCACAGCCAAGGTAAAAGACTGTAAGGCTATGGAACCACAACCCAAACAGGTGCAGGGCTGAGTGGGTGAGAGTGTATATGAGAGTTTATATGAGAGTATTGAGTGAGTGAGTGAGTGAGTGAGTGAGTGAGTGAGTGAGTGAGTGAGTGAGTGAGTGAGTGAGTGAGTGAGTGAGTATGAGTGAGTGAGTGAGTGAGTATGAGTGAGTGAGTATGAGTGAGTGAGTGAGTGAGTATGAGTGAGTGAGCGAGTGAGTGAGTGAGAGTATGAGTGAGTGAGAGTGTGTGAGTGAGTGAGCGTATGAGTGAGTGAGTGTGAGTTAGTGAGTGAGCGAGTGAGAGTGTATATGTGAGTGAGTGAGTGAGAGTGTATATGTGAGTGAGTGAGAGTGTATATGTGAGTGAGTGAGTGAGTGAGAGTGTATATGGGATTGAGTGAGTGAATGAGAGTGTATATGTGAGTGAGTGAGTGAATGAGAGTGTATATGTGAGTGAGTGAGTGAGTGAGTGTGAGTGCGTGAGCGAGTGAGAGTGTATATATGAGTATGAGTGTATGAGTGAGTGAGTGAGTGAGTGAATGAGAGTGTATATGTGAGTGAGTGAGTGAGTATGAGTGAGTGAGCGAGTGAGTGAGTGAGAGTATGAGTGAGTGAGTGAGTGAGTGAGTGTATGAGTGAGTGAGTGTGTTAGTGAGTGAGC
>NC_135211.1:13369739-13392239 GCF_052324685.1 Brachyhypopomus gauderio | reverse complement strand
ATGCTGTTCATTTGAATCCGATGAGTCCTCTATCTCTGTGTCTTTTTGTCTAGATTTTTCCAATTCCAATGACAAAGGTTTTTTTTGTTTGTTTTTTTTAGTAGATATTCAGCTCTTCACATCTGGTTTCTATCAGTCACTGTAAAAGGGAACTGGCAAGGCAGGAGATACTGCGGTTACCAACTACAGGGAGTGTTCTCTCTCTCTCTCTCTCTCTCTCTCTCTCACCCTCTATCGGACTCTCCCTCCCTCTCACTCTGTCTCTCTCTTTCGGTCTTTCCCTTGGCCTATCTGTCTCTCCCTCTGTTGGTCCCAGGGGAACCATTTCTCCCCTTTGCCTAAGTTCATGCCAGTGTTTGCCATTAGCCCGGCTTTGTGCCAATACCAGAGGCAGATGGTGACCCTGCTGAGGTCATGAGACCAGCGTTGCTATGCTGGTAACCAGGGCGGGGGAGAGGAAGTGGCGCTGTCTCCTGGACAGATGGGTTGGTTCCCATGTTCCATCAACCCCCGCTCTCTCTGTCTCTCTCATCCATCTATCTCTCTCTCTTTCTTCATTACATTCTCTATCTCTCTCCCTCCTCTCCCTCTCCCTGTGCCAGGCTGTCTCTCTCCTTCCTCTCTTTCTTACTTTCTCTCTCTCTCTCTCTCTCTCTCTCTCTCTCTCTCTCACACACACACACACACACACACACACACACACAAACACTCTTCGCTGTCTACTGGCTTGAATGACAAGCGTTAGTTGGAAGTCTGATCTTGCGCCTGTCACTGGTGGTTGGACCTCAGGACTCTTCAAAGCACCGGAGCCGTCATAAGGTTTTAAGTGTCAGAACTGTGCCCCCACAGTGATGACAAGGTTTGCATTGTCTTGATGTTAACTGGGTCACTGTCGTTCAACGTCTTTATGAGTCGACCTGAAGACTCAATAGCCAAGTGACAGTTCCTTCAGTCACATACTGCGTGCCCTACCCTCCGGTGCAGAACGGAGGAGCGAGGGATGATGCTTTGAATAGTTGAGCTCCCCTTAAGGACAGATTGTATTTGTACTCTGCCATCCATATCAACAAGGGTTTCTTACTGTTGCCCACTGCCAGCATGCATCATAACACAATTATCAAACTTGTTTAGTATTTTATATGCACCTCATTTGGTTGTGCCTATTTTATTTCCATATACCACCCTTTTATTGCAAGTCCAAATTAACAGAGCCACTCTCCTAAATAAGAGGACCATGAGAGCTGGTCCCAAACTATGGAATATTACAGCTTAGCATTGGCCAGATGCCCAGCGGCTTGCAGGTTCTTGTCCCGAACGGTGACCCCTGTAGCAACATTCGCTTGGAGCTTGGCATGTGTGTTGTAGTCTCTCCCCCCTCTCCGACCCTGCCAGAGAAGAGGGACGCTCCCTTAGGCAGCCTGGTCCACTAAGTCAGTACGGCCCGGCAGCCTGCTGAATGCTAATGCCTTTCTCCCGAGGGCTCTTGTGACTGACTCGGCGTGACACACACCAGATCCAAACGTACGTACGGCAGTGCGGCGCACGCACGCAGGCCAGCACTCGTGGATCAGCACACGGCCCGGGCCCACCTTCGGAGATGAACGGCAAAATGCTAATTTCCCACCGTTGCATGAGATAACCTTTATATGTTATCTGCAGGGAGGAAATCAAACGGGCGCGTGAACGCACACACACACACGCACGCACGCACGCACACACGCACACAAGTTTCCATAGCTGAGGGCCTCGCATTTCTTCCATGACTGCTTGTGATCCTTGGGCGTTTGCAGCATAGCCATCTGCAGGTGCTTCGAGAGGCACCTGAGGCTCTTTCCTCACACAGATAAGATTGTTTTGCAAATATCGTGACACAGATTAGAGCAGGAGTGTGTTTGGCATTGACTTTATGACCATCGGTGGTGTTTTACACTCTCATTGTCTTCCTCACCTTATCTATACTGGAAGCCGTAAAACACTTGTGCTCTGTTTGGCGTGACGGCAGACACGCCCTGCAGCTACAGAGCAGGACTTTCTGTTGCTGTCCCGTCCTCTACGAGAAACCGCATCGAGCGTCTGGTTTAAAATGGCTTTCTTGTCTCTCACTTGTGTCTCCCTCCCTCTCTTTTGCTGGTCTACGTGACAAACCCGATGCCCATGGACACCCCAGGCTGCGTGGATCCCACCGGGCGGCCATCCGTGTGATCCAGAGAATGCGGTACTTTGTAGCCAAAAAAAGGTTCCAGGTAAGACTTTTTGGTGTCCAGTTAATCCCCCCTTTTCTGAAACCTGCAGTTACCACAAGCCCATAGATGCTACTGCGTAGATTTGCTGTTTTGATACGGAGGATCTTCTGAAGGGAGATGTGTTTAACTTAAGACGAACTCCTGTTTTTTTTGGCTGTGGGCTTTTAGACAGGCAGTGTTGGGGGCAGATCGCTTATCACTTTAATGTGAGCAATTACCTACTGCAATTAGGTCTTCGTGAGTAGCTTAATGTCTCTTAGTGCCCATAACAGGGTTGAACTCAAGCTGAGCATAGAAAGAGTTGGGCTTCTGCCCAAACACTTTGGCTTGGCTGGCACAATAAGCACAACACAGAGCTTGTCAGTCCTGTGTACACACACACACACACACACACACACACACACACACACACACACGTCTCTGTTGAAGTCGAGAGTTCCCTCGCGTAGCGCCACCCCCCTTGCGTCAGACACTTGACACTGGTCACTGTCGTCTTCTGTGCTGTCTCTCTTTGTCCCTCCCTTGCTGTGTCCTTTCATTTGCTTTCGTTCACCACACTTACACCCCCCCCCCCCCACCCCCACCCGTCCTGCTCTGACACACTCCCATGATGCCAAACACACAACCAGAGCCATGCGGCCAACGCTGTGAGCCGCCTCGGCCCTGTCTGAGCTCATGCCGGTTATTTGCTCTTCTTGGAACAGATTTACTCCAGTGTGAATTGGTTTCATACCACCACAGAGGTGTGAATGTTTGCCTTTTTTAGGTGGTGGTGGTTGTGGTTGTGGGGGTGAGGGGTGGGTGGATGTCTTGCTTAAGCAACTAAAGTCTTCTAAACATTCTCCACATGTTACTTTGGGACTTCAAATAAATTCAAACAGCTGCGGGTGTCAGAGCCCGGGCCTCTAAGAGCAAAGAATCAGTGTGTTTGATCAATGTGAAGGTTTTCTGCTGGCAGATGTGGCTTCCATCCCCCAGAGCCTTTGATCTCGGGGCTGGATGAATGTTGAGTGATGAAAGTTGTCAAACGTTTGACGAGATTTCATTGCCCACGCCTCTGGTATCCAATCACTCGCGTGTCTCAGTGAATTAACGGTAAACTCCCAGTGGTGCAGAGCAATTCCACAACGCCTCGTCAACGGCGTGTTCGTCTCCGCGCGCCGACCGCTCACGAGCTAACTGCTAACTGCTAACTGTGTGCTGGCGTGCCCGCAGCAAGCCCGCAAGCCGTACGACGTGAGGGACGTGATCGAGCAGTACTCGCAAGGCCACCTCAACCTCATGGTGCGCATCAAGGAACTGCAGAGGAGGTGGGACACAGAGGAAGCCTAGTTTTTGTTGGCGCGAGCGTTTCCCACAGCGCCGCTGGGTTCGTGGCTTTTAAAAAACGCCAGCCAGTCCCCGTTCTCCCACTTGTTATACACCAGATCGTTACTGTTTGAGGAATGTACGATCACTCTTTCTCTGACTTCCCCAGGCTGGATCAGTCCTTGGGGAAAATGTCCTTGTTCCAGACAAGCTCAGGTACGGCTGGCAAGGTCGACCAATCGAGTTTTGCTACACACCTTCCATATTAGCACCTTTCTGGGTCTTGCTCATGTTTGAAGCTGTTGCTGTTTTGCTTTCTGCAGAAAGAGCTAAAGACAAAGGCACGAACACGATCGGATCCAGACTCAACAGGATGGAGGAGAGGGTGAGACATTGAATTCTTCTGTTTAGATTAGGGAGCAGATAAACCTGGCGGGAATGACATGTGTCACATAGCTGCTCAGCGTATCTGCTGACCTCACAGTTTCAGATGCGAAGAATACCTCAGCTGTCTCCCCACAGGACCGCCTCGAGACAGCTTTGCACATTCCTAAAATGTTACAAATGAATCAGTAAATTTGTTCATTCACTGACTGTCACTTCCACAATCAGTAGGTATGAGAGAGCCTTCAGAATGCATAGCTGTGTGTGTGTGTTTTCAGCTGAAGATACTGATTACTCAAATTCACTCAGCACACTCAGACCTGAGACAGAATCAATCTCTCCTTCTCTCCCATCATTCACATGCCACTTTTTATCTTTTTTGAGTGTTTCTCTGAGTGATGTCTGCTGATAAGCGTCTTTAGTGTCTGAAAGGGACTTATTTTGTATGGGTGTGTTCCTCTGTGTAAGTGTGTGAGTGCCTCTGTGTGTGTGTGTGTGTGTGTGTGTGTGTGTGTGTGTGTGTGTGTGTGTGTGTGTGTGTGTGTGTGTGTGTGTGTGTGTGTGTAATGAACAGCCTCTTAGTCTGACTGACAGACATGGACTCAGGAGCTTTACAAACACTCACTCTGCTCCTGTTCGTGTGCCACACTGGCCCTAAATCCCTTTACAAACACTTTTCATCCCAGACATGAACTCACAGACACACACACTTACTGACATGAACTCACAGACACACACACTTACTGACATGAACTCACAGACACACACACTTTCTGACCTGCCTGCTCTCCCTTTCTCCCTCCCTGCACCCCTTCCTAATATCTCTTCCTTATCTCTCTCCCTCTTTCTCACTTTCACTCTTTTTCACTCCCTCTCCTTTTTATATACATATGTGTAGATCTGTCTCTGTATGTGTTTTGGTCCAACCAAAAGCAGTTTAACATGGAAAAATTCCTTGTTATATATAAAAAGACACCTGTGATATTATGTAAAACGTCAAGATATTCTGTCAAAATTCATGTTTTTTTAAAGAGGAGATTGAAAGAATTTCCTTCAGAATTTTTTCCCCATAGCTAGCATAGTTTTAGTTAAAACAAAACACCTGCACTGTCATTGGGTTTGTAGTGTTTTACGCTAACATAGTTGACTGCGTAGCATGACAAGGTCTACGGAGTCTGCTAGTCCGTTCTGTGTGGCTTCCTTTCACCAGAACGGGACTATTTGTGTTGTTTATTTACTTTTCTGTCTCAACTTTGACTGGTGGAGCATGTTTGGTTGCCTAGGAAACCGTGATGACAGCATCCAGTGATGACAGGATGCCCTGCCCCATGAACCGTTGCTCTTCTTCCCATAATTCACTGGTAAACAGGAAGCAGACAGTGTTTGACATAAACAGGAATAAATAGCTGAAGCATTTTAGTCCAACAGCCGCCTAAAGCATTTCGCTGTATTCTTTCATGCCACCCACAGTGACACCCAACACTCCATACGTGGAAATATATGTTGGAAAATATATTACATCAGAATCATACAAAGAGTAACAGATTTTTAAAATATATATAATTATAAAGTATAATAATAAATTAATAATTCATTTAAATTATATATGTGTGCACTGTATGTATATAAAAATAATCACAAAAGTCCTTTCTTATACAATCAGTTTTTGTAAAATTACATAGTTTTAACTCACTATGAAGGAATTACTTTTATGACATTCTCATCTATATGTTTTGTTTTTTTTAATCCATCTAATCCATCTATCCATGGATGTCTCCTCGAGCCCATGCTTTAGGGTGGCAGACCTGAAGCATGTCAGGTATCCACACTAAGTGGTCTCAGCTGCACAAGGTCGTGGCAGACCCAGTTCATTCGGGCTGCTTCATGTCTCTATGTGGTCAGGGTGTGTATATTTGTGTGTGTATGACTGCGTGGGAGAGCCTGCGTATGTTTACATGTCTGGTCTCATGCCATGTGCGCCCTTGGCTATGTGTGTGTTCGCAAATGTGTTTGTGAGTGTGTGCCTTAACGCTATCATTGGTATAAACGTCTCTGTTGCTCAGAGACGCTCGTCTGATGAGTTGTAATGGGGTGTAGACAGACATGGCTCCAAAGACCACTTAATGTGGAGTGACCCTCAACCTCACAGCAGTATATGTCCACATACTCCCAAACAGATATTGTAAACGTATGGCTGCTGTTTGTCTGGAGTGAACAGATTAATACAGCAAAAAAATGTATAACCTTAGCCTGTACTTCATCCTCACTATCCTAAATAAGACAGTACCCATGTTTTTACAAGGGACTTTTAAAGGAAAGCATGTTGTGCTAAACCTTAAAAAACATTGAAAGGTCCTGACTTATTGTGCAGTAAATTCCCAAGAGAATTAACAGTCTGGTTTTCTTCAACTGTGGTATGATATCGGCTTGGAATGTCAACAGAATAGTCACTCGGTGAGATCGCAAACAGAAACAGCCAGTTATGATACCACAAATGGCCTTAACTAACAAATGGCCTCCTTGTCATTCAGTTTTTGTTCTGCATTCATGGCACACCGTAGAAACACTTTTGATTGTGTCACTATATATACTCCAAGAAAAAGTTGTTTTTCAAGGCACATCTTTTTTTTCACAGCATGATTTCCATTGCTGCGATTCAGTTTTGCCAACCGCTGCATCATTTTCCTGCACGCCATCCCAATACGCTGTACTTTCCACACAGTGCCCTGATTCCGAGCGGTACTGTTGTCACGGCGCTTCAAGCTATGGCATTATGGGATGCACTGTGCAAGATACGCGCTCACGCCATGGCTTTTCATCCTTTGCTCAGATCACACACATGGACAGGAGTCTGACGCGCATCGCCGAAGCCCTGAACCTCCTCGTGCAGCGTGAGACAGAGGGGTCGGAGGGGGCAGGGGTGGGTCGGAGGGGCAGCAGCCACAGACTCGCTCGCGACCTCAGCCTGCCCACCTACGAGCAGCTGGCGACCCCGACCTGTGCACCTGCCCTTGAGGAGACCTCCTGAACTTGGGCTCCTTTTAACAATATGTTTTATTGACCATTCGGGATAGTTTTAACTTTGTAATGTTTTTAGTCAAATACTTGATTTTACAAATTAACTCACATAGACTTCAACAGGGCACAAATACAATGGCAAATTTTTTAATCATCTGTGACTACTGTGAGTGCTTCATGAAACATTTTTAGAGGCACTCCTTTAAGGTTTGGTATCCACAGCATCTTATTTGAATTCAGTTCTTAAGTGTGACAATGAGAATGTACTGGAACTTCATCAGAACTTTTGATAACTGTGCAACCCCAATATGTAGAATGCTTCATGAGATGGACCAATCACAGTGCTTTAGAAAGAGAGTTTATGGTGAATGATTTAGAATTAAATATTCTGTAAGCACAAAGTATGAAAGATTATTACAGTATAGATTATGGGAGAAATATTTGCTATATAGTATAGTATTAAATATACATTAATACTTTCCTTTCACACAAAGTTCCAGATATAACTAGCGATTCACTACTGATAATGAAAATTAATCTTTTGTGGAAGGGGGGGCTGTAGACCAAGGTATGGAGTTGATTATTTAAATGTATGGTCATTTACAAACTATGCACAGCTAAGTATGTCTAATGATTAGTTGAATTCAGTCATATAAGAACATTTTTTTGAGTATGTACACTTTTATAGTTTATTTATTACTATTCCATGTATGTATTGATACACAAATATATACATGTACTGATTGTCATTTCACATTTGCAGTTTTATTCAAATAATCAGTTATTGTTACTCATTCATTTCTGATGCAACACTACTGAATCAGTGCCTTATTTCATTCTTGCTTAGGTTTTTTGATTTGTTTGTTTTTTGTATTATTTTGTGGCTTTGGCAGTCAGACATTTTGTGTTAATAAATATAAAGCATCACCAATGTCTTTTTTTTTTTTTGCATGTTTGTTTTGAATGATGTGATTACCTCACTTGGTTACCTCATTACCTCATTGCCCTTCAGCATTCTGGTCCCAAAATAACTTCCTGTGGTTTCCTGCTCTTTTTCTTGACCATAAGCCTTTGGTGGCAGAGGTGATGGTGTGGAGGCATTTATGACATTCAGGGGACAGTTGTAGTTCTTTATCTGAGAGTCTTTCAGTGATGCTTGAATTCCTTTAGAGCATCCTGACAGATCAGTGACTTACGCAGCACACGACCATATGGGCAGCACCATGACCTATGACCTTAATACAATACCTTTGCTCTTTTGGGTGAGGTTGCCTGTTGCCATGGAGATGACTTGGTGTGCACTCCCTGACCTTCTATTGTGAAGAACGTGGCTGATTCTTTGCTTATCATGAAGACTGTTGGTGCCGGTAAGATATACCACAAAGTAGCAAAAATGTAGCCGACTGCGAGGAGTATTCTCAGGGAATGCCCAGTACAGGTCATTGGATATCGAGAAAACACAAGGAGCTTCACTGAAAACAATACAAGAGTCCTTCATATCTTTTAGACCTCGCAAATTCATAGAAATTATTTTGCAATCTTTCTTAGTTTTAAGAAAGATTCTAAAGTCCCATCTAATAAAATATGGGCATTAACAAAACTTAGGAAGTAAGGATTTGACTATTTTTAAAAATATTTTTGGAGTTCTGTTTTTTTTCTGTCTTTGGTTGTCTAGAATCCCTGTTTAGTTTGTTTAGAACATCATAACATCAAAGACATAGCACTTTTGTAAGTCGCTCTGGATAAGAGCGTCTGCTAAATGCCATAAATGTAAATGTAAAATGCATAACTGATTAATTGATGTTATTTTGACATGCTTGTTCTGAGCAAATGAATCGTACAATTTCTTATTTAAAAATCTTGGCACATGACACAGCAGGGCCTGATAATGGATCATATGTCCTGCTTCTTTAGAAACACCAGTATTGCTGAAAACAGCCTTGCCTTTTTTTTAATGTTAGCTCAGCCAAATATTCCTGATATATTCTGCATTCCCCCAGACGGAAGAGCACGATATATATCTGTTTCACACCACATAAAAATATCATTTTTTTAAATTATAATGTCATGACACGGCCTGCTTTAGTTTTCCTGTCTCTGAAGGATTTACGCCCTTGAGAACAGTAGACGAGATGATGGACAAGAGGGAAGCATCGCTCCGGTGTTGACTGCCCTCTGCACGTTGCTTCCTCGTGACAACTATGTCAACAGTGAAGGCTACAGCACGAAGAGTGAGCCGCCTACAGTGGGGGTCTGCGCCATATGCCACCACATAAATGATGGGCCTTTGTTATGCGTTTAAAAGGACGCACTGCTGCCACCTTCTCTCAGACTGCTGAGCAAACTCTGGGAGCAAATGCCATTAATCCAAGCTAGTGAACCCATAGAGGGTTATCCAGCCTTGAAGACACAGCTTGCCTGTGCCTCTGCTAGTTTTATGGGCCAAATGATTCAGAGAGAAAAAGAAACGCTCCGAAATGGAAAGAAGGTTAAAATGCTGGAAGGATGGATGGTTTGATGGTTTGTCCGCTGCGCAGTAGAAAGCTGGGGTCTTAATAGGGTTAACAGTGCTGAGAAAGAGATTTTCTAAAATCAGAAAGGAAGGGGGATGAAGTCTGAACATGAACTTTCCCACATAAGACTGTTTTACTCTGCATCACCAGCATGTGCTAAATAAAACCTACAACCCTAAGTGTGTTTTGCCCTTATAATTAATAGTGACATGCATCTCTTAAGTAGGCTAATTATTTACACTAGATACCCTAGATTGTTGTATTTTTAGTCTGACATAGTCAAATTATTTATTGATTTAATTAATAAAAACTACACATTTCAGTAAAATAATATATAAAATAATACTTAGACTAAGGAAGAGATGTGGACCCTATTAACTGAAGCACAGGCTGTTAGGTGGTGGCTCTTTGGGATTTCCGCTAGTCAAATTTGAGGTCCCATGAGTCTTAGGATCTCATCCATCTGGTCGAAAAACACCGACGATAATAGCGCAGCATATTGACAACCTGAACAGTCTGGACATAATGATTTTAGTGTAAAAGATCAAATAATGAAGTCCCAGTTAAATGCCTGACAGGCGCAGACCGAATACAATCGTTTGGTTTCCCCGTAAACTAAGAGCGCGTCGTCTTTAAGTTTCCGCTGGACTCGCATATTATGTTTTGAATTCATATTATGTATGAAATGTCATTTTTTGAAAGTGACAAGCTGACTTTTAACAATTCGGTCTAAATAATCAACTTGACGTGTACCAGAATAGGCAAACACCACCTTTAGATAGAAATAATGTCATCACATCGTCATATCTTTTGTTATAAAATCCCGAGGACAATCTTCTAGCCGTATTTTGACTTTCTCGTCGTAGTAAAATTGATGTCATCAGCACAATCGTCTCTAATCAAGTGTTACACAGATCAGCTTAAACCCTTTGGCCCTCAACAGTACGTTATGGGGGCCCGTGGGGGCCAATCTCTGTTTTCTTGCACACGACTAGATACGGCTCGAAAACAAAACCAAACAGAGGATTTGTGAGCACCAAGAACTTCTATTAAGGCACAAAGGCTCATTTGCAGGTGAATGCGATGGCACTCGCTCCGCCGTGCGCCTTTGCCTCCCTTTGTTGCGTTTGGCCTTTTTTGGTGCCAGATGGTCATAGAAATGGTAAACGCCTTTAGCGGCAGGCCGAAATGCTCCCCACTGACTGTGTTTGATAAAAACACAACAACAACAGAGGAGAAATACTCAACCAAGGGTTGGAAATGCATTTTACGTTTACTTCGTTTTATTGCATTTTTTAAACATTAAAACTGCAACCTGCAACAGTTATTACATAAAGCGAGAAAGAAAGAAAGAAAGAAAGAAAGAAAGAAAGAAAGAAAGAAAGAAAGAAAGAAAGAAAGAAGATACAGCAAAATGTAATTGTTGGAGAAATAAAAAAAAACTGCAAAAAAACTGTTTAGGATTAAATCAATTTGAGAGGAGATTTCGTTGAAATAAAGTTAAAAATGGTTTCTTCTGCTACTCATGAATACATTCGATCGCCTTTGTGTTCACAAAGATTATTCGTCTGTCCGAATAAGGAAACGTTTTTATTAGTACCAGAAGTCTAAGCCTATGTTAATTTTATGTCGTTTCTTAAAATGACCCCGCAACATGAAAAGGCAATGAGATTTACAAATATAATCGATTCCATTTTACAGTGTAAAAATAATCTAGGATTATATGTTGTTTCTAAGCTCCTTGATGTGCAGGCTACAACCTTTATGTTCATTATAATGTATTCTTCCCTAAACTGTGCTGTAGATTCGCCCTTTTTGCATCTAATAATAAGCCATATATACCCATGCCTGGATTAATTTCGAAACGTAGTCTATAAGAGAAACAAAAACACACTAACGAGACATGTACGCATTACCAGTATAACCCAAACCAGACTTTTGTTTCCAGAAAGGGCCGTGCGTGAATCTGCAGTAGCTATCCTCCATTTCGTTTTGATAGCAACTTTTCCTGTTTTATTTATTTAGAGGTTTGTCGTGTTGTGGAATCACATCTTCATCTATAGACGTGTTGTTTACAATGCTGTGTGTAGGTAAAGGGGAGGAGAGGCAGGTGGTCGGCGTGTGTATAGTAGGAGCCCATTTTGTTCGAGTCTTGGTAAGTGTTTCATTAGCGGGATTGCTAAGAGGGGGCTGAAAATGAAGGTCTTATCTGGACAAAGCGGGGTTCCAAGGGCACCTGCCTCGTTCATTATGGAGAGAAAATGGCATTTAAATCCTCCCTATACCACGCAGCTGTCCGCTTCTCCCACATAACCACCGAGGGACAGACAGCTGAGTGCGCCTTGTTTAGAGGCCAAACTTCTCTCTTTGTTACTCGCAAATGTTCACATCTAAAAAGTATAGGGCAAACATTTCTCTGCCCCTCCCCAAGCCTCCTCGTGTTGAGATATTGTCATTGTACTACAGATAAGACGGAAAGGATAGATCACCAAACAACAAAGTAAACAAAAATATAATTTATTTTTTTTGTTGATTCAATACAAAGCTAATATATATTAAAAACGGCTCAGAAACATTCTTTGCATGACGTCCCCAAAAACTTAAATAAAACACAACATAAAATATTGCAGTAAATAAACAATAACTGTAAATAAAGCACAACAGACTATCATGGATCATAAATAAAACATAAGTTAGTATATTTTTCAAAAGTATAAAAATGCAATTACTATTTTCTATCCGGAGGGATGAATCCTACAAAACCGTTCAAACAAAACAGGGAAAAATTGCACCGTTGAGAAGTCGTAACACTGTAAAGTCCGTCTTGGCCCAAGCCATATTGCTACATGTGGTAGAAGAAAAACATGCAGGCCGTTTCATCCTTGTGTCTTTCATCCGCTCAGCAGATAAACACAGGACTTCTGCATTTTCCATGGAGTGCAAACATCTGTAACAAAAATACATATAACGAATCAACGAAAAGTTTCAAAAACACAGCCACTCAAATAGCTTTTCAATATAATAACAATAAACAATACATTTTAACTTAGACGGAATAACCCTTGGAATGTCAGGAGAAGCTAATACACTTTCGGCTATTGTAACAGCCACCCACCACAGTCATTCTTACAATAATCGCCGTGTTTAAATTAACTAATAAGTCAGAAGTCATTTATTATAAAAACGAAGTCACTTTCAACACTTACCATCTTATTCTTTTGTGTGGAGTAACCTCATGGGAGATGGAGGAACCTGTTTGAGGAGCGCCGTCAGCTTGCTTACAATCACTGGTCTTTTTTCTTTTGGGAAAGAAGTCTGGAGAGAAGAGAGAGCAACATTAGGAATACTAATATAACAATATCAGCATTAACAACAAAAACAACAACAACAACAACAACACGCTATTTTAATGTGCTTTACCTGTGATGTGAGTGCTTGTTCTCTGAGACACTGGGACAGACGTCCTCTTCCCAGCACGGCATCCAGTAGATACGCGAGCGGGTCCAGCATTGAACGAACCCGAGCGGTTCTCCTGGTTCAGCTCGCTTGATGGATCCGGATCAGAAGACTGCTGGACGTCCTCTGCTCTTGCACGAAAAGCGGGTTCGTTCTTATATTCACACTCGGAGGTGGATCGTCCGTCCTTCGCGTGAAACGGCGAAACAGTCCGCAGGCTCCCGTTATGCACCGAACCCTGGTAGATGGACGGCACCGACCTCCCCAAGATCTCTTCCCACTCGTAACTTCCAGGCAGCGGCACATTTCTTTCGAAGTTAAAATTCCAGCGACTCTGGTCTCGTTCGGAGATCTCCTGTAGTTGTTTCTTCATTTCACAGTTTAGTTCTTCGTGATCCACCGGTCCAAATAGATTTCTACAAACCTTTGTGCGGGCCAGAAGGGGAAATGTTCTCCGCTCCAGGACACCGGGCATCTCCACGTTGGCCATTGAGCTTATCTTACTAGAAACAGAACCGGCGTGTTGTGTACGCGCACGTTTGCGGCTCATTTATATTTGTGCCGTGTTGGACCAAAGCCAGTGTTAGCGTGCGTTTGCAAAACAATAGCCGCCGATTGGTTGGATGGATACCCCGCCCTGTGTAGGAAACCCCACCCCCCTCGATGCAACATTGGCCAGAAGCGACTAATGGGGCGGTGCCTGCGGGAATCATCTGGTTTTAAGACAGTAGGCTAATCAGGACCGGGGGCCCTCGACCCCGGGGACACAGCTGAGAGCAGCTGACACACCATGTTTTATGAGCACTCGGACGGATACTTACTGGCTTTGCCAAACTTACATCACTCACATTGCATTACAGATGGTAGGAATGGTAGAAAAATACGTCTTACGTTTATCAGTAGGCTAATTGTTATCCTATTTGGTTTTGTTGGTATTAAAAATGACAACCGCGCCTAAAAATTGGGCGTTTTAGCTATATATACATATGTGCATATTGAGACACACAGAAACAGGTGCATCTCTGTAAATGGGAATATAATCAAAAAGTTATTTCAGTAATTCAATACAAAAAAGTGAAACACATATATTATAGATTCATGACAAACAGAATGAGTAAAAAAAAAAGTTTATTTTGTTAATGTTGATGATTATAGCTTACAGCCAATGAAAACCCAAAATCATTTTCTCAGAAAATCTGAATATTATATGAGACCAACTGAAAAAAATGTTTTAATTCAGAAATGTTGGTCTAATGAAAAGTTTGTACAGTTAATGCATTCAATATTTGGTCGGGGCTCCTTTTGCACGAATTACTGCATCAATGCGGCGTGGCATGGAGGCAAACAGCCTGTGGCCCTGCTGAGGAGTTATGGAAGTCCAGGTTGGTTTGATAGCAGCTTTCAGCTCGTCTGATATATATATATATACACCGGTCTATATATCCTGCTCCATATATATATATATATATATATATATATATATATATATATATATATATATATATATATATATATATATATATATCACATACTTTATGTTGTTAAAAACTAAGTAAATAAATAAAACAATTCCAGGTATAAAATTACAGGCCTAAACTTTGGAGAGCTATAGAAGCCAGCATAGCCTAAATACAATTATTTGGCATGTTTTGTTCATTTATTAGTTTGCTTTGGGGCAAGTATTTTTGTTGGTAAAATAAAAATAACAACAAAACATACTAAACTAAGAGCCTATCAAATATAACAAATAAAGATTCATAAGGGGGGGGGGGGGGGGGGGGGGGGGCTACTGATCAAGAACAAACGTGTAGATTCGATTTACGCTTAAACCTATCAATCTTCAATCCTTCCTCCCAGAAGCGTATTCACATTACAACAATTACCATATGAAATGAATGTGAAGAGGGGCAATTATAGAAACAAACCGTGTTTACAATGTAGCAGAAGCGATATCCAGCGTCTGTCGACATACCCATAGAGTTTTACCCTATTTACTGAAAGTTTAAATGATGCCTCTGATTTTAGTTCTCAATAAATGTTTTTAAAAGCTTTGAGTATGCTACAATGGCTTGACCAGTGTAATTATCAAATTTTGAAAATTATAGGTCATAAAAGTGTCTAGCTAAACAGAGGACCAGTGTTTATTTTATTTTATTCATATCCTTCCGGACAAAAACTTCATGGTCCTAGTCAATCTAACTTTAAAACCCGCGGAGCCTTCACCGATGTAAAAGAAAAAGAGAATTACATCTTCTTCTATCACGTACCGCCCCCTTGTGGTTACTTATACGAAGTTCTTTATTTTGTATTCAGGTTTTTTGACAGAATTTAGGATATACCACTAAGCATTTCAATTAAGATAGGAGTTGTTATTTTGTTTGTTCTTATTTATTTATTAATAAAGTGTAAACCATTTTTAAAGTCCAGCATTGGTCTTTAGACATAAAATCTTAGACCACAGAAGTATAAGATAAAAAAAACAAGATAAAAGACGAGATAAGTATAATGCAAGAAAACATAAGATTATATATATAAACTGAATAGCTCATCACTGTCCATTGTGAGATAACCAAACTAATACTGCACTGTGATTTGAAATCCAAACATAAATGTAACTGCATGTGGATGTGTGCACCTGTGGATGAGAGCGGTCAGCCAGCCGGCATCTACGGTTGGCCAGCACCTGGCTTAGGGTTGTCCTGTGGCAGGACCTTAGTGTAAGCACACCTGAGCTTCAGTTCCTGGTTTGAAGTAGTCCTTGTCCAGAGCTCAGAGTTCAGATCAGAGTTGGAATGCCACAAGAACAAGACCGTAGAGCAAGAAGACACGTGGACATGCCTGAGCTTCAGGACACCCCACTGGTGAGCCCAGCTAGGACATACACGTCTTTGTCATTTCTGTAAGGCTCTAAGGAGTATTATAGGACATCACTCTGTCTGTCATTTGGTAGGCTCAGAGAATGCAGTTACTAAATATTTTGTATATGCTCTAGATTGTATTATTACATAGATTTGGTATTATAGATAAGTGCTGTAACACTGGCAGAATTATAATCATTAAGTTTAAATCAGTAGTCATCATGATTACTTGTTGCATTTCACATCTGATATTAAAGTGGTTTCAAAGTTATAATTAATGTTTAAAAGAAAATATTTTATATTAAACTTACTAATATAAAATATATTATTTTAATCACTAATTATAACTTTGAAACCACTTTAATTTCTAACCACTTTAATTTTCAAAGTTTCTCTCTGTGTAGTTTAATGTAATGTCTCTTTGGTCTATAATGCAAATGATTATCTTTACATGATATTTGGTCTCTGGTCTCAGTCCCTACTCTCCTAGTCAAATCATGAACTCCACCCCACAAATGCACCTACATCCTTTTTACATAGAATGTTAGTCTAGCATCCAATATTTTACATAATACAAATAATTACAAAAATAAAATAAAATTTCGATTAGAATTTTACAATGTATACTCGGATCAGTGTGCTGAACTTTTCACAGTTGGAAATATTCAGATTTATTTTAATTTGTTAAAATGTTTTCCTGGATCTTTGCTATTTTACAGGAACACGTTCGTCCCCTCCTTCAGACTGAGTTTCAAACTTACATGTTTGTACTAGAGATGTTTGTGAAAGTTCCTCATTAACAAATTTTGCAGTAAAAATTCTGCTTTTCCTTAATTTTAATGTGCAACATCACACAATACTCATAAGATATTTACTCATTTAAACTATGTTTTCATATTCAAACGATTATGTGAACAGGGTCATCTGCCTTTGCTTGACTGGTGTCTGGCCCTGTTTGGGTTTGTATGAGAGGGTGAAGTTGTGGTACCTGCTGAATGTGCTACGGGGTCTAAAGCTCCTCTGATTGGCTTTTCTCTGGCAGCAAAAAGCAAACAAGGTCTGACAAGTCAACTGTGGCTCCACCGGCACAAAGGAAGATCATTTGCATATGCAAAGAACGAAAATGGAAATCACGCCTGTTTTGCATAAACAGACCAACATTTTTTTTACTTTGCTAACATGAGTACTACAAATTGTAATAGTGTGCGTGTCCGTGTGTGTGTGTGTGTGTGTAG
The DNA here is from genome assembly GCF_052324685.1 of Brachyhypopomus gauderio. Lineage (NCBI taxonomy): Eukaryota > Metazoa > Chordata > Actinopteri > Gymnotiformes > Hypopomidae > Brachyhypopomus > Brachyhypopomus gauderio. The sequence continues at coordinate 13,375,224 of NC_135211.1, read as the reverse complement.
GTAGCACTACACCAGGGCAGGAGGTGTGAAAAATGCGGGGAAGTTATGCTGGGGTCACCAGAACAAGGGTGAGAATTCCATAATTTTCTAACTCAGCAAAATCACAACAAACACATCACATGGTTGGATAGTCCTTATCACAAATATTACGTACCATACACGTCACCTGCTATGATCCCTATATATATAGTAATGTACACCACTCTTCTGTATGTTTCTGTGTTTGAGTGTGATTGGTTGTACCTGTGTTAAAATTGTAAAGCGACCTTGGGTATATAGAAAGGCGCTATATCAAATCAAATCAAATCAAAGTTTATTTGTATAGCGCTTTTCACAACACATGTTGTCACAAAGCGCTTTACAGGATTTAAAAGGTTAACAATACTATGGGTCCAGAACCCTATATAAGTTGAAGATTCATTCATTCATTCTTTATCCAGGGTCCTGTTGGGGTGCCGTTGTTACTCTGCGCAGCAAGGCTCCGCCCCTCATGGTGGGCTGGGCCAGAATGCAAGAGAGGCCCCCGAATACCCCCACTGGACAGCAGGCCGTCTAGGGGACATTGACTTCATTGGGACCAATAAGACCAGGGGCAAGGTATATTACAGCAGATGTCTCTATTATCAGAGTCTCATAATCACTGTTTGGAAGCCTTCAAGATTTTATTACTAACACAAATGGATGTTAAAACCCCCAAAATCTTAGTTGTGCATGATATTATGACACAAGCACAACATGTGTACAATCTTTCAATGATGAACAATTTCATATTATTCATATCAGGATGTACACTGCTTGACTGTTGATTGGTTTGATTATGTTAAAGGTTAAATCTTGTTTACACTATGTTACTACCAACATTTATTACCTGTTATTACCAACGTTTTTGATTTGCTTGGTAGCTCATGTTCATCACTCACACACTCTATGTGTCAGTCCAGTTTGCCAGGGTTAACAGTTCCACGGACCCCAAACTGATATACCAGCTACTGACTAAGCAGTGGGGTCTTGACCCTCCACACCTGGTGGTGGCGCTAGTGGGTGGTGATGAGCTGGCTCAGATGAAGCCCTGGCTCAGAGACACGGTGAGGAAAGGCTTAGTGAAAGCTACCCAGAGCACAGGTGAGTGAGATCACTCTGCACATGGAAAAATGTAGACGAACAGTCGCTGAATAACGATGCCAGTTGTAAAAACCGCGGTGGCCATCACCGACTCGTTACTGCTGCTGTCCCCAGGAGCATGGATCCTGACCAGCGGCCTGCGGTTTGGCATCACCAAGCATCTGGGCCAGGCTGTGAGGGACCACTCTCTGGCCAGCACTTCTTCAAAGATCCGTGTGGTGGCCATCGGAATCACCCCCTGGTCCATGATCCACAACCGAGACCTGCTGCTCTCCGCCAAGGTCATGACCCCAGGCACAGAATGACCCCAGGCCATTTCTTAGTTTCTTAGTCACGCTGGTGGTGGCACTGCAGTGGCGTTTCTCACATACGCTCGCATGTCCACCGCCTCACGTTCCAGTTAAAAGCTGCAGCTGTATCGTCCCTGTTTAAACACACAGCCCCACCAGGCTGCGTCGTACCCCACGGAGGACCTCCCCCATGGGACCGTCTACTCTCTGGATTCCAACCACTCCCACTTCATCCTGCTGGAGGAGGGCTCGCAGAAGCCGGGGGCCACCGCCGACATGTGGGTCAAGCTACTTAAGCACATCTCCCTGCAGCGCACCGGCTACGGAGGTGCCCGCTCAGCCCACACGCTATCCTGCCCTTCATAGCTCACGCCCACACGTCCTTGGCCACAACCTCCCAAGTCGCCCGGATCTCAATGCCTCTTTTGTATTTCCACAGGACCCGGCAGCTTTGAAATTCCTGTCCTGTGTCTGCTTGTTCATGGGGAACCAAAAATTTTGCAGGCAAACATTTTGCAACTAAAACAATATTTTTCAGATAATATTTTACGAATCACATACTATAGATGTTTTATCTTGACATTTCTATTATGTAAGTCGGTAGATGATTTAGTGCAGCCTGTCAAATAAATCAATGTGGTAAAACAACTGATTCTAACACTTTGCTTATGTAGAGAATGTTCAAGACAATCCAGAATGCAACTCCCTGGCTGATCCTGGCCGGCTCCGGGGGCGTGGCAGACATTTTAGTGACACTTATCAACAGGGGATGCTGGGATAGTGAGATGGTCCAAGAACTGTTAGTGGACACGTTTCCCAGCAGCCACTGCACTGACATCACTTTCTGGATCAAAGTGGTGAGAAGCAAATGGCAAAAACATTTTTACATTCACTACACACAAAGTTAGTGGTGCTACATTTGTTGAGGTTGGGTTAATTTTGTGTATACCATTTTTTTTTCTTTGACTAGATTCAGAAGATTCTAGATAATGGTCATCTGTTGACCGTGCATGATCCAGAGCAGGAAAGCTCCGAGCTAGACACTGTTATACTCAATGCACTAGTTAAAGGTGAGTATGAACATATCCTTCAGGAGATAATCTATAGGAAATATACCTACAGTTTCCCATTAGTTTACCATCTTGTTTCCCAAACCATAAGTAAGTAGCATCATAATTCATCATTGTCAGCAATCTTTTAATCTTTTTTTTTGGTCATTGGTGTTTATTTTTCAGTGGTTTTGTTTTTGTTTCTCCCTCAGCCTGTAAGAGTCAGAGTCAGGAGGCTCAGGACTTCCTGGATGAGCTCAAACTAGCTGTGGCCTGGAACAGAGTGGACATCGCCAAGAGCGAGATATTCAACGGGGATGTAGAGTGGAGTGTGAGATACGTGGGATTTTCTAGAAATTACGTAACCTTCTGTACTAATGTATAACCACCTGTAGTAGACTTTTAGATATTCTGTAATTACCGCTCAGACTTGTGTTTCTCTTAGGCACAAGACCTTGAGGGGGTCATGATGGATGCTCTGGTCAACAACAAGCCAGACTTTGTGCGTCTGTTTGTGGACAATGGCGTGAACCTGGGCGAGTTTCTGACGTACGGGCGTCTCCAGGAGCTGTACTGTTCGGTGTCGGAGAAGAGCCTCCTTTTTGACCTCCTGAAGAAACACCAGGAGAAGCAGCTCCTGCCAACCTCAGCCAGGAACCCAGGGCCTCCTTTCGTGGAGTCTGGGGAGAGGCGTCCACGCTTTACTCTCCATGAGGTCTCCAAGGTCCTGAAGGATTTCCTGCATGACTCGTGTAAAGGCTTCTACCAGAAGCTCCCAGCGGTAGGAGAACATGGCCATGTATCTGAGATAGGGTGTGCTCACCATTCCTCAAAGAACCCCAGTCCAATTAACAAGATTTAACAAAGATGAACAGCATTCATGGAGTACTGTCATATACGGGTGCAGGGAGAACATATGGCAGATCAAAATGCTCCCGTCTAGATCATCTCACAATCCCATTTCAATCTTAATCAGATTAAACAAAACCCATCATTACCTGCATAAACAGAAATTAGGTGGAATTGAGAGCTAAGTGCCTGCCAAACAAACAGTAGGTAGACAAGCAGAATTTGCCTTAAAGATGAAAAGAAAATACATAGTTATTATGTAATTGTAACTGTATAGTAGATGTCAGTGTATGATTGATGTCAATTACCCCACATGTGTAATACTGGAAAAGCAAGTAATAGCCAAACCGGTTCTCAACTGTATCTTCATCAGGAGAAGGTGAGCAAAGGTCGCCTTTTCCACAGCCAGAAAGATCTCCCTGACCTCGAGGAGCGTTGCGAGAACCCGTGGAGAGACCTCTTCCTCTGGGCTATCCTACAGAACAGACAGAAAATGGCAAACTACTTCTGGGCTATGGTAGGTGTCTACCATCCTGTGAAGTGTTGGGCTAATGTTCAAAAACAAGCTTTATTTACATACAGTGCCTCCAAGTAGTATTCGACCCCCTACAGATTTAGCAGGTTTACACATTTGGAGATAACTTGTGACATTTAGACTGTAGATGTGTGAAATGCTTTTTTTTAATTGTGAAAATTCAATCAGAGGGTCAATTATTATTCAACCCATCAAACCACCAGAATTCTGTTGGGTTCCCTCAAGTATTTAGAAGTAATTTAGGCATAAAGAACAATGAGCTTCACCTGCTTGGATTCATTACCTGTTTTGTCCTGCCTTTTCTGACTATAAAAGCCCCTCCCCAAACTTGTGAACAGCACTCATGCATGGTCAACATGGCAAAGACTAAGGAGCATTCCAAGGTCATCAGAGACAAAATTGTGGAAGGTCACAAGGCTGAAAAGGGGTACAAAACTCTTTCCAAGGAGTTGGGCCTACCTGTCTCCACCATTGGGAGCTTCATGCGGAAGTGGAAGGCTTATGGAACTACTGTTAACCATCCGTGGCCTGGACAGCCTTTTAAAGTTTCCTCCCATGGCGAGGCCAGGCTTGTAACATTCCTACAGTCAAGCATGGTGGTGGCAGCATCATGCTATGGGGCTGCTTCTCAGCCAACGGGCCTGGCCACCTGGTCCGCATCCACGGGAAGATGGATAGCACAGCCTACCTGGAGATTTTGGCCAATAACCTCTGCTCCTCTATCAAGGATCTTAAGATGAGCCGTCATTTCATCAGGACAACAGGACAACGACCACAAGCACACGGCCAAGAAAACCAAGGCCTTGTTTAAGAGGGATAAAAATCAAGGTGTTGCAATGGAAGAGTCAGTCTTCTGACCTTAACCCAATTGAAAACTTGTGGAATGTGCTCAAGGTCAAAGTCCACATGAGGTGCCCAAAGAACCTAGATGACTTGGAGAAGATCTGTGTCACGTATGGCCTCGCCCCCTCCCTTGGCTGTCACTCCGGGTTCCCTTGTGTCTGTGTTTCCGTGCCTGTTGCTCCCACCCCACTCGTTTGTCTTTGTGTTTCCTTGTTTATTACCACGCCCCTCGTTATTACCGTCACCTGCCCCTCATTTATGTCATTGTATTTAAGTCCCGTCATTCCCCAGTCTGGTATCCGTGGTTTTGTCATTCCAGTTTGTTCATGCTGTTGGTCTGTTCCTGTTTGCCGTGAGTTCTGTCGTGTTGTTTGCGTTTTGGTTTACCCGTCCTCCGTGTGCTTTGCCTGCCCTTCCGTTGTTAGCCTGCCTCGTTGTTTCCCTTGTCTGTGATCATGCCTGTTTACGTTTCATGTCTGGATAGCCTGCACGTTATGACCCCTGCCTGTATATACGACTCCGAGTTCGGTATTCCCATGAATAAATCTCGCTCATCTCAGCGTTTGTGTCCGTCTCCTCGCTCCGTTGCGTATGCAACGTTACATAACCACGGATCAAACCAGGACACAGCGAGAGAGCGAGACTCCGGTGAGTTTAGTTGCTGTAACGGGTTGTTGGCTGCTTCCGTGCAGTTTAACTCTCATGTGTTACAGCGTGAACGAGCCGGAGACAGGAATACCCCTGGCGCTGTGGGAACAAGGAAGTCTCGTTGCAGACCGAAGAAAGCGCAGTCTCTC
>NC_135211.1:13212239-13364739 GCF_052324685.1 Brachyhypopomus gauderio | reverse complement strand
CCTGAGTGTGTGGCTGATTGCATATGGGGTGGCTACCCAGGCACTGCTGCATCCCAACGACCCACGGCTGGACTGGGTCTTCCGCAGGGTCCTGTACCGCCCTTATCTGCACATATTTGGACAGATCCCCCTAGAGGAGATCGACGGTAAGACATTCTGATTGTGGGATTTATTTACTGTAAAACGAAAAGGTGCTTGCTGTTATTTATCAAATATATTGTGCATTTGAAATAATAATTGTATTTGACATCAGCTTTCAGCCAAGCAATAGGGGGAAAAGGGTTTTAGTAAAATTATAATTTTGACAATATATCTTAAGACAAATATCTGCAAATTTGTTAATGATATTAGTTACAGTGGAATTAAGTTGTGTGGCTTTTCCTACTGTTATTTACCTAAAGCTGTTAGATCAACTACCACAAGATGGCGACATGTTAATCATGCCACCACTGCTCCATGTCTGTGTCCTCAGCTGCTAAAATGCAGGCCCAGAACTGCACCATGGATCTGCAGGAGATCATCACAGGCATCCTGCCACCCTGTCCTAACATCTACGCCAACTGGCTGGTCATCCTTCTGCTGGTCATCTATTTACTGGTCACTAATGTTTTGCTTCTCAACTTACTCATCGCAATGTTCAGGTCAGAGCTGGTTTGAAATCAAATCACTTTGATTGTTAGCCTCACGATATAGAGTTAATCAGATGAGTATGAACTTAAGAGAGCTAAACAAAGGCAAGAACTAACTCAACCTTTCGGGTCCCAATAAAGTTGCCCGTTGTCTGAGTTTCACGGCTGCCTCCGTTTTCTCTCGCTGCAGCTACACATTCCAAGTGGTGCAGGGGAACACGGATATCTTCTGGAAGTTTCAGCGATATAATCTGATCGTAGAGTACCACAGCCGGCCCGCACTGGCCCCGCCCTTCATCATCATCAGCCACCTGTTCCAGCTCTTCTTCAGCCTCTTCGAAAAGGCAGAGCCAAAAATCGAGGACCTGGGTCATTTATATTTTATGTTCACGTTTATGTATACCTTTCTTGTTTGCAGCATCCCTAAATAATGTAAGTTATTAAAAGAGACAGAAAGAAGAAACGGGAGGAGACTATTTTAAATCTCACGTTAGACTTGCGTTTATTGTTCAGAGAGGGAGATGCCAGCAGGGCTGGACCAGAAGCTGATGACGTGGGAGACGGTGCAGAAGGAGAACTACCTGGCCAGGCTGGAGAGGCATCACCTGGAGAGCAGTGAGCAGAGACTCAGGAGCACGTCCTCAAAGTGAGCGTCCTCCCCACCGCCTCCCGCAACGTCTCAGCTGCTTCTGCGCCGCTACTGTGCTCACCGTGCCATCATGTTTCAGGGTACAAAGCCTGTTGAGGATCGTGGGAAGGTTTAAAGAGCAAGAGAAACGCATGGCGTCTGTGGAGACCGAGGTGAAGTGCGGGAGGAGGGGGTGCGGAGGGTGTGCCGGGACGAGGGCAGGGGTTGAACTCCACTAACGGTAACGCTCTTGACCTTTAGGTGAAGTACTGCGGGGAGGTGTTGTCCTGGATCGCCGAGTGTTTCGACAAGAGCACGCTGAAGTGTGACAGGGACGCTCCCCGAGCCCCACGTAGGTCCAGACCTTGGCCCTTGGCCCCCGGTACCCAATCCAGCATCCCTCCTCATGACGGAAGCTAACGTCACATCCGTCTGGTCCGCAGGGTCCAGGGCAGGCAGAGCGAACACCCTTCAGCGGGGCTCCCCGAGGAACGAGGGTTCAGGAGGCCATCCAGGACGTGGCACCTCCACCAACCCGCCTTCCACTGATGAATAGCAGCGGCTCAGACTCACAGGCGCTGGCTGTGTATTCAGCTACTTTTAGGACAATACTACATTTTTTGCTAAAGCAGATTTAGTAACACAGATTCCATCCACCCAACATAAAAATGTGCCTATGTTTAGATTAATGCACTGCCTTTCTGTGTCTGAGCTATTTATGGTTGTTTTTAAAATTCTTTTAAATTTAAATCTAATATTTAAAGTCCTGTAGTTATTGTGCTGTCTACTAAGATTAGTCAATGATGTTTGTGATTTGACTGTAATGCTTTTTTCTGGTATATCCGTGAATTAAATAATAGTAATATAAATGGTTTTAATAGTAAACAATGCGTTTGTTTCACACAAGCACTTGTCACGTTGTCACTCCTGCCATTCTGGCTGTGATTAGACCTCCACTCCCACTTCCAGGCTTCCTTCTTTAAATTAATGACTGTTGTAAACGACTGCTGTAGAACTCATCAAACCTCTCTTTACCAACCTGTCTTTACCTCCAAACATGCATTGGAAACAGCTTTCCTGCACCCCTGCTATTATTAATATGTCTATCCAGAGCGTTGAGCTCTGACAACACAATATTAATGAATGACCAGTACAGTTAATGAATCAGTAACTGAGGCAAGTAAAAAAAAAAAATGGGGGGGAAAAAAAGAAAAAGAAAAACTACCAGCATGAAAAGGGTGAAAGAGTTTGGCTTACAGCGCTGCCTGGGATAGACCCACTGAACAGTTACAGGGTTAAACATCTTGTCAGGATGTACTTGTCGTCTCTTATTCATCAGACCTCTTAATCATCAGAAATCCTGAGTCCAACTTTTTGAAGACACAACGCTAATAAAAGGAATGTGGGAACTTAACACGAAGTTGTGACCACCTGCTGCTAACAGCTTGGTATGTACTCTGTTTGCTGTAATTTAATCCGAGTTGCATAAATCGTTCGGCTCATGTTTCAATAGTGAAAATAAAACACTTTAAGGGTTGTTCTGTCATTGGAATACATTCATCGTTGGATAATGAATACCTCAGTGGATTATTCACTACAGTTTGATTCTTTAAACATACTGTACTGTTTTCTGACCATGTCACTCTGTTATAGAACAATCTTAGGACACCTTCAGTCAAATCCACCACTCAGCTAGTAAGCAAAAACTATCACTAATTGTTATGTGCAATTTCTGAATGAATAGTTTTATTTGTGGCATATGTCTTTGCTTGGTGTTGTATAATTGCTTAGCACAACTCTATAACTACCTTGTTCTTGTGAGAATGCTAAAACAGGTCATATGCTCGACAGGCCCACTGTACTTTCTCTCATTAGTCCTTGCGCGTGCCTCTGCTGAGAGGTACGTTTTGTTTAGTTAATCAGTATACAGCATAAACGGAAGTATACACTATACAGCCCTGGTTGCAGGAAACTGGTGCACCACAGGAAGTTGACAAAGTGGAGCTTGCCAACCTGCCTATTTTCACAAGGCCATGAACACCTGAGAATTCTCTCATCTTCCTACTCTGACTGATGACCAAGATGCAGGTTAACCTCGTGGACTCAATAACTAGTGGTCCAAATGTCTGTGTTATCCCTCTGATGGCGCATGGTTCCTGGCCGCGTCTGAACACTGGTCTTCGTCTGGACCGAGGATGTGGTCCAATCAGCAGCAAACCTGCAACCAGAGCTCCACCCATTTACCCACCCTCTCTCAACTACAACCCGCCCCCAGCATGCTGCATAGCTCCAGTGTCAGTGACATGAACAGGTAGAGATCAGATCTTACACTCAATCACCGATAAATGCAATTGGAATAACTAGGCAAGCAAATGTTGTCTAAAGTAATCTGTTTTCATCTAGCCCGTGTGAATTCTGAGTTAATGATGGTTGTGAATTCTGTGTTTTGTTTTAGTATCTATTCTGCAGTCATCAAGGTGTTTCAGGGAAGGGAGCTTCAGATGAATGAACTCTACTGCTTAAATGAGAGCATAAGGTACATACAATAAACTAGCCATGCATGAATGACACACACACAGAAAAATGTCATGTTTATACCATATATAAGCATCATTGCCCACTATATTACTTTTATATTGTTTTTATATTGTATATAAAAAACATAAAGGTGTAGTTAACTAGTACTCATCTTTTACCATGCACAAAATCTTCAAATTCACATCAGTGGTCAGTGTCAGAGACAACAGAACTGCTGCTATGTGGAAATGTGTGTGCCAGACCCTACAAATAGCCAGTGAGTGGGTGCCTTGTGGGCAGAAAAATCTGTAACTGTGCACCTACAAATGCACTATAGGTGCACCCATTAACCTGGCTGTGAAGAGAAGCAGTGGAGGTGGTTCTACAGAGTGGCTGGTTGGTGGATATGTGGCACAAACGGCACAAAGCCTCACTAACCCTCACATGGGCCTTCTTCATTTTGACAGATGGCTTCTAAAGACAGAGATGGGGTCGTTCATCAAAGAGTATTTTCAGGTACACTCCAGCTCTAGCTGAAGAAGGCTCAGCGTAGAAGCTGAGAACACAATATTCTCCTCTTTGTCTATTGTATTTTATTTACTTATTTTCGCACAGTTGTCACTTTGGCATGGTACAGCGATTTCAAATAATCTCATTCAAACAGTGCTGTGGCCTTAATGTGATCATTTCATGGGAAAGCCTGGCGCCTTTCACTCTTAAGATCTTCTGTTTTCTTGGTTACAGAATCAGCTTCTGAATAAAGGCTTTCTGTTTATTTTTGAGCAGGTTCAACATGAAGGCAAGTACCGAGCCCCAACACATTTACAGTACTTGTTCTCCAAGTTTGTTTGCATGACATGTTTCATTTCTCAAAAGGGGAACGTCAGCTCTTTCTCTTGGCTAACGAATGGCTGAGATTTTTCTCTGAGACCCTTCCCGCTCTGCAAGCTATCTTCTATCCATTGCAGGTAAATGCATAGAACAACATGCAACAAATGTGCAACATGCAACTGCCCCAGAAAATATGAGCATTTTTTTTATTACATTTGCACTGACATTAGTACCATACAGAGGCCTGTAGCTTTAAGAAGCACAACTTAAGCATGGCTCCCAAAGGGATTATAAGAGCGTGAGGTAAGGAGATAAGTATCCTACCTTTGCTTCTATTCCCACGGCTCCTCTTGAGGGCCAGGAGCTGACAGTGAGGCAGATGGCCCTGCTGGGCTTCAGGGATCTGGTCCTGATGAGGCTTCCTGTAGAAGACCTCCTACCCACCAGTCTGCCTCTGCTTCCCACAGCCATCACACAGATGCTGCTGGTCCTACAGGTAAGAATGTTTCTTGCACACACACACACAGATTAGGCATCAGCTGTGTCCACTTTATTAGTGACTATGTGCTTTGTGTGTGTGCTCAGGGAGTCCATGATCCCAGAGGGTCCTCAATGGAATACTACCGGCTTGAGAAGATGCTTGAGATGGTGGTTTCTCCCTATCTGTGGAACTGCAAGAACAAATGTAACATGAAGCAGCTTACATGTTTACATCTAGGGAATAATGATGGAGATGGGTCACACCTTACCAGTGATATTCTGTTACCAAACCTTCTCTGTCACTCCTCCAGGCTACAAAGAAGATGCCAGAGAAACCAGACATCTCAATCAACCAGAGATAAGGATTACACAACATATTTCAGAAGGGTCTCTTCTGTCACCTTTAACGGAAGAGGAAGGAGAGACATATCTGGAGAAAAGGGGTTGTGGCCTGCGATGCCACAGCATGGCTGATGATCTGTCTGACATGGCTGACATGCATCTTCTGTCTGTTAGTGGAAGGATGCATTGTGGGTTAACACACAATGTTAACTGTGGGACCAGTGAGGATATGAGGAGAGAAAATGTCTTTCAAGTCAGTCACACATTTTGAGTTAAATGTGATGTTTTGACTTTGTAAACCCGAAACTTTAAGGATTGACCAATCAACAAATCATGAAAGGATAAACTTGCACATTTCTTAATTATTTAGGTATTAAAATCTTTATTGGTTTTACACATAGCTGAAAATCAAAGTATCTGAAAAAATAGTGAAGTCAGTGAATTTTAGGTAAATTTTCTCCCCATATCAGATTATATAATGATCCAGTGTCGCTATTGTACACATTGTGTACAATACAATGCCATGCTGAAAAGGTTTTATTGCTGGGCATGGCTTACCTCATAAGTTTTTTAATAATCAAAGCATTTTATTATTTTTTTGGCATTAATTAAAAGTCTAACTAGACACTGTGATTTTATGTGAAATGGGAATAAATTGGTCTTTAAAACTTGAGGTTTTTGCAGACTGCACATTCTCCTCTAGATTACTTAGATACAGTTGCACATAACATCTTCAAAGAAAAGAAAATGCTTTAATATCAGATCTGACCAAGAAGGAACAAAAGACAGGGGTGTTATGAAATAGTTCCACCTTATCAAATGCCCTAAAACTCTAGTAAGTGCACCACGTGTTCTTCACCACCTCCTCTTTCCAGTGAGGTACACTCATCAAGATGGATACCCACTTTAGAAATGACATGTGACATTTTTCTTAAATGGAGCACCTTAGCACAAAAGATAAAGAGCATGAATGAATCTTGAAGCTCCAAAATTAGCCTTCTATTGCCCAAATTGGTCAGTGAACTGGAGTGAACCTCCAAACAAACAAACAAACAAACAAACAAACACAAACCCACACCAATAATACTGGAATGACAGGTTTCGCACTTCATGCCGCCAGCCTGTTGCAAAAGCTGAGATGCTGAGAGCATTTCTGACATGCTGCCTACATGGTAATCCTGTCAGACAGAAAATAATCTCTATTGGGTTGGTGTATGAGCACTGTTCCATCCATGGTCAATATTATAAAATATTCACAAAGAACTAATAAGAAGTCATTTAACAATGACTTCCTAGATGAGCGCAACTCTAAGCTGTCTGATCATGATGACAGTACTTACACATTGGCAACCAACACCCCAACATGTCCTGTGCTATTAGCTTGAATTGCTTAATATTAATCACCTGCTTAGCAGTACAGATTAGCTAAAAAGTATCAGCTGCTGAAATTTATGAATTAACGATGCACAGCAGTTCAAAACTATTACTGTTATACTGTTATAAAAATAGTCTCTTGGTAAGACACATTGCGTACACACTGAAGACACGACGTAAAACAAAACTGAACTTTAAAACATCTGCCTGAATGTTTTATATAACCAAAGTGTGTCCGTGAGAACTTGTGGGAAGTGAAGTGGAGAGCGTGGGACGGACTCAAAGCGAGGGCTCGGAGCCTCGAGGCTGCACCCCCTCCCTCCTGAGGCTGGTGTCGAACCGCGGCGTGACCTCACAGCGCACCAGCAGCACATCGTCTTTCACAAAGCTCCTTTGCCGGAGGGCCTGCAGCGGCATGAAGGTGACGTAGCCGAAGCCTTTGGGGTTGCGCTGCACGGTGGGCCTCTGGAAGGCCTGGAGGTCCGGCTTAGTCTCCATCACCTCGATGTGGTGCTGCCCCTCTTCCTGGTCCAGCACGGCCAGCCGGATGGTGCCCTGGAGGGGCCAGGAGAGCTGGCTGTCAAACTCCCCCTGCATTGTGTGCACGAACAGCGAGATGTAGTTGGAGCAGCGTGGCGCGCTGGGCGTCTGCAGGTGCAGCCGCAGGCAGAGTTTGTAGCCCGGCCGGCCCGTGTAGAAGGGCGGGCTGTGGAGCACCACGGGGTGGCCCGTCTCCTGGTTGCGGAGGTGGGCGGAGAAGCTGTCCAGGCGCCACACGTAGACGCCCTGGTACTGCTGGGCCTCCAGCTCGTGCGTGGACTCCTCCAGCAGGGCCAGCTTCTTGCGCAGCTCCATCAGCTGGGTCTGCTGGGTCTCGTTGCGGATGCTCAGCTCACGCAGCTGGTGGTCCTGACGCACCAGCCGTCCCTCCAGCTCCAGAACCGTCTCCCGCATCTGCTGCAGCTGCTGACCGCACTGGCACGGCTCCCCCGGCCGGCCGGAGGCCCCGCGCTCGCCAGCCGGAGAGGACGCCGGCTCGGCGGACGGCGCGAGCAGACAGCCGTTGAGCGTCTGGCCGCGCAGGAAGTCGGCCATGCATCGCATGTGCATCTGTGTGAACTGCTGCATGTGAAGGGCCAGTTCGCTTCTAGCCATCTGGGACAACAATATAGGAGACAAGACGCTCATTCAGCAGTTCCCAGAAATCATTGCTGTAAGCTCCAAATTAGGTAAGGCTGATATGGACTGTTTGTGACACAGGTTTTTTACCTTTTCTCGACAACCGAACATACTGAAAGTACAGGCAACAGGCGCTTTCACGCAGTCTGTGTCACAGTGTGACATCAACTGAAACCAAGACATACATTATTATAGATGACTTGATAAGATTCACTTGCATCAAACTCTGTGAAATGTGTCTGAGCAAACATGCCGGCATGAATTCTTGTGGACACGTTTTGCTCACCTGATCCCGAACGAGCTCCATGTCACAGTAGTCACATATTATATTTGCAAAGGGACACACTTGCTCATGAAACTGGGAGGAAAGACACACGTGACCGTTAAAGATGGTCGTCTGACTGTATGATCTAAAAAGCACACAATTATCTGCTACTCTTTTCAGATTCACAAGGGGTTAGACTGAGCCAAATCATTGTGCCCCCAGAGAAGCTGGCGTTCACAAGTCTAATCACCTGTTTGTCAGCATAGGCGACCCTGTCTGCACAGTCAGGGCAAGTGACCAGGCGGCGTAAACACTCCAGAGCTTTGTGGTTTTCCAGCTCACTCTTCCGCACAGATTCCTGGCACTGATCACAGGGCAGTGTTGCAAACTTACAGACCATCGTGTGTTCCTGCACGGGGGGGAGAAGACACACGTGCACACATCATAAGGATGCAGAAACGTGACGCAAACAGTGCTATTTAAACCCTTGTGTGGTTGTCTTTAAACCTCATTTTTCCATGGTATCACCAGAGGGCCTGGCTTCTCTTAGTGCTTTTTTGTAGACAGTGCAGAGTACGCACTGGTGAACCAATTACATCACCAGTCCTGGCAACAGGCAGCATAAAGCACCATAATGATGGGAATTTACCTCCAAGTGCCTAAGTTCCATTTTCTCGTCACATCCAAAGTTACGGCAGCGCACAGTGAGAGACAGAATTTCTCGCTTGGCAAAGTTATCTGGGAAAAGCTGGTCTTCTGTGAGCACTTCATTGTCAACTGGACATTTCTGCCCTGTGTCCCTAATGAAAAGATTAAGAAGACATTTAAAGCTTACAGAGGTAGCCTATACTGTTTTGTTTAGCCCTATTCTTTGTTGACGTGACAAAAAATCTAAGTCTAATCTAAACTGAAACCCTAAAGACACTGTGCTTTATTCTTCCCTCTGGTGATAAGGCTCCATAAGCCTTAAGAGCTCAAGGCACAGTTGCACAGATAAACCTTGTTACTAACAGGAAACATAACAGCTTTCAACACAGAATTATTTATTATCTTCAATGAGTTTGTTCAATGTACTATTAACAAGATTTACTTTTGAATTTGTGACAAAGGCTGAAGGCAGCCACCCAACCCAGAACTCGAACCCAGGTCTGACGAGACGTAAACACTAGACCAAAGACCCGGATCCCTGGCATAGCAGCCACAGAACCATGAACTCATGTCAGCCTCCGTTTCAGAACCACAAACTCATTTTTGACCATTAAAAAAAGACTGTAACACGAGACTGTTATGTAAGATTGTAAAGTAGCTTACCTGATGGATTTTTTAATACAGCTATTACAGAATCGATGGCCACAGGGTGTCTGCACAGCTGACCTAAGACCCAACAGGCAAATGGGACACTCATACTTGTTTTCCAGTGGGGGGTCAAAATCGACATCATATCCCTGCTGGTCTGGTTGAAGGGTGGATGATACACTAAGGGTGGAGGGGTTCTCCGTGGGACTCATGTAACAGTCCTTCTCTATAGCCATTGCACAGCTGGTAGTTGAATTGTTGCCACTGGGATCTTCAGGGAAAGATTTATGAGTATCACTGCACGCCATCTATAGTAGTCAGAGAGAGGAAGAAATGGGGGAAAGGGAGAGAAATGAGCCGAATCTCTCTATAAACACTTTGTATTGTAACTTCACACCAGGTGATACCGATTTATGTTATCAGAATATTAGAACATCTTATTAGTCGTAAAAAAATCCATTGTGTATTAAAAATAAGTGACATGTTACAAATTTCCAAAAGATTCGTATCTAATCCGGCTTTGAGCTACAACCACTAGATGGAGATTCATTCATGGAGTGGTGAAATGATGGAGCTCGTTCATGAAAATATAGTAAAAGCTAGACAATGTTAACATGAAGTACCAACAGAGGTACTAACTGCAGACAGGTCACCTACACAAGAACACACGTTACTGGGCGGAGAGAGAGAAAGTTGCTTTTGAAATTCATGTCGGTTTCTTCAGTTTCAGAATGCTATCTAAACCCAGCAAGCTCACACAACGGCACAAACATCAGATATTGTAGTGTTTCGTCAATGTATATGTTCTTGTTTAAGTGAAATAAAAAAACAAGGAAAAGTCTTGACAAAAACTAGACAGCAGGTTAGCTCGCTGGCTAACCGAGCTAACCGAGCTCGGCCCAGCTACCAACTGAGCGTTGTTGTCGTTGGCTAGCGAGCTAACCAAGCTAACTGACAGTCTTATCTGGTTATTAAGGGTAGCTAGCCAGGGCTGTCGGTTGTAGCTACGGTCAAAGCTGACTCACGATGTTTTTGCCTCTTGTTGATATTCATAACGGTCCGTTTGTTTCTGGTCGTTTGACACTTGAGCGGTTTTGTGACCTACCTTTTTGGCTATGAAGGTCTGAACCTGTGCAGCGCTACCTCTTCCTGGAGCCCCGCGTCACCAAAACCAGCGGGGCTGGTTGCCAAATCGATGGAAAGAACTTAATGGTTGAATATTTGAAATATACTCGAGTAGGGACTTCGCTTGTTTATGTCGCTTAAGACGCTTTCTTTTGATTTGTTTGGTTTTTAAACACTGCGGACATGATGACCGGTCATGGTGACATTGCCACGAAGTGATAAATGTTAAACTGAAAGTTTACACATAGTCATGTGAAATACAATTGTGTATATATACACAAACAACAATGTTGGCGGTCTTTCTTAAATACAAGTTGGTTTACTAGTGTTTCGGGGGGGGGGGGGGGGCATGTCGACGGGTTATAAGGGTTATAACAGTGCTATAATTGTTACAACAACGAATGTTGCTCACTCATGTAAAATAGTAGCAGCTAATGTACCGTGATCTAAGTAGATACTTTTAGTTTCAGGGATTTAGTAACTTAAAAACTTGTTCATCTGATGCATAAAAATAAGGAACTGGTCGGAAGCACATGGCAACCCTGCTGCATGTCACATGCTGGGGACGCCACTGGGTGAGTAACCACACGCAGCATGGGCCAAAGATTCTTGACTGGGAAACGGAGCCTGCGACTGATGTCAGTATAGTATTTGGTGTTTTAGGTTTTCCTGCTTTTGCTTGTCATCCTCTTGCTCCTGCTCCCTCCCACACAGTCCGAGTGTGGCTAGGTGCAGCCACAGTGGGCCTCTATTCCACTTATGAATAGAGCATTTTATAAATAGCAAGGTCAACACTCCCTTGCACTAACAAGGATCCCCATGGAGCACCGTCAGAGTGCAGGTCT
The DNA here is from genome assembly GCF_052324685.1 of Brachyhypopomus gauderio. Classification (NCBI taxonomy): domain Eukaryota; kingdom Metazoa; phylum Chordata; class Actinopteri; order Gymnotiformes; family Hypopomidae; genus Brachyhypopomus; species Brachyhypopomus gauderio. Next base: position 13,353,228 of record NC_135211.1, on the reverse strand, counting down.
ACACGAAAAACGCACGTAACCACGACGCCCCCCCTTTAAAATAAACTGTAACTTCCAGTGTTGTTTTGTTCGCAAAAAAAAAAAACAAACACAAATACTAATGCAAGATGAGTCCACTCATTGCAGAAGGAGTGAACAGAATAAAAGTGCATTTCAGCAGATGTAAGGATATGGTCAAAGGACAGCTCTGCCTTGTTCTCTGCAAAGCCACTTGTTGCTACGGATACTTTCTATGTTTACCGTCTAATGGCTCTCCAGTGAAATGTAAATACTGTAAGTCGCATGTTCCTAAGGAGTCGGCCACTTGTATTTATAGACAATAATTATTTAAAGTGCATCAAAAATTATGGTAGTGTAATTTAGTTTACATGTAATATAGATGTACAAACGGGAAAAAATACATAGGCCTACACTTAATTAGCTGTAAGAGAATAAAATGCAGTAGGTGCTGGAGGCTACCATGCATAAAACCCCTGTATAGGAGGCAAAAGATATCAGGACCCAAGGACAGGACAGAGTGGAAGATTAACCCCAGCCTCTTCGTGTCCACTTCAGGGCAACAGGGGCAGGTTTGAATACCATGTGAATTCGAGCAGAATAACTAACAGGCCCTGTCTTCTTGAAATACAGCAACTGACCTAATCTATTACTGTTATCTAGCAACCTCTGGCTTTACCTTACAAAAGTACCTTTGTTCAAAGATTCTCAGGAGCCCACCTTTCACATGTGTTTTCTATTTGAGCTCTTGTGAGTATGTTGCTGAGTGGGTCAGGCCAGGACAACAGAGCCATTATGAAGTGCTACGTCTGCCCATGCTGTCAAATCCTGCCAGTGGTTGCGTTGCTGATAGTGGTGTGTAGTTAGCTTGTTTGGTACAGCGTTCATATTCTTATCTGCAGATGTAACTGGCATACGACTTTAGTTCTGATTGTGCTTTGTGCTGGTGGTCCGCTGTCTGTGAGGGAGGTCTGGAAAGCAAGAGTCATTCCTTATCACATGCCATCATGTAATAATCTCCTCGGTATCAATACAATATCTACTACAGAGTAAAACAAACGGCCTTTGTGTGTGTTAGCGTGTGTAGCACAGAAACAGATGCGGAAATTAGTTGTGAGGATGCATACCAACCCAGTTCAATTAGATCTGGCTCAGTTCTAAGCACATACAATTCCAGTAGATCTTAGATCTAGACACACACAAACATTTACCATACCATACCACTTTATTTATAAAAGCACTTTAAAAACAACAATAAAGCTGACCAAAGTGCTGTACACAATACAAAGCAGAGAACAGGGAAAGTAATTAAAATGACACAAAGATATAAAACAAACACAAACAGTTAAACAGTCTGAGTCATTATGCTGATTTAAAAGCCAAGTCATAAAAATATGTTTTTAGATGGGTTTTAAAACACTGAGTGAGGTAGCGTGCCTGATGTACTGCGGTAACTCATTCCAAAGCTTTGGAGCTATGCATGCAAACGCTCTATCCCCTCTAAGTTTGCGATGCGTCTTTGGAACAGTTAAAAGCATCTGGTCAGCTGATCTAAGGGACCGAGATGGAACATATGGATGTAATAGTTCAGATAGGTAGCATGGGGCAAGTCCATTAAGAGATTTTTACTAAGTATTTACAGCACTTACAAGTAAATTGTTATCTGAATGAATAGAATAGATTAATAAATAGATGACAATGCACTTTTGTATTTTTATTAACTGAACATGCATATGTGTGTACAGTTGTTAAACTGCATGTTCAGTTAATAAAAATATTTGCTGACTAGAAATATTGTTTAACTAGTGCTGCTAAGCCTGTCACACAGAGGCAGACTAACCCAGCAACCCTAGTTATGGCCAGTCAGCTCACATACTCAGCTGTATTTAGAGGTATAAGGACAGGCAGTGTATCATGTGACCGTACAGAATGACCAGCTGATCTTCAGTCAGAGCAGAAGGCAAGGAAAGATGAGACACTGGATACACAATGGTGTTTATATAAATAAATATATGAGAGAAAAAGATGAGTCAGTGATTTAAAGCAAACCTCCCATCGATTCAAATAGATTGAGGAGGATCAGAAGTTAAATTAATTTATCTCTTCAAAATTGAGGTCACTGAGGCTCTTTGGCCCTGTGGCCCTCTCAGAACACTGTGAGGAGTGTTCAAACGCATATGCAGGTATGTGAAAGATGCTAATAGGAATGACCTCAGATGTGGACGCAGACTTTAATCAGCTGTTGGGCAGAGACAGAAGAATGCCAGTTCTGTTCCTTGGGATAAGGATATAGTGTTCAAGCACTCTCTTCTCCAAACATTCACACACTTCAGAAAACACATACGCTCTCATAAAAACCCTGACTGGTTCAACTCTCTTGCAGCCTGTGTAAGCTATGGGTGAATTGATCTTATACTCATTTAAATTTGTGCAACCGTTATGACGTGCCACCCTCCACACTGCAGAGACGGATGGAAGAGAAGGACTCAGTTCTAAGAATTTCAGGAATCCATGTTTACTTTGCGTATGAAGATTTGGGGAGGGGATATTTGTCCAAAATAAAGATGACATTGATAATTATATTCAATGTTAAATGAATGGAACTCATATATTGTTAATAAGAAACGAACAAAGGCACATTTTTGCACATATATTTATATGCAGATCATTTTAAAGGTTACCTATCACTACACTGTACAATGCAGTACTCTTACTGTTCTCTGAGCCTTCACCCTAGTAAGGATGATCACACTAGTAAGCTACAGTTAGAGACAAGTTATCCTATGCTGGAGAATTAAGACACTGTAAATTCTGTCCCTGCAGTATTAAGCTCGCTGGAATAAACCGAACGTGTGCTCACAACGGGTCTTTTTTATTTATTTATTTTTGTGACGTGCTTGTCTGGAGCATTTTGAATGAACTAACAAGATGTTAGGTGAGGTCTGACATTCGGCTGTATGTCTGAGAGGTTATGATGCACAAAATAGTCACTATTAAGAGAGTGTGTGAGGGTATATGCAGTGGGTTAAGTGCTTGTGTGTAAATGGGGACTATTGAAATGGTGCTCTCTCCCCTCTGCTCTGGGACTATCACAGAGCTCTAGTAACCCACTGCTCACAATGCCCTGTTCAATTCCAGCAGGAAGTCAAATAAATATGTTCAGCTCTCTCCAAAAACATCATGTGAAGTTTTAACAGAAGGTCCCTGTAAGAGAAAGCCCATTTCCTGTCTGCAGGGAGGCACTGAGCATAAAGCGGCTGTGAGCGGGTTATGGTTCTAATGAAAGCATGAGAAATTTAATCTGAGGGTTACAATTGCTTGCTGATACTACCATGTCAACTTCCCCAGTTCCATGACTGGTAGTAAAAAAAAAAAAAAAAGTATAACATCTGTTCCTGGTAGTTTGTAAAGACAAATACATATCAGAAACCTCTTGCAGTCCAAATGCAGCATGAGAACATGAGTATGAATACGCTTCAAAAGAAAGGTTCCACATATTGGAATGGAGAGAGTGTCTTCACTTCTTCTCCTCCTCCAGCCAGTCTGCGGAGCAAACATTTGACTGCCACTGAGCAGGAAAGGCAACCACCTGAAGGAAGTCAGCCTCCTTGCACAGGTTTGTGAAGAAGCTTTCGCATTTCCCCTGAGGCTGGGGTTTTCAGGTTCGCCGGAGAGAGGGATGCCTGATGCCTTTCAAGCATTTGACCTTTTTGATGAAAAGAGCTCTTGAGTGCATCGAAATGTCCACTGGTCCCTTAAGACTTCATGCGAAACGGTGTCATGGATGTCAATCACCAAGCACTTTATGAGGCCTGCTGATTGTTGATTACAAAATGGTATTCCTGCTTAACATCAGGGAAAAAAATTGAATTCCTGAAGCGTTTTTGATTTGAGAAAACTGAGGTGATTTTGGAAGAGGCAAGGTAACACTGGGTAGTTGTTGATTCAGGGAAAAAACTTTCCTGTTTCACACTCAAAATCAGAAATTAAATCAATTGGTCTTGGGTTTTAGGAACTAATTTACAAGCATGTCATCAATTTGTGTCTTGCATGACACAATAGTCAGAAAAAAATGTCAAGATCAACACTATTCTGACAATTTTTCAGACAATTCTTTGGATTTAAAGTCATGCCTTGATCATGAAAGTGAGAGAGAGAGTTGGTGATCAGAGGACAAAGCACTGGGAGACAGTGGGGACACGTTTGAAGTTTGTTCCAAGCAGTTCGGTTACAGTTTTCAGTTTAGTTCCAAGCCAGAATGAGAGACCCTGCCCCACCCACTTAAACCTTTTCCAGGGTTTGAACTCAGTGTAAACCGCAGGTTGTGCTGATGAGGTTATACCCAGCGGCTCTGGGGCTGAAGGTCTGATTGCATTGGTGAGGTGATGGTGGAAAAATGCAGTTCTGTTTGAGCAGGGTAGGAAATAGTTTTCAACCAGTTATCCCCTTAGTAACACTAACAACCCTCTTGGGTTGTAGTCACTTAATTTTGCGTGGAAATTGTTTCATGTGGTTCTGATTCAATGAGATTTAGAAATGACAAATGTTGGAAAAGTATTTACTGTTTGTAAAGGCAAAAGTGCACATCAATGTTACAACACTACTGTTAATACTATTATTAATAAAACATTAAACTGAAGGAAGTTCTGTTGCTGAATGCCACATACAATAATATAAAATGGAAAGTAAAATGAAAAGTAAATGTAGTTACAGATTACTTATACTTACTGGAAAGGAATGTGAGCCATTGAAACCCACACGGGTCCAAATATTCAAAAATACTTAAAACTTCAGCTAACTACAAAGCTTGAACTCTTTGGAGTTGATGGCTGGGAAGGGAAAGGTTAAGAAAACAATGAACGCTAGGCATTGTTTTACACCTCTGGGGTTAGGGTATTAACCCGACCAACACGACCAATATTCTCACTTGTGAAAAGTACTCTGGCGTGCCTTTTAATGCTGCTATTTCCTCCGCTGTTTTTGGATAACCACTGGGGCGGGTCATGTTGCTCACAGAAGGCCATTGTCATAGAAGGCTAACTCCTGCAACTTACTGGTTGTTCACCTCCACCAATTAATGTCACTGAGGGCTAAAGACAATTTATGCTCTTTAAAGCGCCTCCATTTTAATCTGTATTTTTTGCCTTATTGCATACAAATGGCAATAGGATACTGGAAAACTACAAGTAGCTACAGTCTTTTTCTCTCTCTCCCCAAATTTTCTTTTTCTCATTATCGTTTTATATGAGGTACAATGACCACACTAATGTTTTTATGGCAAAACAATAAAAAAAAAATAGGGTTACGTGCTGATTTGGAAGTTTTTTTTAATTATATTGTTCTCCATGCAATTAAAACCAAATTCTGAACATGGAAAGTACAGCAGTGGCAAAGTAATAATAAGTAATTAAGAAACATTCAAGGAAATAAAAACAAATAAGGCCCTCTTTAGCTCTCATTTTGACTCTGCAGGGTTCGACTCGGCACGTTGCAGTTTTTTTTTGCTTTTTGACCCGAAGCAAGCAGCAGAGACACTACACATGAGACAAATAAATTGTTAGGTAAGTCTTCATTTATCATTACATGCCATTGCATCGACAAATCTCCACAGGATGTGCGTATGCTCTGTCACGCAGAAGTACCATTACATCATTTAATGCAACTGCCAAAATAAAGTTGGCTCTCCCCACCTTCTTAACGCTCTTCCCCCCTCGCCCCTTCCATACCCTTGACAGCTAAACGTATTTCCCGACACAAGTAGCCCTCTCTCTCTGCTCCTCACTCTCTTATGTGGAGCAACGGCCGACCTGATCCGGTGAACAGACGGGCTCAATCGGATTCCTACCGGACTCTCTTCTGTTTCGTGTCGGACTAGTAAAACGAATATAAAGTTATTGGTGCCACCAGGAAAAAGAGGATTAGGCGTACGTATACAGGAGTGCCTTTTCATCAACAGGTAAGCTGAAATGTCAGTTTCCGATGCGAGCTTAACCACTGACAGATTGATTTTGTACGTGGATGGGTTGAAATACAGTTTTATATTAACGTGAAGATGCTCCCGTATCGTGAACGGCCAGCTACGTGCTGTGAACCGTATCCAGATGTTCACTAAGTTTATTCTCCTGTTGTCCTGCGATGTACTGTTCAGTTGAAAAACTGTTGGAGTATTTCAACAGTTAAAATTTTATAGCGACGTAACGTTTATTGACTGAACGACGGATTTGGACAAATATTAGGTGTGTTTGATGCCTACCTCAGAGACAGAAGATTTTAACACTCGTTTTATTTCTTGGGCATGGTACAATAAAGAGTCCTGTCTGCGTCATCATATATTGGATAATGGTTATCATGATTTTTCCCCCGTTTTTTTCTTCAATTTGTAAGTAAAAACATACATTCTAAAGTAGGTCTTTCTATTGCAATGGCTAAACATATAAATGAAGATTCATAAAGATAATATTAAATGGAAATGCCACATACTGAAGTTATACTGATTCCCACAGCTTTTCCAAGCGTCCTGTTATTGAATTTATCTGCACAGAATCACTATTGACAGAACTACAGTCATTTATCACACTCATGCATGATTCCTATTCTGTGATGTGAGGGTGTATGCCAATGAACTCATAACATGTTTTTTCCATTTATATTCTTCAGCATGCAGCATAGATTAATTTACAGTGTATTCATGTTTTGACCACTGTGAGACTTTTCCATTTTTCAGTGTTAAGGTCTGGGAATGATCTTCAGCCACAAGGGTTTTAAAAATCTGGCTGCAGCAGAGCTGAGAGAGTGCCAGACACCTATAGCCTCTCTCCCTCTCTCTCTCTCTTCCTCTGTCTCTCTCTCCCTCTCTCTCTCTCTACCCCACCCCACCCCCCCCCCCCCCCCGGCACACACACATGCACACAGTCATCAATAGGAAAGAAAGAGCTAGTATCTATCTAAAATAAAAATCCACTGGTCTTCTGTAAGACAACTAAATGCTACATGGTATGGAATGCTACATGGTGACCGGAAAGCTCACAAGAGCCTCTGAAACAGAAAACAGCTTTATTTTCTGTGGTCAGAGTCAGTTGACATACAGGTTACTTCATTTTTCACTTTTACATAAGCAAAAGAACTAGAGACAGCAATAATGTACAAAAATAATGTTAGCCTCCCCTTTAAATTGGCAATGTGATGCTAGTATTTATAATGTCTGAGACATGAAGCCTCCGCTACCTCAAAAAGCTTTTGTTTGAGTATAATTATAAATCAGCTAGTTTTACATGAGGACATAAAAGGTAGAAGGCACGATGCCAGATACTAACCAACAGGGTTGAAAAAAAACCATCTCCCCCAGTGCCACTGATATTGTTTTATCAGTCAATTCCTGATAGCTCAACATCTAATTATAACTAAGAATGTTTTACATTGCCACAATAAACATTTGGTGTGTTTTCTAAAGGACAGATAGTTTAAATATGCTATATATGGGCTAAAATCAAGTTATTTTTGGCTTAATTGGTTATTTTAAAAGAATGCTGTTGAGTTACACGGTTTAAATGATTAATTTCTTTAACACCGGCTGAACCGAACTTTTATGTTGTTTACTTAGAAAGAAGTGGAAGAGGAGTATCAGGGAGGGTGACCCAAAAGCGTTCCCTGAAAGGGAGCTGAGAGTTTACTCAGCTATGAATAAGACACTCTTGCCTTTTCATGGCATGTGTAAGATTAGTCTCTGTTAGGAAGAGAGGACGAGCCTCTGACTGCTCTTAGAAAGTCAAATAAATGCACAATTAACTCTAAAACGCTGGCCAAACCTTTGCACAATCTCACTTATACAGACGTTTTCTATGCGAGCCAAATATTTGAGACGCTTTTTCCAAGTAAGACTTTAGGAACAATGGGCTTTTTCTTTATTTGTCGTGGTAATTAAGGACTTTTATTTCCAAAGTGCCTGGTCTAATAGTGATGATGTGGAGGGAACTGTCATACAGCAACATGGGAACTGTGGGTTTCCCATGTGTCTTTGTGGATATTGGAAATTACAATGTGGTCTAGTTCTCACAGAGGTATGAATTCCATGGTCCCACAAAAGGCAGCTTGTTCTGGACATGCTTTTTCAAAGCACTTGAAGTAAACTGAATTGACTGTGTACGTCGCCAACGTATGAGTTTTAAAGAGCTTTTGTTCTTTTGTTATCCTCACTGTGCTGGTAGTTAATTGTAAGTTTTAGTTATTGCAGTACGTTCACTGAAAATCTTATGCACTGTATGAAATGGTCTCAATAGTTGCTTTAACTCTAGGTGAGCCATGACACCATTGCTGTTACTGTACATGTGTCTCCGGGTTATCCCAACATTTTGCTCCTTTGCGGACTACGCATATAGTTGTAAGTACATATTTCCCTTATCAGTCATTATTTGAGCAAATTCATTATCTCTGGTGTGAAATCGCTGGATATTAGTGCCGCATTAAACTGCTCGATGTCCTAATGCCAGCTGTCTTTTCTGATGTATCTCTTACTTGGATGTATCTCAGATCATGAAAGCACCCTGAGTGTCAGCATTCCCACCGAGCGTCCTCTACGACCCTTAATGGGAGATACGCTGGTTCTTCCCTGCTACTTCCAAGACAACACAGTACATGACCCGGGTGCCCCCACCATAGCCCCGCTCGCACATCGTATCAAATGGAGCCTCATCACCAAGGAAAAGACAACGGACATTCTGGTGGCCTCGGGTGGTGTAGTGTTACTGGATGATCGGTATATGGACAGGGTGTCCATGATCGCATACCCCATGACCCCCACCGATGCCAGCATTGAAATTTCTGAGCTCCTCTCCAATGACTCTGGAGCGTACCGCTGTGAAATCATGCACGGGATCGAAGACAGCTATGACACAGTTGACGTGGTGGTGCAAGGTAAAGCACCGTTTCCTTAGGAACGTCCACAGGACCTCAGCTTTAACTTAGTCTACTCAATGTAAAGAGGAGTTGCTCGGTCGTACTGTTAATCATCAGCATCAAGAACGCATTATAACCATCTGGAACTCTGATCTAGGAATCGTCTTCCACTACCGCGCCATCACCAGCCGTTACACCCTGACGTTTGAGCAGGCCAAGGCCGCCTGTGTCGAGAACAATGCCACCATTGCTACCCCTGAGCAGCTACAGGCAGCCTACGATGAGGGCTTCCATCAGTGTGATGCAGGCTGGCTTTCTGACCAGACTGTTAGGTGAGTCCATGGAGAAACTGATTGGTATACTTCATTTTACATGGGCAGGGTGGCACATTTTAAGAGTTACGCACGTCCTCTTTAAAGAGATGTCCACAGATTAAATAAGCAGCAAGAAATTCTGTAAACAGCACTGAATAAATGGATCTATGTGAAGCCAAGGGCCTATGTAAAACACAATACAGAAAAGGGACAGAAAAGGGAAGTCCTGTTCATCGCATAAAGAATGCTGGCTAACCATTCAAGACTTTCAAAATTAACTGGTTGTTTGTAGAGCCTCATAACTTATATGGAAATTTTGATATTCAGTGCTTTGTTTTGCATTATTGTTTGATTTCGCCGTTAATCCAAGGTATCCTATACATGATCCTCGAGAGGCATGCTATGGAGACAAGTATGAATTTCCTGGTGTGAGGACGTATGGAATCAGAGAAATAAATGAGACTTATGATGTGTACTGCTTCGCTCAAAACATGACAGGTACAGGAACTGAAGTAAAATCATCGAAAGTTTTGACTTGAGCAAATTGTTCCAACACTTACATGATCTAATTTCCTCTTACAGGAAGGGTGTTTTATGCCATGTCTCCTGAAAAGTTTACCTTCACCGAAGCGGAAGCACAGTGTTTTAAACTAGGGGCTAAACTGGCCACCACAGGGCAACTGTACCTGGCCTGGAAGAGTGGCATGGATATGTGTAATGCTGGATGGCTGGCAGACGGGAGTGTCCGCTATCCCATCAACATCGCCCGACTCCAGTGTGGAGGAGGCCTGCTGGGCGTTCGCACTGTCTACCGCTTCCCAAACCAGACGGGCTATCCTCTACCAGACTCACGTTATGATGCTATCTGCTACACAGGTATTCAGGATTGTTGCGGAATCCAGGGATTCCACTATAATTCCTATTTTCTAATTGCTACAGCTCTCCAAAAAATTGCCATTTACTGAATTTCCCACCTGTGGGATCAATAAAGTTTATTCAATTCAATTCAATTCTTTACAGTCATGGCCTGGTGGTAAGGAACTGGTCTTGTGACTGGAGGGTCGTGGGTTCGATTCCCAGACCTGAGGCCATGACTGAGGTGCCCTTGAGCAGGGCACCTAACCCCAACTGCTCCCCGGGCGCCGGGCTAGGGCTGCCCACCGCTCTGGGCACGTGTGATCCACAGCCCCATAGTAATCACTAGTGTGTGTGTGTGTTCTAACTGCACAGATGGGTTAAAAGCGGAGGACAAATTGCGATTGCGGTGTAAAAATCACAATTGACAAAAAAAATTAAAAATACGGCAGTTTGATGTTTCAGTACGCACATACGGCAGTTTGATGTTTCAGTAAGTGCCATTTGGCCTATAGCCAATGAATACTGTTTGAAGTGTTGACACTGGGTCCCGTGTTCTGTTTCACTTAGAAGAGAGTGAGGAAGGCTCAGCTGACATATACCCAGGTATACGGATGACTACAGAGGTTCGCATGGTGACAGAAAGCCCACAGGAAGTCATCAAAAAGACCTTCACAGAGAGTGAGCTACTAGGGGAGGTTGTGACCCACAGACCTCTGATCACCACCGCTGGCCTCCCACACGCCATGCAGAACGATACCCAGCAACCACTGTCTCCTCCACCCATCGTCACAAAGGAGCCTACAGAGCCGACACAAGGGGTGACCCCTGGACCTGAGCTCGGGTCAGAGATCCCACGTGAAAATGTAACAGAAGCCGTCATGTCTCCAACCGGTAAGCAAATGCCAAACTAATGCAGAGTGTCTTCAACCTTGAACAGAACCTGACTTAAACCTTCATACAGGAGTCAGGTGTGGTTACACCTGACCTTAATTAAGGTACACCTTCATTAATTGCTCAGTGATTCCAAATGCTTGGACCAGGACTTGATTCAGCAGGCAGAAGTACCTGGAAATGAATGTGTAGCTCTACTGAGTGATTGCTTTTAGTCCATTTCAATGGAATGTATTTGTCAGAGATATTTTCCTATAGACTTTTAATGTAAACTGACTTACCCGGCCCACGTTTCTTGTCTTCTGTACCACACAGGTGTTGTGTTCCACTACAGGGCGGGCTCCCAACGCTATGCGCTCACCTTTAGTGAGGCTCAGTTGGCCTGTCAGAACATCGGAGCAGTGATCGCTAGTCCCCAGCAGTTACAGGCTGCCTATGAGTCTGGCTACCATCAGTGTGATGCAGGCTGGCTGTGTGACCAGACCGTGAGGTAAGAATCTGGTGCAGCTTTCATCTGCATTAGCAAAACCTCTTTTATTCTGCATTACCTTCAAAATGATTGATCCATATTTTATTGTGATGATAATGTGTGGGTTTTCTTTCTCAAAATGAAGGTATCCCATCATGTCCCCGCGTGAGAAGTGCTCAGGAGATTTGGAGCACATCCCCGGCGTGAGATCCTATGGACTCCGGCCTGCCAGTGAGCGATATGATGTATACTGCTATATGGACAAACCAAGAGGTATGAACGCAGCAATTTTCAAACACTTTTGGTTGAAAGAAGTTGGAAAAAACATTTTATACAGTAAATGCTTTGCCCTTTACATAACAACATATAACTAAAGACTACATACTGTATATTAAACTAAACTATTGAAACAATATAAATGACACAACAGCCACAAGCCTCTGCTGGGCATGAAGAGCAGCTTGTCACTTCGCAGATGAACATGGAAGGGGACATAACGTAAACAGACATGTTTGCCATTCATTTCAGGGGAGGTTTTTCATGTGAGTTCGTTCATGGGCTTCACATACGATGAAGCGGTGGCTCAGTGCCAGGGTCAGAATGCCTCGCTGGCCTCCACCGCTGACCTGCACGCAGCCTGGAAGTTTGGCTTTGATAGGTGCCGCGCCGGCTGGCTCATGGACCGCGCCGTGCGCTACCCCGTTAATAACCCTCGGCCCCAGTGCGGAGGAGGGAAACCCGGAGTGCACACAGTGTATGTGTTCCCTAACCAGACGGGCTATCCTGACATGCACTCCAGGTTTGATGCCTATTGCTGTAGAGGTATGCTATAACTACACTTATGTACTGTTCAACGCTGATGCAGATGTTTGACCACATCATTACACATCAGTGGAAATCAAAGGTCTTAACAAAGACATACATCTATATATTTTGCAGTTGACCTCCAGCAGAATGTCAGTGAGACAGTAGTAGAAGAGGAGATGGTTAACCTGTCCTACATACCTAGTCTTCTTAGGCCTGGTAATGTGTACTGTGTATTCCAACTAAAGTCACAATTTTTATATGGTTTAATGGTATTAAAACTTATTATTTTAACTTTCTTCCTTTCATTTTATATCCACAGTAAGCCCTTCCATTGCACCTCCAGTTGAAGTGGAGCCTTCAGGTTCTGGTTCTGCAGACCTACATTCTGGGGCTAGTGGCTCTGCAGACCTGCCATCTGGTGCTAGTGGCTCTGCCGACCTGCCTTCTGGGGATAATGGCTCTGCAGACCTGCCTTCTGGGGCTAGTGGCTCTGCAGACCTGCCTTCTGGGGCTAGTGGCTCTGCAGACCTGCCTTCTGGAGATAGTGGCTCTGCAGACCTGCCTTCTGGGGCTGGTGGGTCTGCAGACCTGCCTTCTGGGGCTGGTGGCTCTGGTGATGTATCGGGAAGTGGGAGTGGGGAGCAGCCGAGTGAAGCAGTGGACATCTCAGGAGACCTTTCAGGGTCCAGCCTTGGTGGAGAAATGTCAGGCTCAGGCCGTAGTGGTGATGGCTCAGGTATACCGGTGACCTTCTCAGGGATTGAGTCCATCTTATCTGGGGATCACTCAGCTTCAGGGTCACCTCAGGAAGTCGGGGAAGGCAGTGTGCAGTTTCTCACTTTCATCCCGGGCCTGGGCTCTGGCTTTTTCAGTGGGGAAGGGTCTGGAACTGGAAGTGGCTCAGGTCTTGGCTCAGAGGAGAGTGGGTCTGGACTGGACTCTTTCAGCAGCTCGGGAGAGAGTGATGAGAGTGGAAACCTCTCAGGCACCTCTTCAGGACTGGAGTCCAGTGAGGAGTCCTCTGGTTTCAGTGGCTTGCCATCAGGCCTGTTACCTTCTGGAGATAACAGTGGTTTCTCTGGGCATAGCGGCAGTGGGGTCATCATGGTGGATGGTGACTGGGTGGATGTGTCCACTGTTAGAAGCCTGACTGGTCAGGAGCTGAGTGGAGCACAGGTGGATTTCAGTGGATCAGGGGATCTATCAGGGTCAGGGCTGAGTGGCTCCTCCTTTGGATTAGGCAGTGGCTCCTTCTCTGGATCGGGCAGTGGCCTCAGTGGATCCGGGAGCGCTTCAGGATTTGCTGGGGTCACCTTTTTGGAATCAGGGTTCACCGATCTCACAGACCAATCCAGTGGTGAACAAGAGGCTGCTAGAAATCTGGTGTATGAATCGGGAGAGTGGAGCGGCGATCTCTCCGGAACCTCCGGCCTCTCTTCAGGAGTCACGTCAGGGGCATCATCAGCCAGTGGAGACGTTATGTTATTTACTGATGGTGACATGGTAGAGATTTCTGTCCACCCCACTCAAAGCCAAGAGCTCAGGAAAGGGCCAGTAGAGCAGAGTGGGAGTGGGAGTGGGAGTGGACTATCTGGGAGTGGAGAGCGTCACACCATTCCTGCTAGTGGAGACCAGTATGCCGTGACTGTGGCCAGTGAAGACTCATCAGACGTTGATTCAAACGATGTTCCTGCTGTTGTACTATCAGCCCGAGCTCCATCAATGCTGCTCAGTGACACCGCAGGACCAATGGAAGTTAGACCAGGCCCTGCCGAAACCATTTGGAACCATGATTCTGCAACTCTTGCACCTTCAGTTGCCGTCACCACCAAACCTGCCTTTTCCCTACAAGCACCTGCTGTCATGGTAGCACCTGTCACAGAGAACTGTGAGTCCAGTCAGCTGTAGCAGCATGGTCGACTGACATAAAGACGCTACAATATTATGACCTAAAGATACATGCAAGTTTGTCAAATTTTCTGTTGATGTTTTGTCTACGTCACAGTTGCCATGGACCCATGTGATCCAAATCCCTGTGGTGATGGCTCATGTTCCGTCCAAAATGGGGTTGGTTTATGTCACTGTCCACCAGGACTGATAGGGGAAGGGTGTCATCTTGGTGAGTCCCTTAAGTCGGCTTCAGTTTTTATCAAACATTTCTGAATCCCTCACTTTTTACACGTGGTTTGGTCATTTGAGAATAGTACCAAATGTCCTATTTCACACTGGGTGGTCTGGGAGCCATTTGTGCTGTCATTACCAACGTCTTATTGTGTTTCCTCCAAACAATAAAAGCGTAGAAGTGTACATCCTCATAATTTTATACGATTTTAACTTTTTCCAGTGTTTTCTCTCATTAACTGAATACCCTTTTCTCTGTCTGTCATTGTTCTCTGTCAGTGTCAGTGTGTGTTATCTCTTTTGGTCTGCTGAACATTACCTAACTGTCGTCCTCACAGAGACGGCCATTTCACAAGTTGTCTGGCATGCGTGTGGTTGCCTGATTCTTACATTTACAGGAGCTCCCAGTAATCGGTTCGTTTTCGTTGACTGCCACCCCCTCGTGTTGTTTTTGTTCCACTCTGCTTATGCTCGAGCATGGCCTAAACGCCCCCCCCCCCCCCCCCCCCACTTCAAGTCTGCTGCACATGCTAACACCTGCCCTACATGTCTCCCTCTCCTTGATATGAATCTGAACCCTGAACTGATGCAACGCTTGGTGATCCATGGATGTAGGTTTTTGTTAACACCTTTCCGTTCAAACCACCATGGAAAGCAATTTGAAACCTTGAAAGCTCTTGTCATTGGGCAACAGATGGAAATAAGTTTCCTCTCGCTCGACAGGTTTGGTTTTCTGATTTGAGCTGGATCAGTATGTTGCATTGGTACATGACTTCTGATTCCATAAGCAGTGGTGTTCTACCAAAGCATGACCCCCTGACCCCCCCCACCCCCCACCCTGAGGGTCTCTTTGAAGTCATCAGTCTTAACTGCAGAAACTTTATTTGCAGAGGATGATGTCTGCCATTCAAACCCTTGTGCCAATGGAGCCACGTGTGTGGAGGTAGAGGACACTTTCAAATGCTTATGCCTGCCCAGCTATGGAGGGGACCGCTGTGAGATCGGTACGAGGTCTGCTTCAGCTAATTTTACTAACCACGTCCCAAAAACAACCGAAACCAATGAAACACAATCTCAGTGGGAGGCGCAGGCACAGTCTGGCCTTCTGGTGGCAGTAGCGTGTCAGAACCGAGGTCCGTTGAGTTGAGTTAGATAGCTGTAGATGTTTTCTGTGAGGTGGTGAGTGGCTGGAAGAAAGGTGTAGTGGAGGAGGTGCGGTAAAGGAATAAATGATGCCATTGCAGGTGAGTGTGAAAGGGTTGAGGGCCCAACACAGTTGTCTCTCATTAACTCAAACAGGTATGAGAGTTAGACAGGTGTGAGAGTTTTTCCCTGAGCTGTTCATTTTTTTCCATGTGAGCAGACTCTAGAAATAGGGCTGGATCAGTCCTCGTCCGTTTCAGTCCATGTTGTTTTCTCTGAGATGTTTATTCTTGACCCTACATAGACATGAATGGTAAACTCGCTTGCCAAGGGTGTGAGCTGTGGATAAACACACTACTGATTCATTGATTCCTTACCTACACTACACCAACTAGATTTGTTGTTAGAGATTTGTTGGTTTTGTTGGAAGAAGTAATTAATTTCATAGCCCTACATGATTTTTTTTTCTTTCCACTGGTCTATCTGAAATACAAGAGCCTTGTGTCCCTAAACATTGCTCTACAGGGTCCATGGTAAGAACATGGCTCCCTGGAGAAAAGTGTGACTCCCACTCCCTCATGTCTCACTCCAGACATAGAGAAGTGTGAGGAGGGCTGGACTAAGTTTCAGGGCCACTGCTACCTGCATTTCTCGGAGCGGGAGACGTGGGAGGAGGCAGAACAACACTGCAGACAGCTTGGAGCTCACCTGGTTAGCATCACCAACCGGGAGGAACAGGCCTTTGTCAACTGTGAGTGACTAATGTAGGCAGGATTAATGTGTGCTCAGAGCATGCGCGTGCTCTGTGCTTGTGTGCTATACACATGCATATGTGAATGTATGTGTTTCCCATCCCAGTTTAATGGCTCTCTCTTTCTTACAGCCCACGCACAGGACTACCAGTGGATTGGACTAAATGATAAGACATTTGAAAATGACTTCCAGTGGTCAGATGGAACCCCAATGGTGAGTGCATTCAACAGCCCACACTACCCACCATGCTGACACACTTTGGTGCTACACTACAAACAGTCCCTTTTGACTGAGATGTAATGCTTGACTGTGTTTAAATGTTTTCGCCTCAGCAATATGAGAACTGGAGGCCTAATCAGCCAGACAATTATTTTAACTCTGGTGAGGACTGTGTGGTGATGATCTGGCATGAAAACGGCCAGTGGAATGATGTACCTTGCAACTACCATCTACCATTTACATGCAAAACTGGCCCAAGTATGTAATACATATAAAATTGAGAATAAAACAACACACTCTTAATCTGTCTTAATCCAGTGTGGCTACTCATTCCAGAGCTGTGGAATTTGTTTTTTTTTTTTCTTAGTCAAATGTGGCCAGCCTCCTGAAGTGAAGAATGCCAAGATGTTTGGGAACAGAAAGGAGCGTTATCAGGTCAACTCTGTAATCAGGTATCAGTGCAATGATGGCTTCAGACAGCGCCACCTGCCTGTGGTCCGCTGCATGGCAGATGGACAGTGGCAAAAGCCACAAGTGGAATGTATAGCCCGTAAGTAATTGTTGTACACACATACATGCATAAAACTTTCTCACTGTTTACATATTTAAATATATTCATAATTTTTTTTCTTTTATAGAAATCAACAACAGACTTCTAAAGAGATCTACTAGGCAATGGTCTACCAGGCGAACATCAGTCAGGAAACAATTGTAATGAATTATAAAGAGGTAGTTGAGAGATATTAAGAATCAGAAAGTTATTTTCTAAGTAAACATTTCATATCAAAAAGTGTTATTTTTAAGACAAGTCCCTCTCCTGTATATAGCGTCCCAGCGTGCATACATAGATGATTGCCTTGAGACAGTAAGATCTTTTTTTGGGATTTTTTTTTTCACCTCATCCAAGAATTCACTTTATTTATGAAAGTATTATTAACATCAGTAGTGTAATTGGATCGCTGCACTTGCTCCTGAACTCTTCAGAGGTTTTCACAGACTACATCGTACAGTTTCATTCCAGACTTCAGACATTCATCAGGTTGCCTCCAAATATCTGTTGAATTTTTACTAAACTGTGCAGAGGAGGATCCTTCGTCCAGACTGTCTGGAATTTTGCAGCAAAAGGGAAAAACTAAGAACTAAGAAACTAAGGGGGTTTTTTGAGGGTTTTTTTTTTTTTTTTGCTTTCTTCCCCTTTTGAGCACCATAATATGAAGTTTGCAAGTACAAAGTTTTTACAGCACTTACTATATAGAACATAGAATATGAAAGATGACACAAAGTATTATTTCGATCTATAGTCTCAAAGAATGGATAGGTAATCTAGAATCGTTCATAGCCATAAAGAAGAGGTTTACATACAATTAATTTATTTTTGTTTAACCATACAAATAAGGAAAAAATTTAAAAAGTGTAATACATTTTTGAAAACACCTAATAACAGCCATTGTAATGTGAAATTAGGAGTATTTATTGATTTGTCACAGTATGACATCGTATCTGGCAATTTGACGGTCCAAAATATTCAGGCAACAAAACCATGTGAAATACATACCAACACATAAGCGTTACTTTTGTCAGAAGGAGGGCTAGACAGGCAGATCCTGTCAGATTGTCTGCTTGAATTTGTGCTGTTTGTTTTCATGTTTTGACTGAAGGCTGTGCTGGACGCAGCACTGTGAGACCACAGTGGCCTGGGCGACCCCCGCAGTGCCATCACTGTCACTGTCAGATCTCAGAACACCTCAGAGATGTCGTTACGACAAGTGCCTTATGGTTTTGTTTCTGAAGCACATTGCTCTTGTTTCTGCTTTAGTACATGGGAGAGGCAGTGCCTCTCTACCCCTGAGATTTGGGGGAGCTCTTTTGTAGACTGCAGTCTCGTTTTCATCACCAGTGTAGAACTGAATAGTAAAACTATTCAATTGTGTGCATTTTGATGTAAGCAAAATGGACATGTCTCTATGCCCCCCCCAAAAAATAAAAATCATATCGTTCTGTTTGAAAAAAGATGCAGTTGAAAAGTTCTCCTTTACTTGACTATGACTTAGTTCATATCTCAGTAGGGTGCACCTTCACAACAGCTGTGAAGTGCGCACGGAGAGACAGGCGCTGCCATGGAGTTGTGAAGGTTTAATTTCACTCCAGTACAGAATGTCATCTTTGCAAATTATGTACATTAAATCATAGAAGATGCACAATGTGTTCAAATACATTGATTGGTTAAAAGGAAAACCATGAAAAATTGCCAAATAAAATATTCACTTTTCATACAGGACTCTTTGTGATTTTCTTAAGGAAACATACCAATCAAGAATAAACTTTAATTTATTTACTTTAAAAAATGTATTTATTGTTAACAGGCAATGGAAAGTTAAGTATTCTCACCTTGTCCGTGCCAATCAAAATGTATTTGTGGTTAGTGAATAGCAAGTTTTTCTGAATTAAGAGTTGTGAAATTACAGGAGTTGCCATATGCCTGATGGGGTGTGGTGCAGGCACACAGACTCCCTTCAGCTGAATAGGCCCTTTAATGGGTCTCCTGATGCACTGCGCCCTGTCTCCCCTCCTGCCTGGTGCTCCTTCATGTCCACTGCCAAATCTCATGAACTGAGACCCCTAGTGGTGGCGCCATAGTATGGCATTCTGTTGCAGATTTTTTTAAATGTATAAAAATATAGTAAAATATATGGCCAAATGTGGTCCAGTTGATCCCTTGACTTCCATCTAAATATTTAGCAGAAATATTGCAGAAAGTGCAGAAAAAAACAACTTGAAAAACACACCGTACACAGAAGGATTATTTAATCACTTTAACATATTTATATATTTTAGCTATTTGCTTTACCAAAATGACATTGATAATACATTCATAGGCAACAAAGGTATAGATTACAGTACAAAAATATTCAGATTTTAGAGGGATTATTCTGCATAGCAAGAACAATGTACACCTTTTAAACATAATAAAAAAACAGGCATGGCTAAGTACATAATGATAAATATCCACAAGACCCTCTTCACATTATTACATTTTTGCTGCATAATAAGGTAAGAAGTTGATCTCTTTGGAAACGGTTCCAGGAATGATGCTGAGCAACACAGCTTATCAAAGTTCTAATTCTAACCAAATTGGAGAAAATTTGCTCCTGTCATTAGAACTCATCAGACTCACCAAAGATCAGAAAAGGCACATTCAATAAATATATAGGCCTTTAAGTTGACTTGTCCTCTAGTGATATATATATAGATATCACTATATAATTACAAAATATGAAAGATAAACTTGACATTTGATGCTAGAATTGAGAGAAGAGATTACTGGAAGATTCATGAAATTAAGCTCACAAAGCATAGTAACTTGCCACTGGAACTGGCAAATGTAATTTCTATATGGTCACCCCACTGGACTAAACTCCTGAATGCAACCCAAGAATGAATCTATTACCACTGGATAGAAAGTGAAACTTTTCCATCCATTTTCACAATCTCATCCAACCTCTGCAGCTTTATTAGTTCAAACATTAAGTTTCAGCTCGTTGGAAGGCAAGGATACCATGTTCATTCACACTGGCCTTGCCAAGGTGAACTCTGGGTCAGCCTCAGTATGTTTTCACCTGGAGCTATAGCAGTACACTCCATGCCTGGAACGCTGGGGGGGGAAACCGAAACTGTGGACCCCTGGTTTGTGAGGCCCACAGTTGGACCGAGGGGTGGTGATCGGGTATCGGAGACTCCCATCAGCCAGCCAGCCTGCATCACAGCGATCCAATCCTAGGAACCTCCATGCTGCAAACAGTTGACCCACCGTGGCTATCTGAGAACCATCATCAATACAGGCTCGGACCGCCTCAGTGAAGTTGAATTCCAGAGGATTCTCAAGGTAATAAACTCCCCCTGGAGAACAGTTAGTGAATAACATGTCAATAGGTTAAGAAATGAATGAGCAAAGTATGGGTGACCTAAGGACTTAAATTCTGTGTATAGTGGTACTTAACAAAGATTAAGTAGATTCAAAATTATAGTGATAGAAACAAACAAACAATTTCTAGAAATTACTAAAAAACTGCCATTCCAGACCTCTGTGGTGAAGGTGGTTATTTTAAATTCCTATAGTGTCACAAAATAAAATAAACCAGCAATGATAAAAAAAAATTCAGGACAGGATTAGGAATTCAGTGTCTGAAGCTGTCAACCTCTGTCCAATGGGTATAAAACAAATTGGAGAACAGGGAGGTCCATTCCTACCTTGAAGCGAGGAGGAGAAACAGAAGACATCGTAGTGGTGAAAGTGTTTATGCCTGGCTCCGTAGCTGCGCACCCCTGGAGCCAGGCCAAGGCCCCCACATGGGTGCCGGGGTCGGTTGATTGGGTACTGCACTGTGCCGTCTGCCAGCCAGCCGGCGTTGCACCAATCCAAACCTTCCTGCCAGGCCATGTAGAGCTGGTCGAATGTGGCTACGGTGGCATCCTGCCCCATACAGATCTGCTGGGCATCCGGGAAGGTCAAACGGTAGCGGCCATCACGAGACTGATAAGGAAAGACCACGCCTGAAAGAGACGGAGCAGCTTTAGGTTTGCTGCAGTCTGAGGAAGTGGTGCCGTGACCCGGACCGTCAAACTGCATGCTCTCACTTTTGCACGGAATAAAAGCAATTGAAAGCAAGCATTTAAAATAATATTGAATTAAAACAGAAATGGCTTGCTACACCTCTGAGCTCCAGATCAACCATCGCACTTTCGTCTTCTAGGCCATCAATGACCTCACAGCGGTACCGGCCAATGTCGCTCAGGCTGACATTAGTGATGACCAGTGCAGTGTCTCCTGGGCGGTCTTGCTGAAGGTACACCCGGTCCTTAAAATCCCCAAAGGAGCGGTAGCGGTGGCCAATAGCAGCCAGGACGTCAACCTCACGGTCTCCAGTGACAGGTGACCAAGACCACTTCACCCGCACCCTGCGAGGGCTATTTAACGGAGGCTCGTACCAAAATCGGCAGGGAAGGGTCACGTTACTGCCCCTCAGAGCAAACACAGAGGACAGCGGGGTCTCCACTTGCAGTTTAATGCCATTGAAATGAACTACAAACAAATTAAACAAAAAACAACGAGTGAATGAACCTGTATAAAGAGAGAGTGCCCTTAACTAATTATATATATATTAAAGTTCAGCATTTGGATAATTTGTTAAAAATGGAGTCAGCGTAGTGTATGATTATGTTAAATATTTTGAAGCTTGAAATATAGCCAGTACATTCCAATGGGACACAGTCAGAGCAAATAAACATCTGTAAGAGATTTAGTAATCAGAAAATCTTTTTTTTTCACTGCATAACTGAGATTGCCGCTTGAAGTGCTTATCTTTCAGCAGGGAACATACTTTCTCCATTTCCATTGGCATTGAACACATCTTGGTAGAAGAAGGTATTGGTGCTCGCGGAGTATGCCATGCAGGAGTAGAGCACTTGCAAGATCAGGGCCAGCAGAGTGCGTAGTTTCTCCATTTCGCGCCGCTCTTTCTGAAAATGTCCTAATTGACGGAGAAACTATTAGACTATTAGAACAGGAAAACGAAAAGTAGGTCCTCTAAAAAAAGAAAAGAAAAGAAAAAACAGCGTTATATTTTATAGTGATTCTCTCTCTCTCTCTGTAAATATATCTGTACAATTACATTATTAAATAATTAATCACATGTTGCTGTAAAACACGTTAATACTATTTTCGCGTTATTATGTTTTCATTTAGCCTATCACAACAAACCCAATTTAAAATAAATTCTTAAACCAATATGGATAGAATTCATATATATCTATATCTATATCTATATCTATATCTATATATATATATATATATATATATATATATATATATACACATTATATATATATATGAATTATAGCTATATATATATATATATATATATATATATATATATATATATATATATATATATATATATATATATATATATGTTGACGATATTTTCTAAATACCCGCTGCACTCCATTAACAAGAATTAAACTACTTCAGTAACTTCACCTGCAACCCAAACTGAACCAACGATAACGTTCAAACATTTACTCACACAATGGTCCTTAATTGTTCTGCGTTCCTTAATCCCAATTCCTGAAGTAAAACACACGAGCTGCGCAGCGCAGGTCAGGCGCCGCTGCGGAGAGGGAGAGGAGAGAATGTGACGTACGCTTGAAGAAAGCTCGTCAGAAGATGTCCATCTCACGCATGTTTGTAAGCCATAGCGGGGAAACCACTACCGCAACCGCGGGAATTCCACTGTCTTCATCGAAAAAAAGATATCCATATCATTAGGCATTGTTAAAATTCATGAACATAAATTCATGAAAATATAACGGGTTTAACTACAACTCATTAATAACAATACTGTCAATTAACGGGTAAATGACAATCTGCTGTTACCTAATAACTGGTTGTTCTCATGAGCTAGAGACTTGTTGTCAGCCTCTTAAATATACTGTCCTTCCGTTAAGTATACTGCTGTACTGTTTACTTCCTCTTAGTGCATAGTATAGTCCACCTATCACTACAACCTAAGTCATAACAAATGAGCTCATCCGGAAACAGCTGTCATGAATCCCTGTAAGAAAAAGACTGTTCACCACAACACTGTGGGAAGGCATCCAACTGGCACTGATCTAGGAAGAGGTTATGGCACTGTTTATAAGATAATGATGGTTCTTCAGAAAGTCATTATTGTTTTCAGGATGGGCCAGGACCTCAGGAGATCTTTCTGTAAATCAAACATGTCACTCTTACCATTGTAAACCTGACAGACTGCAAGCCAGGTCTTGAGAGGGGCCAGAAGTGACTGTTCCTCAAGCAACACCCACCAGCACAGGCAGCAAGCACCTGGACAGATACCGATCTGACACTGCGGAGAGAAGGTTCTTAGCCAGTTTATCAACTGATTTTGGAGCACCTCTTGAATCCTGAGCCTTTCCCCCCCCAAACACTCGGAGCCGTCGTGGCCGTTTGGGGGGCGGTATGCGTTCAGATGAAAGGGCCGGCCCCAGGCTAGGAATGCTAAACTGGTGTGAATAACAGGCTAGGAGGTCATCAGTAGGGGCCTGTAATTTTTTGCAATAAACAGTAGGCTGAAGGAAGATGGTGTTGCGAATGGTGAATGTATGGGCTTCTTGTTAGGCTGCACGGTGTACACAGTGCCAAGACAAGGGTCTGCTTTGTTCTCCATTTCTTAATCAAATCAGTTTATTTCTCACACACGGTACAACTAGCAGTGAAATGCTTTGAAATGCTAATCGTTCTACGAGACACTAACTCTAATCAGGGCTTTAGACATTCATAGCTATGTCTGGAGGCTCAGGTCAGCTTCTAACCAATCATTTGAAGCCCTGTTGGTGTTTGTTGTTTAATTCCACAAAAGATGCCAAAGGCTTACACAGCACAGGTAAACTTGCAAAAAGTCAAGCAAAACCAAAGCAGTGTCCTTCAATCTTTTATTAATGATTTTGTTTACATTTTGTTAAAGAAAAACAGAAAATATTTTACAAAAGGTAAAAAACCTTCAAGATTTTATACTTCTCAATGAATTTGGCTGTTTAAACTGTCAATAAATAAAAAGGAATATAATGCAACATGAATTTGACATCACATTAAAATGCAAAGAAATATAGCCACTGCAAAGCAAATGCTGCAACCTCAGATGAATGTGTTAGGACAATTTTAATATCAATATAGGGCTGAGAATAACCTTTTCAATCATAGTCTTTCCACAATATCAGTGTTTTTTTTTTGTCAATTTATTGCACAATCCCTGACTATATTTAGACTGATTACAAAAATGTACTCAAAAGCTCCAAAGGATTATTGAGTCACATCCTTTTAACTTGTATTCCATTCCTTAAAAACCTTAAATTAAATGAGTCACTTGACACCCTGCTGATTGTGGGGGGTGGTCAAAATGTCCACATAGGCTTGGAGGCACAGTGAGGTCAAATGATAGGTTTCCCATCAGGCATCAGCCAAGAGTAGCAGGAACCAGTCTGGAGTGAAAATCTGGAGTGAAATCTACAATCTGACTGGAGAACTTTACCCACAGAGAAGAATGTAATATTTGATAAGTTGCACTTAAGTAAATTTGGGAGCTACCTGGATTGTACGAACATTTGGTTGTACGTCAAATCCATGGTTCGCGTACACTAAAAATGGTTGCGGCAATGCATGGCGGTGTTAAAGACAAACTAACCACTATCGCATAACCACTATAACCTACCTACAACATCTTCTCATTAAACTAACATGTGCTATATGAACAGTGTCATCTTCTGCTTGCGTGATAACTCTGCAGCATTGTGCGACCCAAGAGAAAGTGCACATATTAACATTAGGATTATGTTAAAAACAGGCAGAAGTGTAAAAGGAATGCTATTAGAAAATGCTAAAATTCTTAGTTGCAATGCCATTAAGACAATGCAGAGTCAGTACAATTTTATTTGCTAAATGCAACCAATAACGAGCAGTGACTGTGCTACCATCTAGGCAATACAGACATCAGCAGGAGTCTGAGAGAGCGGCTTGGGGCAGAGGTTGGGGTGAATGGAGATGGATCAGACAGCCCCCAGCCCTCAAAAAGGTCTCTAACCATCACAGCCCAGGAGCTCCATGCGGACAGTGATTCGCTCATGCCACTCCCATGGGAGGAAGCGCACGAAGCGGGCGTAGAAAGGCCTCTCAAACAAGTTCTTCTTGTGCGTGTTGTTGTCAATGTTGCCTTCAAATATCTGGAATGGACACACGGACAGTACATATGTTATTGAGTTTGGTGGGTCTGTGTATAGGTGGGTTACACAGGAAGACATCCAGGTATCACATCAGTTTTGCACTGAGCAATACCATATCTTGGGTCACATGGAGGTCAAACATGAATGATTTTAATAGATCAAGAGGTTTCGCCACTGCCCACAACAACAACCCATAATATGGAATTTTCCACATAAGCCTTTCCTTAGAGAAGCCACAAACTAAACCATGTTGAGAGAATCTTGAGAAGAAGAGACTGCCTATGATCTCAATAAACATCTCACGATAGACAGTGCCTGGACCAGAGGAAAATAGGAAACTGTGGACTGATATACCACACAAAGAACGTCTGGTTTGGGTGGGGCTCCTGTACTTCTTAAAGGCTCATAAACAGAAGAAACTGGAACTTGGTTTTCTAACCAAACCCAGTCCTGAGGTCTTTAGAGAGGTTAAAGACCCAGAGAACCTACGCTTGTGTTTTCTTTCTAATTTGCTTAATCCTTCACTCCTGGGCATATGGTGTACATAATCAAATTAAGTCCTTTGAATACCTTTCCAAAGTCTAGGAAATTAAACTCATTTAATTTCTCCCCTTTCGATGCAAAACTGGTGGTACATCTGTTGCCTCCAACCTATGTCCGCTTCACTCTGAACAGTCAGAAAGCCGACGCCCCTACAAAACACAGACTTCCTTCTTTCCAAGAAAAAAGCCACATGTGGTACAAGCTGTGTAGAACTGTAAATGTACACAAAGCTGCGGTCTAAAACTGAAACACTGATTACAGTGTTTTTACATATTGATCAAAACACATTGTGATTGTCTTGGAGTAACAGATTCCACACAGTCTTCAAACTGACTGTATAGATCACACATTTCATAAAAATCAGGACATCCCAGTGATCTCAACCTTGCATCTCACAGAATCAGGTGGTAAGGTGTTAAAACAGGTAACATTGACATTAATTCTAGTAAGGCTTATGTGATGTCTGATCGTCTGAATGATTTTCAGAGGTATACTGATTGGAAGGTTTGGACATGTGAGATTGTATTACACCCATCCTCCCTTTTTGCAATTGATATTCAATTCTTGTTTAGTACTATAGCAGGAAGCAAATCTGTGACAGAAGGATGCCTGTCCAGGACCAATGCTCAGACTTGTTTTAGGAAGAACTGGACAGTTAGGTTGGTTTGGAGAAGTGTTTTAGCATAATTCTGTTTCTATAATTGCCAATTCGCTCAATATTAAATATTATTTTAATATCAGTTAAACATTAGACAGTTAAACATTAGTTTAATATCACACAAACATGTTTAATATTCTATATTACATTCCCCGAATCCTTAAAAAAGATAGATACATGGATAAATATTTAGGAAAACATATAGAAAAAATATATAATTGAAATATTGTAATATTCACTGACCTTGTCTGTCTTGGTTGCTTCCTCTTTTACAATAGTCCAGAATGAGCCATCATCACTGAACGCCATCTTGAAGGCAGACACAAACTGCACTGTGCCAAAGTCTTTGGCTCCCTGCGTGATGATGCCTGTGATTCTTTTAGGTTTCCCCAAGTCCACCTAGTGAAGGTTGGTGAAATACAGCCAAAATCTGGTTAGGCTTAAATAACAAATATAATAAAATCTGTACACATACAGTTTGAAGAAGTTTATTTGGCCACACAATAAATGTTTCCTACCGAAATGGGGACGCCATCATTAAGGCACACTAAATCTCGTGTAGTTATGGGATGAAATGGCAAACTTAATAGTCCTGTGTGGGAAAAGGTGTCACTGTGCAGTACTTGTAGAAGAAGACGCCACCTCAAGCCACTCAGAGCGGTTGTTGGAGGCTGGAGACCAGGCGTTGGTCTTGCCCAGCTTGTCCAGGCGGGCGTAGTGGGGAAGCCAGGTGAACGTGTCGATGCCCCAGGTGCGGAAGGCACTGGAAGCTGACAGCTGGCTGTCCGAAACCAGTCGAGACTTCATGCCCAGGGGGTCGGCACAGCCCACCGCGCTGGAGCGAACTGCAAAACGCGCCATCATGTGAGAGGAATCGCACGTTGGCAAAAATCAGGAACACGACATTCCCTGCATGCAATTTAACTACGGGCCAAGAGCTAATAATGAGAAATAAACAGGGATTGCAATACCGATTAGGAAAACCCTGGGTTTAGGAGGAAGGATCGGTTCATCCTTACTGATTAGAGTACATTACCATCAAGTTCACAGCCCATCAGCTCCATACGTAGAGTGCATGCCTGCCGGCACACCACAGGGACGATGCGGATATATCGAGTCACAATTGGCGGGTCAAAGAAGTTTGTTTTGGTACCGTCATTATCCGTGTTTCCGGAGAAAACCTGCAGGAGTGGCGACAAAGGCGTGAGCTGCAAACCGAGGAGCCCCGTACAAACCAGGAAACGAGGGTGATGCCTCAGGTGTGCGGCTCACCGTGGCTGTCTTCTGGCCATTGGCTCTGTACATAAAGTAGTATTTGCCATCGTAGCTGGACGCCACCTTGAAAGCCTTGATGTATTGGGATTTCCCCATGTGACTGGCTCCCTGGGTAATGATGCCCGTCAGGCGCATCTTTTTCTGCATGTCAATCTGCAATACCAGCACTAGAACCTTAGCAAACATTCATCTGGAAAAAACTACTTTTATTCTTTTACCAGAACTTATCTAAAGAACTTTTTAGGCTTTCTAATCTAATAACTCAGCGCTTTCTTATTATAATAAGACCTAATGATGTGAGCAGGCCAGCTTGCCAAAACAACAGGCTGTCCCCGTGAGAGCAGGCTGTCCTTGTGAAATTTCTGACCAACCTGAATCCAGGGGTTCTGGTCATAGGAGTCGGGGCTCCATGCGTTGACGATGCCCTGGTTGTTGAGGCGGGCGAGCTCGGGGCCCCAGCGCTGTAACCCCAGAATGCCAAAGTAGACGGAGGAGGCGGAGATCTGGGACTCCACTATTCCTCCATCTTCCATTCCTAACAGAGAGATACAGCCTGCCAAGGCAGAGACATGTTAGACCCAAAATATTACAGTATTAAACATTTCTTTGTGGCATTTTCAAAGATTTATATACTACATTGATACTGGCAGTTGGTCAGACTTCTTTAAAAATTCATTAATTAAACTAACTAAAACATTATGGTATTAAAGTTCAATCTGTGGGTGGTGAAGAAAATGTCTTGTTAGTCAGTATACATACTTAGTTGGCATTGCTTCCCTACGTAAGGGGTGGGGCACTGACAGCTGTAGTCTCCATCCAGATCCCTACATATGCCCCTATTCTTACACGGCTCGATGGCACATTCGTTCACATCTAGGAAAATGGCACAAGATTCATAAGCTACCCGAAAAATACATTTTTGAGTTAATGCAATATTATTTTATTATTAGATAAAATAGACTGGAATAAAGCAAAGCCTGTGTTAATGAGAGAAATGCATTGTAAACATTATGAAACCATCAATTTTCTCTGTTAGCCACAACTGAAGTTATTTTAATCTGCCTTTAGTTGAGCTGCAGGTTGTGACGCAGTGAGCAGTACAATGGACAGACTCTTCGCTTCTGCAGACAGATGCAAGCCACTTGGTCTCCCTAAAAGGAGCCAGTCTTCAGCTGGGACAGTGATATGGAGCAACTCCTACACCGCCAGATGGCAGATCCCCGAGTGTCTAGGGAAGATAAACACGTTGCCGTGTTTGGAAAGGAACCGGCCACGCCGTCTTCAAATCTGTCCTGTATACTCAGATAATCTAATGACTATTTTCAGAGAGGCGGCTTTGAGGGCCCGTGGTGACGCATGAAGGGATGCCCGGGCATGCACAGAGCACACACTCCTTCTCAAGGGTCACGACCTCAGATAAAACCCAGACAGAGTCAGCAGTGACACCTGCGCAGGGCACGAGGGGGGAGGGGAGGACCGGGAAGCTCCAGAGTAGCTAGGATTTACAAAAAAAAAGAAAAACGTAACACTGTAAATAGTATTTTTGCTGTCCTTGTGTTTGCTGAACTTGCAGTTCCTAGTAATCACCACTAAAGGGCGATTCTTCACCCTCATGAAAGATGGAAGCACATGGAAGACGTGGTGTGTGAGACACATCAATTTGTGAATGGCAATAAAGTGGCAGCAGTATTGGCAACTTAGTATTGGCAAAAAATGTAAACGTGAATGGTGAAATGTATACACTTTACCAAAACCATGGATGGTGTGCAAGGATGTTGGACAAATATTTGGCCCCTCTATGAATATTGTGGCCCCTTGATGACCCCTAGATCTGCCACTGAATATGAGCAGTTTTCTTGTCACTGTTTTCTTATACACTAACAGTTTATTATACACCAACACACAATTATTCAGAACAAATGTTAATGTTCTAAAAATATATTTCACAAAAAAGGTTCCTGGAAAACAAACAAATAAACATTTGCTTCTGCATATGCTCTAGACGTGTCCTACTCCTGTGTTTATCACAGGCACCCAAACAGGACGCAGAAAGCCCATAATCTCCACGTGGCCTGCAGTGTTTACGTCAGCAGCAGTGGTTCTTAAGACGCTCCTGCTCTCTCAACATCTAATAGGATTGCTGGAAACTCAAAACAACTCAGTCTCAGCAGAGCATAATTCATTATTGTGTGACACAGAGTCATTATAAAACAAAGTAATCTGAGGGGTTTTTCCATTATAAGGGTCTTCCTGTTGTCTCAGTGTACACTTCTGCCCTCGTGAAATGACGAAGTGCGTATTTCACTGTTTTTGTTTATTTATTTTTTGCATGTGGCCTCAATTCTAGATCAAAACAAACTTTGGATTGCTTTGGAATATTTACATTTTAAAGTTCTCCAGAACCTCACTGCATTTTCTTACTAGTCTGATGAAAATATTGTTCTGGATCATTCTCTATGGTGAAGTGCCCAGACTCTCAGAACCCTCAGGGTTTGATGAGAGCTTGACTAACTGCACTGTGCAGGCCTGGATGGCTCTGGTCCTGGTGGAGACCGGCACGCTCTCGCTGCCAACAGCTGGGATTACAGCAGACAAATTAGGATACACTCAGGAGAATCTACTGGAGATACCTGATACGAGGAATTTTTCCACCACAGTGTAACTAATAAAAATCAAAGGCTCGGGGAGCAGTGAAGAATGGATTCAGATATTGTGCGACTCAGAAATCTGCCTTCTGAAAACAGCAATCTCTCACTTTAGTAACCCTGCATCTTCTCCCATTACCTTTTGTAAAAGCCATGAGTTTGCAACCCTCTACAGAAAATTCAACATAACATACACAGGAAGAAAAAAAAAACCCTGTAAGAACAAGAGCAGTAATAAAAGTCACAAGCTTGTATTACTGCTCACAAGCGCAAGGCCTTTTGACACTACACTCCATTTAGTTTCACAGAAGATGATGCCAAAAACACTGTTACCCTTATTACACACACAAGACCAGAATACTTCATTCTGAGGTTTAAGCTCGTTCTGTAGCACAAGCTATGGGATATCTGACACCGTCTTACATTCAAAAAACACATAATAATTAACAGTGTCAAGCCTAAACACGAAAGTCAAATGACGAAGCCTATTTAAAATTCCCTATAGTATTCCCTAAACCATAAGTGCCTGGTCTGAATGCTGGGCGTGTCTGCGTGAGTACGAGTTACAGACGGTCAGAGAGGAAGAAAATTTGTCATTAGTCAAAGGCCGTTTCCATGACCACAGGAAAAGTCATGTAGCAGAAATGTTCCTGCTGTGGCTGCCATGGGGGAAAAATGTGTCACAACAATACAATGTATTCCAAAAGTATGGCTACAGGATGGCTTGTTCACGCCCCTGCCTGCCACCCTGTCCCGAGTCCTCAGCAACACTGGCCCATCAGTTCCTCAGCTGACTGATAAAGGATACAAAGTGTGATGGAAATGTGGTGATTTCCATTTATGTCAGGCTTTCTTAGTATACATTAAACACATTAGAGATAGATGTTAGAGATCTTTTTACATATAAGTGTGTTAATCATGGCACTGAAGCCATTCTCGTGACTTCAGTAGGCCTCAGATGTGTGTGAGTGTGTTCTCTGGCCTCGGCTGAGGCCTAATCTGATGTTCCTCTGGTGTTCCTAAACTGACCTCGTTGGAGACGCCTAATCTCTACTTGGAAGGGACTACGGCGACACTCAGTCTGTCATGCCATCACGAGGATACTGAGCGCGGATGGGGCATGCGTCATATGCATCTGTCAAATCAGTGTTAATTATTTCATGCATTGTCCAATCACATTTGGTTGATCACCTCGTGTTCACCTTGTGGACACCGTGTGTATTGATGATTAAAAGTATAAAAGATGAGAGTTCGGAATGGGGAATTAGCTCTCTCTGCTACAGACACCTGGTGTGTTTGTAACGGAGATCTCAGGGGTTAATCCATGCTTTGTTAAAATAAATCATTGTACTTTATTATCTAACCCAACTGCTTCTGACTTTATTTGTGCTCACCATTTAAGGGTTTCAGAATTTCTAACACAAAAGACAGCATGAGAGATTTTTTTGAGCTTTCAATAATGTAAGCCAGGAGTAGGGTCATTTGCTTTTGGAAACATGTTATGAATCTGTGTGACATACGTCCAGTAATAGAAAGAATACATCATTCTGTGTAAGCATTATGGTCACCAGATGAAGCCTTCTCCCAGTGGCGTAATAAGGTGCTGTACTCACTGATTTCGCATTGCTCGCCGGCAAAGCCAGGCTGGCATCTGCAGACGTAGGTGTTGAAAACGTCTCCTCGTCTGATGTTCAAGATCAGCTCACACTCTCCATTGTTTTTACACGGGTTTCGGCTGCACGGGCCTGGCAGGGCACGTTGATGGACACAAGAATAATTTTACTTTGACTCCGATAACCATTTTGAAATGTTTGACGTCTAGTCTGAACATATGCAGTCGATGATCGTGAGATATCCGTTACCATTTTCCGTGATGTTGCAAGTGTCCCCTGCAAACCCATCAGCACAAATGCAAAGGAAAGGTTCCTCTCCCACATTGGTCACACATGTACCTCCATTATGGCAAAGGTTCACCTCACAATAGTCTCCTACAAGGGTGGGTAGATACACACACACACACACACACACACACACAAGAATGTCAGAGCATGGAGCACAAACAGAGGGGTCATTTGCAACATTTTGGGAACAGATTGACACGTCCTGCATGTTAAGTTTGGCAAGAGAAAAAGAGGCGAACAGGAGGGGAATGCTTTTGCACGGCTCAATGGGAGAAGCACGCAGGACGGTACAAAAGGAGGTCCGAGCTGTGAACAGCATGGGCAATGGGGCGTCTGCGAGGACCGATGCACCCCGGGTTCCAAACAGGTCCTGTAATCATTCATAAACAATGAACAGGGGAAGGTAATGGAGCAGAAGGAGCCCGCATACTGTTAAATTGATTAATATGGAAGTTGCTCTGGATAAGAATGACTGTGGGACGCTGGAGATGTAGATGTGAAGGACAGCACCTGCTGCTGTGTGTAGATGGTCTGGTCAGAATGAGCACAGATTGTTATTTCAAAGAGTACGGTGGTGTCAAATGTAAGATAGGAAACAGTGGGTTTCACAGCAAAAAAAAAAAAAAAGCAAAGTGAAAATTTAAAGAAAGAAAGATGACATAAAATCGCCCTGGGAATGTTTGTTAATGACACTTATATGTTTACATTAGGTCTCCAATGACAATTCTGGGAATTAGACCCAGCAAGATATGTTAAGTTTACAGTCCTCATAGAAAAAGCACTTAGATGCACCCCCCCCCCCCCCCCCCGCCAATCATTTGTTAATTGCATTGTCATTTTGTTTCAAATAGAATCAGAATTTAAATGGATTTAACTAAACCACATCAAACTACATGGTAGTTTTATAGATAACTGATTCCACTACAGACGCCTAAGTACTTCATGCCTACATTTAGACCAACATAAAAATACCACAAACAGCAAGACACAACTATTGAAAGACTTACCATTCACACCGCAAACACAGCAAACGATTAAAACAACGATGCTGAGATTAAAACCACGGTCTCCTCTGTGCATCATGTTGGTCCACCGCTGACACTTTCTGCTGAAATGCAAGACTGTTTACTTTTCCAAAAAGTCTCCTGTCATTCGGCAGTGAGGATCCCAGTTTGATGAGGTCGCTCGGAGCAAATCCGCTCTTTCAACTACGTTCGGATATTGTGTGTTCCTATGGCCACCTACTGGTAGAATAGAGGTAGTGTCAAACCGGTAGGACAGGCGTAAATAAAGGTAGCTATTATGTTGGTAGTAAAAAAATTTCTTTTAAATATTGTTTTTTGTTTGTTTGTTTGATCAAAATATCGTCATTCTTTAAATATTAGCTTAAATATTAGGAAAAATTTATATATTTTTTTATTTTGCGCCCAGTTCCACTCCGCTCCTACGGGGGGCGCTGTTGTAACTTCTCACGGAGAGTGGCGGGTAGGCTCAGCGAAACGTTACCCTAACGGCACAAGATGTGCCTGCAGACTTCTTAGCTAGATACCTAGAATTTGGTGTCCTAACTAACGAATCAACACGCGTTTAAAGAGAAATAATCCAGAGACGGACCCCTAGACCGTTTGCAGTTGAATGTTACTGTTGCACACAGTCTCACAAGGTAATTAAAACGCGTCGGCACACGATAAGTACGGCATATTCTGGCTAGTCGTGTCCTCGATATTGGCCGTCCTCTGTTACGAGCTCTGTCAAAGCTGGGTTATCTATCTAATGTAATGCGCTAAAAGTACTTCGTTGCTTGATTATGAACTATTGCAGATATGCAAACGGTAATATGGCGTGTGGCCTCAGCCCAGTTGAGTGCCACCGTTATTTTGACAGGACGCCTGCTAGCTGGGATGCGCCATGGCCACGTCGCGCTTGATAGATGCGCGTTCACGCGTTGAGCCACAGGAACGGTGTAACGGGTACGCGCAGTGTATTCTTTGCGCACCAGCTTGATTTACTGCAGCCTGCATCACTCGTCGTTCATTTAGTATTGAGCCTAGTCCGGGACCCGAACCTGAGGCTGTGACCTGCAGTTCTGATTTCACAAAACTGCAAATATGCACTGCAAAGTTTTAAGCAGCCAGATGGAGCCTTGTGCAGCTTAAGATCGGATGCACTTGCCTTATTTTGACTCGTTTATTCTATTCTGATGTCTGCATAAAGTCTCCCCCCTCCCATCTTGCAGAGTAGGTTTTTTTGCGGTAACCCCCGTGCATCAGTCAGCATGGCAGAAGCTCACCAAGCAGTGGCCTTCCAGTTCACTGTGTCCCCTGATGGCATTGACCTGCAGCTCAGCCACGAAGCCCTGCGCCAGGTCTATCTCTCTGGTCTTCACTCGTGGAAGAAGAGGTTCATCCGCTTCAAGGTAACGTGTCATGTGATGAGGCTTTTCGTTCAGTGTGGAGAGACAAGAGAATGCTAGAACCTTTTAATGGAATTGTGTCCATGTTCTGTAATGGGATTGTGTCCACAGAATGGGATTATGAATGGCGTGTATCCAGGCAGCGCTCCCGGGTTCGTGTTGGTGCTGGCGGGATACATGGGAAGGGCAAAATATGTTCAGGTGGACCCCTCCTTGGGTCTCTTCCTGAAACTTGGCCAATACATGCCAGTGAGGTAAAGCCGTCATTCCATTTGTGTTCCCTTTACTGCGGATTACATATTAGTTGCTACATCTTTCATCGACCTTCACTGTTATTATACGTTGGGCCTGAGTTATTAACTTCACAATGTAGTCCATATGAAGTCAACGTCCTAAGCTGCGTTTTTGTAGTTTTGAGTGCTCTTGTTATCCTTTGCTCCAGTAAGTACATGTCCCTGGAGACCCAGAGGAGAGTGGGCGGTGTTCTGGTGGGCACGGGCCTCTGGGTGGCCATCATATTCACCATGAGGAACGCGCTGAAGTACCTTCTGTCCTGGCACGGCTGGATGAGCGAAAGGCATGGGGGCGTCACGTGGAAATCACGTGCCTGGCTGGTGAGGGACGTTGGTCCAGTGAGACACTCGGTGCTCTGCTAGGGCTGCATGTGACTAATTTCATGCCGCATGTCACCATTTGGTAATTTTGTGGGTAGATATAAATGTACCTGCAGCATGGTGGGTGGAGTGGACCAACAAGAGGCGTGATGTTACAAATCCATCAGTGCAACAGTAGTTTTAAAACTTACAGCAGTGTTTGTGCTGTCTCCTTCATGGACCTGCTCTTAGAGTCAACTCAACATGCTGTTGTCCTCACATAAAGCAGTCCTATAAACACGTCCAATTTCTTACATGCGATTTTGACCATGAACATCAACACACTAAAAATATCTGTAACTATCTCTCAATTACTAATTAAACACAACTCAAATGTTTTTTCTAAGGAAAAACAATTATATTGTGATTATTAAAGCACTCTGTCACCGGCTCACACAGCCTGAGCAAGAATTCAGTGTAACGTGCCTCTTTTTGTGTCTTGGCCACACTGTGCCAGTTAAGTCTGCCTGCTCCAGTCATGAAAATATCAACCAACATTTTTGCCACACCCACTCATGCCTGCACCACAGTCTTATGACTTATTTTTGCACTTGCTCCGTGTCCATGACAACAGAGCCCTCGGTCTCAGATTGATTTTAGGCTTTTTATACCAAAACAAACTGAGTTGTTTGGTACAGTTCTGTTTCTTTAAGTTTTTAGTATATACATTTTTAATGCAAAGAAAGATTGAATGTGTCTGTTTTGTGTTTGCAGGTGCTAGTGAAGATTTTCTCGGGGATACAAACACCAACACTTTACAGTTTCCAGACTTCACTGCCGAATTTGCCTGTGCCCTCCGTGAAGGACACTGTGACGAGAGTAAGCACCACCATGTCTGAAGGCTTCATTGAGATCAGAGTTGTCATCAAACATCTTCCACATTTAATCATATAGTCAGACATCCCGTAATTCTAATTTGAATTTTAATACATTTTCAGATGGGTAAGAGGTCAGCGATGGGTTAACTTGTGTCTGGACCAGGGTCTGATTTTCACAGTTAGCTTGGCTTGGTATTTGGCACCTTAAATTATGAGGTACAGCGTGTGATGTGTTAACTTACTAAAAGGCACGCTGTTGAATATTCATGGACTGAAATTGTGGTTTGGATGTAATACTGAATGCAAGTGCCAGTGGTAATTGACCTTGACCCTTGGATGAGAACTAACAGTAGTCTGTGTGAACCTGGTTTCATACATAGATCGTAGGTGATTTAATGCTGGACTTGGTTATGCCTGGCTAATATCTCCGTACCCACAGTATCTGGAGTCTGTGCGCCCCCTTCTGGATGAAGAGGAATATAAAAGAATGGAGGGACTCACTTTAGACTTTCAGAAGAATCATGCCCCTAAACTTCAGTGGTATTTGTGGCTCAAGTCCTTGTGGGCAACCAATTACGTAAGTGATTATTTTTCTGTTTTGTTTTTGAGCTTGCTAAAAAAAATAGTAAATAAAAACGCCTCATTAAAGCTACTTGTGCCCTTCTTACATGACACTTTTTTGGGTGTCCCTGGTTGCAGGTCAGTGATTGGTGGGAGGAGTATATCTACCTTAGAAGCCGTAACCCAATCATGGTCAACAGTAACTACTATGCAATGGTGAGCCGCCTTCTGCTGGTTCCTCTGGCCCGTTTAACCGCTGCCCTTTCTAACTCCGGTTTTGTCTCCTTCCCTCCAGGACTTCCTCTACGTGTTTCCCACACAGCTCCAGGCTGCCCGGGCTGGGAATGCCATCCATGCCATCATGCTTTACAGAAGGAAACTGGACCGAGCTCAGATAAAGCCGGTTAGAGCGTCCTGACATTTGCCAAGTGCTATTTCACACTGCGAAGCAGATTGTGTGCTCTGAACAAATAATGCCTTTTGGTAGCAGGAGTCTCAGCAGTTGGGATTTCGGTGTGGACTTTAAACGTTTTGTTGGTCACTGTGGGCCATATCGGCGACCTGCCCTTAAATGTGCTAACCAAATAATGAGCTTCAGAATTTTCTTAATAATCACTAGAAAAAGCCTCGGATGGTATGGTTTTGAATGGGGCGATAACCTGCTGTTGTCTTCGACAATCCGATCAGGTTGTTACTGACCGATAACGCCTATAATCGCATGACCATGTCCCGGCTCGATTATTTGGTGTAATGTAAATAACATCATTCCAGATCGGTCAGTTCTGTCGTCCTGCCTGAGTTTCTTTGCTGATTCTTTTCCCCCTGCCTCCTGATGGAGCAGCTCTTTGCCCTAGCAAGCAACGTACCGTTCTGCTCCGCCCAGTGGGAGCGGCTGTTCAACACCAGCCGTGTCCCAGGCCAGGAGAGGGGTAAGACCGGCTAGTCCCCCGGCCCCCCCGTTCAAGCAACCCCCCCACCCCGCAAGACCTGCCGTGCTAGTCCTGTGCTACCAGTCATTCTTCCAGTTAGCGATTTGATAGAAATTTTTTTTACAGATTACAATAAAGGTCTGTCCTATTGACCAGTTAATGGTCTTGAGCAGAGACTGTAGGGTGCTGGTTTTACAGGACTTTTCTGTTCAAGCTCCGGGTCTCCTCATTCTCATTCCATTCATCTAGCATATCTGAATCTTCGTTTGTGTGCGTTTGTGTGTGTGTGTGTGCACGTGTTTGTGTTGCAACAAATATCCCTGTTCTCTCCATTTTGACCCCATGAGTTTGGCTCAAACTCGCACGCTATCCGCCCTCTTGCAGCAGTGACCTCGTTCCCTACGGTACCGAGTTCCTATTGGATGTCGTAGCTGCTCGGCCCGTTTAAACCCCTCCCCCCTCCCCCTTTTTTATTTGACCTCTTCCTCTTTGCTTTTTCAGTTTTTGCTGCAAAAAACTATTCCCATGTGCTCATCCCAGTATGAGCGCATGTTCAACACCAGTCGTGTCCCAGGCGTAGATTCAGGTACCGAACCCAGACACCTCACAGCCTGCACGCAGACCTCAGCCCGCCTGACAGCTGCCTGCCACAAACCTAACAGACTTAAGGCCATTAGGTTTTGATCTGTGATTACTGCCTTAAGGACTGGTGGCAAGGTCAAGTTAGTCTTTATGTTTCACCTTAATTTACTTATTTCAGTCTACTCCGTGAATCGACTCGCTTTGTGTGTGTCTTTAAACATAAGACAGCACACAAAGAGTGTAGAACAACGCCATTTTTAGTTTTTAATGCTGTTTTAATATCTATCTCTGAACATATCTCTGGACTTTTCCCGCCATAACCTTGTAATTCAAGATCTCCATTCATGGCTTGTACAAAAGATCAGACATTTGTTTCATGTCACAGTACTGTTAAATATGATATCTTTGGGTTGTGGTGGAGGGAGTGTGGGTGGTGGGTAACTTGATGACCGGTATGCATTGTTTGAACATGAAACAACTGTCTTGACCTGACTCATTCCCATGATCCCAATATTGTGACGTTGTGTTATAATTACTGGTGGTGCTGGATTTATTGAGTTGAGTTATTTTTCTTCACTTCTCCCACCCCTCCGTCGTGTCCTCCCTGTGAGTGCAGACACCCTCCAGCACGTGTCGGACAGCAGGCATATTGTGGTGTACCACAGGGGGCGTTACTTCAAGGTGGGGATGTTTTATGACGGGCGGCTGCTGTTGCCACGGGAGATAGAGCAACAAATGGAGAGGATACTAGCTGACGCGTCAGAGCCCCAGCCAGGAGAGGAGAAGCTTGCTGCCCTCACAGCAGGAAACAGGTGGCCCCTCCCACACATCACGTAGGGTCAAAGGGCGTGGTGCATTTACAGTGGGGGGCTGTTGTTGTGGATGTTATTACAGTCTGACTCGAGCTCAGGGATTCAGTTTACGTCTGTGACAAGAAGGCGGCGAATTTAAGATTCTTCGCAGCATAAAAACGATTCTACAGCGTTCCGTTTAGCTCGTCTCTGCCGTCAAGATGTGGCTCATGCGTTGTTTTGTGTGTCAGAGTACCTTGGGCGTGTGCCCGTGATGCCTACCTCAGGCGGGGTAAGAACCGCCAGTCCCTGGACGCCGTGGAGAAGGCCGCCTTCTTCGTCACGCTGGACGACACGGAGCAGCGATACGAACCGAACAACGCGGTGGAGTCGCTGCGTCGCTACGCCAAGTCCCTCCTGCATGGCAAGTGTTACGACAGGTAAACGGAGAGACACCTGCTACGTCGCCAGCTCGCTGCAAGTTGTCTGTGTCAGTGGCTCAAAGCTGCAGTTATCAGTGTTTCGGCTTCCTGCTGGTGTTGTCATGACCTGGCAACCAACCCCTTCCTTTATATAACAGATATCATCCAAGCCTTTCTTCAAAGCCACCCCCTGAACTTAGTGCACATTTATTGCTTCCATTTCACCCGGGGGCATCGTTAGGGGCCGAACGTGTTAAGCCTGCCAGCCCTGAATGTTTTTTTCCATCCTGAACGTGTTTGAGTTCCTAATGCAGCAGTATTATTTTAAGCCAGTGTTGCACTTAATTACTGCCGATAAAATTGAAATCCTTGACTAATGTTCTGCTCAACTCTGGCTGTTCTAGAGGAAAATATTTTGTGGCTAGATTCAAACCACTGGGGATCAAGCCCCAAGTAAAAAGCCCCAGCAATGGCCCAAAAATATTTGAAGGCAGGGAAGACTACGTCCATGTAGACAATGTTCCTCTTTGGTTATTCCGAGTAATACCGCACAGTTGACATTTTAGTTGCTTATTACAGTGGCCAAAACAGCCATAAGACATCTTTCTCAGAACAGCTAGTTCAACGATAACCATCCTTGAAACAGATCGTTTACTGCAGTGTTGTTTTAAAATTTTGCGCTTTCAGGTGGTTTGACAAGTCTTTCAACCTGATCGTTTATAAGAACGGAACTATGGGTCTGAATGCAGAGCACAGCTGGGCCGACGCTCCCATTATAGGTCACCTTTGGGAGGTATATGCACGCCATGTTACTCGGATACAGTAACCCATCACACACACACACACACACACACACACACACACACACACACACACATATAAAATGTATTTGCTTTTTTTTTTTTTTTTTTTTATGAAAGCATGTTCTGTCGATGGATCCTGTCAAGCTGGGTTACGCCACTGATGGACACTGTAAAGGGCAGACTCACCGTAGCCTGCCCGGGCCCCAGAGACTGCAGTGGAACATTCCGTCAGAGGTTGGTTACCTCAGACGACCCACCAGAACCCCCTGACCCCTTTCCGTCCCACCCCCCACCCCCGTATTTGCACGCTTGCTGTACACGGTACAGCGTCGGTAGCTCGGCATCTGAGATCGGTGGCATGTGCGTGTTTCTCCGTCACCGAGACACGCTCTCTCTCTCTCCGTTGCCCTAGTGCCAGAGCATGATCGCCAACTCTCTAGCGGTGGCCCAGGCGCTGGCCGACGACGTGGACACACACATCATCCCCTTCGAGGACTTCGGGAAAGGCCTGATCAAGAAGTGCAGGACCAGCCCGGACGCCTTCATCCAGATCGCCCTGCAGCTCGCCCACTTCCGGGTGAGTCCTCCATGCGGGGCGAAGGGGAGATGCTGATTCTTGCACAGACGTTACATGCACTCTGCAGCCAGATTATTAGAAACATCTACTTGGTAGAAGAAAGAAGGTCGTCACCAGTCTGTAGCTTTGTGTAGTTAGTTGTGTGTGAGTGTGAGTGTGAGTGTGTGAGTGTGAGTGTGTGTGTGTGTGTGTGTGTGTGTGTGTGTGTGTGTGTGTGTGTGTGTGTGTGTGTGTGTGTGTGTGTGTGTGTGTGTGTGTGCCACTTCCATGTCAGTGTTGTATTAAAAAAGATTCTACCTCCCTAATATTATGTGGTCAGCACTGGTCCTGGGGTTAGAGATTCAGACCATTGATGGATGGGGTAGAAGGAGGCTGAGTCATTATCTATGGTCTAGGATGGACACAGCCTGTAACAGGACATCTGCTCGGTCAGGGGAGGGACAAGATAAGTGTTTCTAATAAAGTGATCGGTACGTGTAGTTCCCACACTAAAGTTTTATGTGCTTCGCAGGACAAAGGGAAGTTCTGTCTGACTTACGAGGCGTCCATGACTCGTCTGTTCAGAGAGGGACGGACGGAGACCGTGCGGTCCTGCACCATGGAGACGTGCGCCTTCGTGAGGGCCGTGGTCAACGCCGAGCCGGTACTGCACAACTCCAGCGTTCTAGCTCCGCACAGTATTTGGACACGTTGAATAACCACGTGCAGATTTCAGCAGACCAGAGACCGTTCGCTTGCTTGCTGTTTTAAATGTGTTTGCTTCAGGGCTAGAGTTGTGCGTGGGTTGAGATGTTGCTATTTAGCCTCAGTGTGTTGGTGTGTTCGGTAGCAAGTGAGCAGACAGTGACAATTTCCTGAGTGTGTGCACCGTTTTTGGGAATGATTGTGTAATGCATCATTCTTTCAGTGTCTGTCTGTCAGAAGGCAGGAAAGAGGGGTTATATTCCATGTGTTCTCATTATTTACATTTTTACACATCTATCATTTATTATTTGTTTCCTCTTTGTTATTACGCAGTTTGTTCGATAAAAGCGGCATGTCTTCATTACAAAACGACATTGCAACCGTAATCCCTTTGAAACCCGATGCGGACTCGGCCAATTATAATTCGGGGTGTCATTTAACTTCAAGGGAAGGAAGCGTTAAACTGCTTCATCTGCGGCGGGCGGCTGCCGAGCTGGTCTGCCTGTCCGCGCTCCCGAGAGACTCGCAGAACTCAAGCACCACGCAGTTGGAATTTGGGCCGGGCGGCGTGTTCTGGGCCGGTTACCATGACCGCTGTTTGAAAAGGCTAACGTTCTGGAACACCCCGGCCGTGGCATTCCGTCTGGGGCGTACCTCGGGGGCGCACTCAACCTGCCCTCGGACAGCCGCCTGAATTTACGGTGCGATCATCGTACGCTTTGGCATTCGGGCGATAAATTTCGAATCGTACGCAAATGACCTATTGGCGAAAGCAGCCTGTGCGTGTCTGAGGCAGGCGGTGAGATATGGTGCTCTGGAGTGGAAGCTGAATGACTCTGGGCTTGAGTTCACCTGTCTGTGTCTGGGCCAGGCAGGAGCCACTTCATCTGTGGCTTTGTGAAAGGGCTTGTAATTCCACTTCAAAGCCCCATGTTTAATCACCGGTCCTACGCTTGCCCATTTCTGCAGACATGCTTTTAAAGATATCTGTGGTCTCCTTGTGCGAATTCCTTCAGATAGTGTTCTTAATGGTCTTAATGGTGTCCTTAGGCTCGTCTAATGAACTAGCACAAGGATTTCTACCTTTGAGGCAACAAAGTGCTTTTGTAAGCTGCTCTGAGCAAGAACATCTGCTGAATGTTGTAAATGTAATTGTAAATGTAATGTAACGCAGCATTGCCTTTAGGAGACACGGAACTGCGTGTCCCGACTTCACAGCTTAGGCGGCCAAGACTTTCTATGCGAAAGGTGCTTTATTAGCAGTAAAAAGCAAGCGTCGCTTAGCAACTCCCAATACTCGCAGCCAAGCGGGCGATGATCCTTTACAGCGACCGTCTGATCTTCGCTTAAAATGTCACTGTAGATTTTGGATTCGTTTCTCTTGCGTTTCTCTGCGGAGCACCGATGCCGTTCTGTCTCCCGCCTTTCTGCACAGAGAGAGACCAGGCTGGCCCTGCTGCGGGAGGCGGCCAAGAAGCACCAGCAGATGTACCGCATGGCCATGACGGGCAGGGGCATTGATCGCCATCTCTTCTGCCTCTACGTGGTGTCGCAGTACCTCCAACTGGACTCCCCCTTCCTCAAGGAGGTAACGCCACTGACAAACTAGCCAAAGGTACCAGATGTGGCACGTGGCCACATTTCTTCCTCGTTCAAAGTGACTTTTTGAAAGACGCACGAATCGGAACGTGAAGTCGCCCTGCCAGGTGTTAGCAAAGCCTGGATTACCGATACCACGAAAGTGCTTTGGTTTTCAGCGTTAATGTTTGTTCAGAACTCGTCTCTGCGCAACATGGGATTGGCTCTGGCGTTGTATGGTAGTAGGGGTTTTTCCACAGCTGACGGTGGCCCCCGGGGGGCGCTCATGTCTTCTGCAGGTGCTGTCTGAGCCATGGAGGCTGTCGACCAGTCAGACTCCGCTTCAGCAGCCGGAGTTGTTCGACCTCGTCAGGCACCCCGAGCTCGTGTCCAGTGGTGGAGGGTTTGGCCCGGTGAGACCCCTACAAACCTAATGACCTTAGCAATAAAAATTCTTTCGGCCTACCTCGTAGGTCACGGGGAGAATCGGTAGCCATTCTAAACATGTAAGTTCGGAGCGGTTGTGCCAGTGCGGAGGTCTACGGTGTGCTGTCTACGGACACGCCGTTCCCCTCAACGGGGGATGAGAGTCGAGTTTAACGATGTGGTTATGAGATAGTAAATCATAAATGAACACCGTTGTAAAGCCTGTCTGGAATCAGCATTCTGCCATTTCTGGTCCTCTTTCAAAAAAAAAAAACCATGGGAAATTTGCCCGTAGCAGTTGGAGCAACCGACAGACAGGTCCAATTCCACAAACTTCCTTCAGGAGTTCACGTGTGGTTTATGAGCGATGTCCTAGAAGGTGGTTTTGTGATCTTCCAGGTGGCTGATGATGGCTATGGTGTGGCTTACATTATTGTGGGGGAGAACCTTATTAACTTCCACATCTCCTGCAAGCGCTCCAGTCCTGAGACGGTGAGTAAGGAACTAAAAAGCATTTACACACCAGACTCGTGCTCACACACATTCATACTGTTAACACCACATGACTGCTTTGATGATTGATTTGATGCCCCCCCCACCTACCTTCAGGACTCTCATCGCTTTGGCAACCACATCAGACAGGCCATGCTTGACATGTTGGACTTGTTTCAGCTCCAGTCCCAGCCCTCGAAGTGAGACTACATCGTTTTCTTTTGCCTTATTAATTACCTTCTGTTCTGTATCATTTAAACAACCTTCAGATAGGAAACATGGGTCTGAGTTGAAGGAATTTAAGTTCTTGACATTTGTCTGCATGAACGAGAGGATGTCTGCGAGAGAATGTCTGTGCGAGTGTCTGCGTTTCTCTGTGCATGCACGCATATGTAAACAAAAGTGTGTAAGCAAGTTCTGTCCGAGACCCACTTCAGAGTCAGACTCCTCCTCATCAGTAGCGTTTAAAACTGGTGGCACTACCTGCGTTGGTGCCTTAATGACGGACATAGAGGGAGGTGTAAGGGTTAAGCCCTAGTCAGTTTAATTTAACCCCATTAATTAATTGCATTTAGCAGTAATTTAACAGGTGGTGACCTTGCTCGAAGCACTTAAAAAAAAAAAAAAAAAAAAAGGATCGCATTCAAAACCACAAGAACGAACAGTCTGCTGACAGTAGGTGAAACAGCCTCCTGACCGTAGGTCGGCGAGGAAGTAGTTTATTTCCATTGGCCAACCTCGCGCGGAGCTCCGTAGTCTCGGTGTGGGTGATGACGTCATTGTGGTGAATCTTGCCCGAGGTGTTACCGTGCG
Source organism: Brachyhypopomus gauderio (assembly GCF_052324685.1). NCBI lineage: Eukaryota > Metazoa > Chordata > Actinopteri > Gymnotiformes > Hypopomidae > Brachyhypopomus > Brachyhypopomus gauderio. The sequence continues at coordinate 13,308,425 of NC_135211.1, read as the reverse complement.
CTGACCTTGCGGTTGCGGGCGAGACGGGCTTCGCCGTCTCGGCCGCTGCGCTCCGGTCCCGCTGTGGGTGCACGTGCACAGCGTAGCTTCCAGAGTTATTACAGAGGGCCAGTGTTGCAGGGCACAGTGTTACAACACTTCGAAGGATGAAGCCGTAATTCCAGTTCCCAGCACCCACAAGCACCCGCGGTGGACTAGGGCTTTTCATGGATTTATTATTTTTTTCTTTTCACGTTACATTTTCAGCTTTAACCTAAAAGAGAGTACAGAAGGATGTCTTGCATGCCTGAATTATTAAGCATTTAGCTTTTAGGGGTTCCTGCCTACTCCCAGATGTAGGATGTTACTGTTCGGTGAAGGCTGCAAACATCGGTGTACATTTCTTTTTATTCCATTTCGTGTTATTTGTTTTGGTTTGAGGTTTTAAGTTGGGAAATGATTCAGGCTGTTAATTTATTTTGTTTTGTTTGTTTTTAAGGGTGCTTCTTGTGCTTGTTATTAAACAGGCTATGTATAATGAATGTCAGTTGAAAGGTTTGTTTCTGTCCATAAAACAAAGATATAAAATATTCATGGCTTTTCTAGAATTGAAATGTGCATCCATATATGTACGTTATATCCAAATACAGCAATATTTAGAAGGTAACAGTGTCTGTTCAGTCATTTGCAAGACTAGTTTTCATGAAGGTGTATTCATATATTACTCGTGTAAGTTTTGAAGACTTGCATTTTAAAAGTCCAGTAGGACAATAGGATTAAAGACTAAAAAACAAATCTAGCCATTCCACTGTTCCTGCCACAACTCTGCAGCTGAGGTTCATTGTATTTGGTCCCTGGGTTACAGGGGTCACTGGGACCAAGACGAAAGTTTAAGAAATACACCAATCAGCCATAACATTAAAGTCACCTGCCTAATGGGTAGGTTCACGTCGCTGAACTCCACACGACCTCTGAAGATATCCTGTAGTATCTGGCACCAGCGTGTTAGCAGCAGGTTCTTTATGTCTTGTACAAGGTTTACTTTCAGCATGAACGTTTTCAGACGTTTATGGTGTGGTGGCTTTTCTGTAGGGTCGTGCACACCAGTGAGCCTCGGGTGCCCATGACCCTGTCGCCAGTTCACTGGCTGAACTTCCTTGGACCATTTCGAAACTGGATCTCGTCTCAAGACGTGCCACATTGGAGATGCTCTGACCCAATTGTATATCCGTCACATTTCATCCCATTTCACTTGGATCTTCACGTCTTCAAGAACTGACTGTTCCCTTCACCCTCACCCCTTGAGAGATGCCGTCGTAACAAGATGTTATTCGCTTCACCCCAGTTTATATTTCGTGGCTGATTGTGTGTTAACTATCGATATTGTTTTTGGAAGCCATTCAACTATTGCCAACCTTGCTGCTCTTAGACAAACCACAAAGGCATCATGGAGCAATGACTGCTAGGATCTGGTGAGGAAAGATAAAGCAAACCTAAATCCCACTACAGTATTTGGCAAAACTCTGGAGTAATTTGGAAGGATAACTGTTCAAAATGAGACTTTTTATACTGGGCCAAGCAAGACACTTGAGGCAGGATGCAGGTGCAAGCCATGGTTTTATCAACAAACAACGTACAACAAGGGAAAACAAACCCACACTCGATGGAGATCAACAGGGCAAACAAACATTCACGATGATAACAATATTAGAAACAATCACAGCAGGTTCAAGGGCAACAACTCAGTGGAACCAACAACAGTGTGAGAAGAAACAGTTTAAATGGGCAACACAATGACCTTAAACAAGGACCATGTGATGACAACAGAGTGGTTGGAATGGCAGGATGAATAACAAAAAGGCAAAGGGAGGAGAATTCAAAATACAGCCATTTGGTGGACAGCACAAATGGAGAGAAACAAACAGTGGGTGACCATTGCAAATTCTCACTCTTGGATCAATGATAGTTGACCAGGTTATATATGAGTAAACCTGTAAAGAATTAGATCAGTTCTACTAAAAAAAAAAAAAGCAAACGCATTGTGTCAACATGACATCAAAAGCATCCTTACAAAGTGAGCAGTCAAATGGGACTTTGGGACATCAGAAAAATACACAAGTGGTCTTGAGAAAGTCACCAAGTTTATCAAAAAGTCTTTTTTTTCCCCTCTTTCCCTGAAATCATTATGGCTGTTCTTCCAGACTATAGCAGGGCCGGCCAAGAGTTTGACATATTCTTTATAGGCCAGAACTTCCATCTGGAAGCTCTCCTTCCTTCCCTCCATGACGCACTCCATGTCTACCTGATGGACCAGATGCCCATTTGTTCCAAGAACCTGGCTGGGGATGAACAGATGTATCACATATGGGAGATGTGTTGAAACACATGATATTATAAGCAGTTATAATATTGTGTGTGTGTATATATACAAACAAACCCAGCAACACTCATTTCTGAACCTGACAAACTTGTACCAGCTGAACACCCACAACCAAACTGTTACCAGGTCATTGCTATTGCTACTCAATTATAAAGTTTTTTTTGTATCAAAATATGTGCTTATTAGAAAGAATTGCCATTGAGTTAAAGGGAAAAGCTTGCTGTCTTCTGTAGGGCGGGGCCAACAGACGATGTCATTGTCCACCTCCATTGGCTGATACGCATCATGATAGACAATAGGCAATTTTGCCGATTTGGCCAAACAATGTTTATTCACGTGATCACGGACATGGAAACCCATTAAATACTATCCAGCCTAAAAAATATGATGGCACATTTTACTACGCAATTCACCCAACCTTAAAAATAGAAATCTATAAATAAATTATTGCCTGTTGCCTTCACTCTGAATCTTTTTTAAGCCTTGTTGTGGGTGGTGGGTTAGTGATTCAGAGCCATGTTCTGGAGAGCACTGACAGTGAAGTACTGTAGTTAGATATTTACAGTGCTTACCATGTCTGTGGCTTCTTCTGTGCTCCTCCGTACCAGTAGATATCTACCATAGAGGAATGGTGGTGATAATGAGGACTTTTCATTCACGGAAGATGATACAGATTTTTGTATCTCATGCATCGCCACTATCCGGTTTTTAGTGTTCGTCAGGTGGTACTACTTGTGAGGCCACCAGCCCATATGCTGCTTAAAAAACAAACACTTAACAAATGACTGGCCCAGGAGTACAGAGGCAGGAGGAGACTTCCCTGATCACCCCCTGACAGCGCTCTGCTTACGTCTTCTGAGAACTCGCATCCTCTGGAAGAAAGACAGACCCAGGATCAGCTTCCAGGAATTTCCACTTTGCACCTTCTCTTTTTTGTGAAGCATGTTAGCTCATGAACTTTCAGTCTGCACATTTCCAAGATTTCTATTTATGAATCTATCTGATCAAGACCCGGAAGGAAACTGTACTTGCATGCATTGTTAGCACATGGCTATCTTTTTGAATGTCAAAGCCTCAATCCCAATTGTAATGGAGCGATGCTGTAACTCAAGAAATAAACTTCAGGTAAGTGTGGACATGGGTATTGTGTCCATGATTAGATTGTTGTATGGTATAACTGTTATATGGTAGCAGGGCAGGAGTGGGCCCCTTTTTCAGTCCGGGAGTTTCATGCCCAAATCCGGCCCAAAATTATTTTCCCTCGCAATCGGCCCAAACTAGAGATTGACATGAGCCGGCCCATCGGGAATCCTCCCGAATCTCCCAATTAGCCACTCCGGCTCTGTATGGTATAATATGGTATGGTATCATAAAAAATAAAAAAAAAACTTTTTTTTAGCTATGCAGAAATGTTACATTTCCCGAGAAAAACATTGGTATTGTAGGTCTATTGCTTTGATATTCGATATTATGTTAAATCATACAGGTAAGATCTTATCATTGTTTTAGAGAGGATGTGATTTTTATAGGTTTGGTGACATTACAGGTAGGCTATAAAGTGGTTACAAGAAACCGCATACATGACTTTCGTGCAAGTTGTTATATCATTTTTACACCACTTGAGAGTGCCAGAGCGCACGTGTCATATTATGGATGTTGAACCCAAGGAAACACAAAGGAAACACGTGGTGCTCGGCTACGACAGTGTAAAGTTGCTTGATATGTAAACGCTTTCGCCAGGAGAATTGCTAAAGCACTCCAGCTCCCGTCTTTGGGGTGTTGACCGGGGGAGTGGACTGAGATAATCTGGGCCTAGCCGCAAGAGAAGAGAATCTCCTCAGTGCGAGGCATGTTGCGACATGTTCCCTGCTCATCTAATTATATCAGCAGTGAAATGTAATAGTACTACAGGAACACCAGTAGCCTACTTCTGAACGTACAATGTGCTTGTTTTACATGCAATTACAGTAGTGCATATTAATTTAATTATTGGAATAAACTGTTAGAAAGTTATTTGCTTAACAGCTTGCTATTACTATCCAGTAGTGCATTGTACAATGCACATAAAATGTTGTTTTGCTCATAAAATGCACACATAAAACCATAAGCTAATTTAATTACAGATTTAATTATGTATTTTCCTTCAAGACAAAGAAAGATCTCATTATTTTTACATCACTCTATAAACTGCACCCTGTGTAAATATGACGAAATGAAGTAATTTAGATAGATCTCCCTTATTCAGACTACGAGGGGCGTACAGAAGTGCAGAATGCCAGCCACGGGTTTGATGTCAGGTACAGGCGCGCTGGCACAGCCAAAAAGACGCGCTTGTTTCGCGTGACAGTGAAATTTCAGTCTTGTGTTTGCATACGTTGGAATGCGACTGCAACCCCCTTTGTTATGGTGAGAAGCAAGAATGCAGTCTCCCCTCAATTAAAATTCCTTTCGTTGACCTCTTGACAAAAGGTATTTAAAGCAGAAGACATTTGATTAACAATGCGCCTGGTTATTTGATGTACAGTTTTCTTGTTGCCAAAACGGTAAGTCTGACTGAGCATGTATATCAGAAAGGATAGAAACTTAGATCGTAGCACCGTAACACCTCGGGGTGTCAAACGTTTGCCATTCAGATCAATGTGGGAGGCTGTTATTCGTAAACAATGCATATGAGAATGCCCAAGTCTCATAAAAATAATAATTGAATAATTGTTTTCCTAAAGCGTTGTTCTGACAGGATTAGGCTATTGCATATTTTATGCAGTCCTTTTAATCACGGTTTTGAAAATCAGAAAGAAAGCATACAGTGATCAGAAAAGGTGTTTGAAGTTTATTCAGGTAAATATTCTTTGCAAACCTAAGTTTGTTTTAGTATACAGGTGTCATAAAATTAGAATATGATGAAAAACTTGATTTATTTCAGAAATTCCATTGAAAAGGTGAAACTTGTATAGTGTACCCCTTCATTACACACTGACTGATATTTCAAGTGTTTATTTATTTTAATTCGATGGATATAACTGACTACTAATGAAAACCCCATATTCAGTATCTCAGAACATTTGAATGTTACTTAAGGCCAGTACAAAAAAAGGATTTTTAGGAAATGAAAAGAGCATGTACAGCACTCTGGGGCTCCTTTTGCCTGAATTACTGCAGCAATGCGGTGTGGCATGGAGTCCATCAGTCTGTGGCACTGCTCAGGTGTTATGAGAGCCCAGGTTGCTCCGATAGTGGCCTTCAGCTCTTCTTCATTGTTGGCTCTGGTGTATTGCATCTTTCTCTTTACAGTACCCCATACATTTTCTATGGGGTTATGGTCAGGTGAGTTTGCTGGCCAATTAAGAACAGGGATACCATGGTCCTTAAACCAGGTACTGGTAGCTTTGGCACTGTGTGCAGGTGCCATGTCATGTTGGAAAATGAAACCTGCATCTCCATAAAGTTGGTCAGCAGCATCTAAAATTTCCTGGTAGATGGCTGAGTTGACCTTGGACCTCAGAAAACACAGTGAAACAACACCAGCAGATGACATGGCACCCCAAACGAACTGTGGAAACTTTACACTGGACCTCAATCAACATGAATTCTATGCATTTCCTCTCATAAGTTTGGACTTCTCTGCATCAGTCCAGTCCTTTTTGTCTTTAGCCCGGGCGAGACTCTTCTGACGCCGTGTCTTGTTCAAGAGACACAAGGAATGCGAGAGCTGAAACGCGTGTCTTGCGTACGTCTGTGCGTGGTGGATCTTGAAGCACTGACTTCAGCTGCAGTCCAGTCTTTGTGAATCTCCCCCACATTTTTGAATGGGTTTTGTTTCACAGTCCTCTCCAGGGTGCAGTTATCCCTATTGCTTGTACACTTCTTTCTACCATATCTTTTCCTTCCCTTCGCCTCTCTATTAATGTGCTTGGACACAGAGCTCTGTGAACAGCCAGCCTCTTTAGCAATGACCTTTTGTGTCTTGCCCCGCTTGTGCAAGGTGTCAATAGTCGTCTTTTGGACAACTGTCAAGTCAGCAGTCTGCCCCATGATTGTGTAACCTACAGAACTAGGCTAAGAGACCATTTAAAGGTCTTTGCAGGTGTTTTGAGTTATTTAACTGTTTAGTGTGTGCCACGATGTGTCTTCAGTATTGAAACAAAATTCAAATTTTCTGAGATACTGAATTTGGGGTCTTCATTAGTTGTTAGTAATAATCATGCAATTAAAAAAAATAAGCATTGAAATATTTCAAGCTGTGTGTAATGAATGAGTATAATATACAAGTTTCACTTTTTGAATGGAATTACTTAAATAAACGAACTTTTTCACGAGAAATTTTTTGACCAGCACCTGTAACGTTAATGCACTCTGTCTCGAAGCTACTGCAGCTCACACATGCGCAAGGGGCAGTCGGGGCGATGGGCGGGTGTTGGTATAAATTGCCTCTCACTACCGTTCCCCGACTGTTCTCTGAACTCTGAGACAACCTCGAGCATCATCATTCACACAAATGCAACAGCTCGGAAACTAAACGGACCTTCTGGGACTACCCACTGCATTTCAAACCGGTCGAATCACTTTTTCATTTAGAACAGGCGATGGAGGATCACCAGAGAGTCACCTCGCACTCTTCATGTAGATCGTGCAGAAGAGCGGAGAAGCGGAGAACAGCGGTAAGAGCAGTGAAATTTCTTAAATCACCTCATAAAAAACACTTATTCTGTAGTGATTTAGCTATCGTAGCTACATGTTCAAACCATGAATTCCAAAATCTTTTGTCAGATTCAAATAGTATCTAAATAGTCGGTATTTGCACGGACGTCAGTTACACATTCTTGTTGTAAATAGCCTTGTGTTCAATTGCTTTGATGGGGCTGATGTTTGTGCAAAAAAAAAAAAACTTCCATGCAACTGAACGCTGCTCGACGATAGCTCATCCCAGCTCGTTTGCGTGGGTTAGTCCAGCATCGATTTAAATGCGAACTTGTTTTCATTTTGCAGATGACTTCATCGAGTAGATTGTTGCTCTTCACAGTGGCATTGTCACTGCACTCGTTACAAGCCTCGGCAGAGACCCTCTGTGGTGGAGAACTAGTGGACACGCTTCAGTTCGTGTGTGGAGAAAGAGGCTTTTATTTCAGTAAGTTTTAATACCACTCAAAGCAACGTACGCGGAATGTCAGCAGGCGTAGACTGGTTACTGCAGCCCGAAGACCAGTCTGGACAGTCCAGGGTCTTCGTCCTAAACGGCTAACGCATATCCTGCGTTTCCTAAACCAATGAGATGTTTAGTATAGGCCACTTGCAAGAGTTTTTCTCTAAAGTTATACACGTATTAATCATGCATGCAGACGTATTTTTGTTCAACTGGCAATATTGCATAGTTCACACACCTTTACTGGTCTGCCCATAACGTGATTTATGTGTAAGAGAGTGTGTAAGAGAGTGTGTAAGAGAGTGCACATGCAGATTTTCATAGTGTTTCTTAGACTAGTTTCATAGACTAGTTTTATTTTATTTTTTTAGTTTTTTTCTGGATATTTTTTAAACTGCATGCTTGGTTCTTTTAACTCTGTGGTGTGGAGTCATTAGGTGCAAATGATGAAATTAGATTAGCGCCCCCCCCCTTTCCTCCCTCTCTTGCTTTCTCTCTCTTCTGTGAAACGAGGGACTTCCCCTCTTGTTCTTCTCTCAGTCTTCTTTATCTTTTATCTGTGTTGGGTAGACAAAAGGCTTGGGGAGAAGATCCATTTAGCTTATCCATTCAAACATTGTTTTGCAGAAACTATTGTTCACTTAGACTGTCTTCCTTTTTGAATTGGTAAAATGAATAAGTGAGAATGAATAAACAGTAAAACTACTACTACGGCTACTATTGTTACTACTACTACTACTACCAGTACTACTACTATTACTACTACTACTAATGCCAGTAAAACTACTACTACTACTACTACTACCAGTAAAACTACTACTACTAATACCAGTAAAACTACTATTACTACTACCAGTAAAACTACTACTACTACTACTACTACTACTACTACCAGTACTATAAGTACTAGTCAGTGTGAGTCAGTGTAAACTAGTACTAGTCAGTTGTTTTAAAGTCTTACAAATTGATCATTTCCACAGCCATCGGTGAGTTTAGGGGAATAAACAGAAGCGTGCTTATGGTCCGAGGCAAGCCCAGTGTTGATGCATTCCCTCTCTTACTCCCCCCCCCCCTCCCCCACCACTCCACAGGCAGGCCCTACAGATCAAACGGCCGGCGTCCCCAGAGAGGCATCGTAGAGGAGTGCTGCTTTCGGAGCTGTGATCTGCACCTGCTGGAGCAGTATTGTGCCAAGCCTGCAAAGTCTGAGCGCGATGTCTCGTCCACGCCGCTACAAGTCGTCCCAGTGTTACAAACTCTTAACAAGGTATGTGTAGCCTGCCACCGTGGTTCTGCTAGAGCATAAACACGCCCACTAAGCCAAATAAAAAAAGGTTGATGTCAAGTTGGCAACATGACATACAGATCGACGAGCACATGGCCTTGGTAACACAACGCCAGTCTACTGGACAGCACTCGGAGTGATGTCTTTATTCAGAGCACCAAAACAAGTGCTGTGTCACATTCTGGTGAGTTGTTACGCCATGTGGTCTTGGCATGAAAATATGCTAAGCGTTGGCAAGACTGCTGGCCAGCTGGCGAGGGCTTGAATTTCAAAACAACAATAACAAATAACCCAACAGCACAACAATTGGGCTACGCTTAAGAGCAGCACATTCACGCTGAGTGGGCGTTCGGAGTCACGCTCTCCACACACCCTCGGGACACTCTGGTCTTGCACAGCTGGGCTATTCTTCAGCCAGCTACCTTGACGGTTTCGGGAGACCGTTGTTGGTTCATTATAGTCGGTAATAACTGGAATGTGTTGGCCGTACCAGTGTGGGGACCTGGTGGCAGAACAAAAGGCAGCCTATGTCTGAGATATGGGTCATAGCCCCGCCATCGCAAAACGCCACATACCACATTTGAGCAAGAGCCAGTCTGCTAAGTAAGCAGCATTCTGTTTACCCTCGAAGTCTTTAACAGACCTGCTGGAGTAATTCAGGTGGTGAGATGGTGAACAAAGTATATGTGGGGAGACGAATAACGCATGGAAGAACACAAGCCTTATAGAACATTTCTCGAGCCTTGATGCAGAGTAATCTGCATTTAAAGTATAAAGTAATCAGTGTATAAAGCTGGTCTCTTAAAGTGATGCATCCATTTTCTTTTGCAGGAGAGCCCAAGGAGGCCCATTAACGTGAGGTTTTCCAAATATGACATATGGCAACAGAGGGCTGCCCAGCGGCTCAGGAGAGGAGTACCTTCCAGTCTTCATGGCAGAAAGTTCATGAGGCAAGCTGAGAAGATCATGGCCCAGGAGGAGGCGGACTCGCACCGGCCTCTGATTACCATGCCCAGCCAACACCCACCTATCGTACATCGCACCCAGAGACACGCCAGCCAGAAGTGAAGCCAGAACTACCCAGTTATCAGAAAACGAGGGATTATAACTCCCGGCCTTCATCAACAGAGGCATTCTTCGCGAGCCTTGCCATCAAGCATCCTTTGCAAATACAGATATGAGCATTCTGTGTCATGTCCCACCTAACCCAGCTGAAGACTTGTTAGCAACAGAGCTGAATGTACGAGCGATGGATCAGGCAACGGGAGAGACGAATACGGTGTCTGACTAACAGAGTGGCCGGCCAGAACTGATGCGGTTGAATTGCCCGAGTGCATACGTCGGCGAGTGTGACAGTCTTCCTTCCACATCATCCATTTTTGAGACAGAGTGACTGTCTCTTTTGCACCTGTGATTCTTAAGTTACACTATAGGAAACAATTTTTTATTTAAATTGGACTCCTCTCTACGCACCTTTCAACCCCGCCCCCTAACCCCTCGGTGGTGCAATAATGAAGAAAAAACATCGGCACGTTGCAAAAGGCCACGAACAATGATAATGGCACTATTTTTTATTTTTTTAATCATTTTATGGTGCTACCTTTGGGAATGGACTCAAAGAAGAGATTGAAAACAATCTGCTCTCCTCAACGTGTTAAACTTTCCGTTTTAGGAAACGCAAGGCACTGAAGGAGATGCGAATCACGAGTGGCTCGACTGGGGACGAGCTATAGCAAACCGGACTGTGCTCTGAGATCCACTGCTCGGGCACTGGGGAGAGGGGACGTAGCCCGAGACTGTCTCACGAGCTTCCAGAAAGCATGAGGGAAACATCAAGGAATACCATTGCTGAGGACATTTTGCAACCAAGTCAAGTTTGGACTTCGAGCAAAGAGCAGTCTTAAGATGCCACAGACCTGTACCATAATATTTCTGTTTCCAGTCTAAAACTTTGCCATTTTATCACTTATTTCCTGTCTTTACTACATATATACAGTACAAAAAGAATGGAACAATCATTTCAAAGGGAAAACAGCAATAATGTCTTCTTGCATATTTCCATGTACAGCAGTAGTATTCCAGTGCTTTTGCTTGAAATGAAATACTTGAATATGTATAATTGTTGTCTAGAGACATCATGTCATCAATCTTACAGTAGTATGAGCAGTTTTCTTGCAAAATGAGCCTCCAAGCATTTTTCTTTGTTCAGATACAAGTAATGGCACTGTATAAAGGCATTATTTATTTTGATATAAACATATGAAAAATTGTCCCAATGATGGCACACATACATAACTGGCAGATTTGTGTTACAGTATCATTTTATTTGTACTGCTTATGTATGTAGATGCTTTGTACCAAAAAAGTTTTTTCTTTAAGTAAAGTCAGTGGAAGCTTCAAAAGTGTCTCGTCTTGCTTTTTACGGGCGCCCAACGTGGTTTTGCCTGCTGCACTTGCACTGTATTCACAGGAATGAGATTAAATTTATCCATAACCTACAGCAGCTGCACAAATAGTGCCGTTTCGCAGAGCGTAGATCCCGAGTCAGCATGTGTGTATTTGGTGCAGCACTGATCGTTTTAAACAGGCAGTGACCTGGCCTCCCCCAGGGAAGGGTAAAGGCTAGAGAAAAGTTGCTGTTCATCTTTTACAGACTGCTTTTCACCAGAGGTCAAAAGGTCAGACCACAGGCACGCAACATCCATATTAGTTAAATATGTGCCTTGTGGATGGTGCTTCTCGTGCAAGCGAGCGATCGAATAATTTCTGCAAGCGTCAGTCTGTAGGGAACTACAGCTAGGATCTATATGGATTTGGGTGTTCAGAAAAGCTTTGGTATTTTACAGGTGAGTAGCTGATGTCGGTGCAGAAAATCCCATTTGCTCATTTCCATGTTACCCTACTTGACCCCGCCCCTCAGCAACGGCTGTTCTGCAGGCCTAAACATGCACTTGCTGCTCCTCCTCATTCCTTATGAATACAAAAAAAAAACAAGTCTGAGGGCCAGATATTAGTTTCTGTCTTGCGGGTGTTTATATAAGGCTTGGAGAGACTGAGATGTGATTTAAGGACAGAGCTGTTTTCTCCAAGGATTTCAGAGGTTTGGGGGAACTGTCAGCAGTTTGGTGTTGGGAGGGAGAAGGGGGTGAATGATACCCGAAGGCCCTGGATCAAAAGAGGCGAAATAAGAGTGCTCTATCTTAGTAAACAGAATCTCCCATCAGGAGATTTGGCATTGTCTTTCATCTGCATTGCTTCCTCGTCCAGAGGTTCTCTGGCAACATCATGACGTGCTGTTTACATTTGACGGAAGATTTATTATGTCTCCAATTAATTACTTCTGTTTACAGGTGTCAAACCACATTTCTTGGATCAGTTATTCTGTTGGAGATCACAGACATCATGACTGACACGTGATCTGATAACTGACCCCAGAACAGCCGTCCACTAGATTTACGCAACCGAAATGAGGACGAGGAAAGGGTTAACAGAGAACAATCCAAGCCCTGAAGTACAGATTCACACTGACACACTGTGCCTGTTAGTCACTCTATTGTGAGAGGAGACGATGGCAAACTACTGATGCCCCACCGAGCGTGATATCTGTCACCAGATACGTGGGCACGGGCTGAAAACATGTTCCTAAGCAAACAAGCAATTATTTGGAGAAATACGCGCATGCACAAACAGCCCTCGCATACAAACATGTTTAAAAGTTCAGAACAATATGAGCATGAAGAGAGCTAGACTGGATCTGTAATGAGGAATGTTAGTCAGAGGGGTTGGATCAGCACTCCTTACCATCTGGTGATGGGTCGTGACAAGATGTCTTCTAGCATCGTGATACTATTTCTCTACTATCCAGTTCATTTCATTATGCTTGTTATTTGCACAGGAAAATGTGTGTACAGGAAATGCAACACAAAGCCGGATAGCAGACTCACTAGAGTTGTGCACCAGTGGTTTATGCTGGAGTAATGGAGTTTTTGGGATGACCCATTGGCATGGACTGTTAATGATGTGTGACATAGCAGATGTAGTCAAAAAAACAAAAGTCATTATGATGGGTGCTTAGTCAGAGTAGTATGTGGTGGACCTACATGTATATGATTTGACTTAGTTTATATCGTTTTTATTTGTGCCCTCAGACTTGTGAACACAGACTTCTATAAAGCCATTTCCAGACAATATCTGTTGTCAGAAACTCTAAATGCCACTGGCATCCTGACTGCACATGCTTTGATACCATGTTACCAGTGTCCACAAAGAGGCCCTTTGTCTGACCGACACACTGATCTCTTCATTACTGCACTGGGATAAGTGTATTTAGGCTACCCTCGACCCGGCCTTGCGTAACCGTATTACGCAAATGTCCAAATTTGTTTTAGCACATGTGTTCACTGTGACATCGCAGGTGACACGAGCAGGTTGAGTGGCGTGCGGCCGGCCACACGCCACCATCCCTGCTGCTGCTGACGGAGGAAAGTGGGTCAAAGGTGAGCAGAGCAGAACACACACACACACACACACACACACACACACACACACACACACACACACACACACACACACACACACACAGTTCAACCATTCTCTGCCACTAACACAAAACAAAAACAGAATCAGTTTACCTAGTCATATAAGTAATGGTCTAGTTATGTAGTCACATAAGGACTTGAGCCACTAGGTTACAATAGAAGTATTATTATTGTCTGTTCGTTATATATAAGGTTCTTCTCTCTTCTGTCATGCAAATTATTAAAAGATAATCTAAAACATGACTAATGCTTAATGAGGAAGAGCACTTCAATATGAGCACGTTTTCAATATGAAATTCAATCTGATGGTTTCCTCTTTCCTCACCCTGAATCTCCAAGCGCATAATGCAAATCATCCAATAGAATGTATCTCACTGTTGGCTGTTACCCAATCACTGTGCTCAAAACGCTTTAAAAGGGCAATTTTATACATCATTTTAATTTGCTGTCTGTTCCTATTTGAGGTATTAGAGGCAAAGTGTTCAATTAGAGAGAAGGGGGTGGGGTTGGGGGTGGGGTTGGGGGTGAGGGTGGGGGTGATAGGGAGTGTCAGACATAATCCTGTGGTCCATGTTCACACCCACTTCACACTCCTGTGTCTACCACTTTCCGGATCACACAGCCTTGCACACAGTGACATGTCTAATACTTCAAACTGGGGCAAGGGGCATAGCTTTTTCAAGTGTTTTATGATCTAAATTAAGGTTGTAAAAGAGGTTACAAATGTAGTGAAACTTTTTTTAAGAACAAGGAGGATACACAAGTGTTTTATAAGAAATATTCCTGTATTGATACTTTATCATTCCCAGAGATAAATTATTTATTACTAACAACTGTTTCTGGATCTGGCAAAATCTGTGAAATTTGGTTAACCAGTGTAGTTGCTTGTTTGGCATCTTCTGTCTTACCCCTCAGCAAACAACTTGTGTGCTGTCCATGGTCCTGAAAAATGCCTTGGCAAGATCAGCTAATGAAAGGTCTTATAATTTTTTCACAACCTTGGATTGGAAACTAATACCAGGATATTTTAAAATAAATGCAAGCTTAGTGCATCTGCCTTGTAACCAGGGTTTTTAAGAAGATGAAGCTTTGTCCTGCATCATTATACCACATTATTCTCCATCAGCCTTGAATGCTAAATTCTATGGTATGTAACCGGAGACCCTACACTTAGCTGCTCCCATTTACACAACCACAACTAACCGCAACACTAATACGGTATTCTTTTAAATAAATAATGTATATGGTCTTGTAGACACTGGGCCCTAAGAAGATTACACACGCACTGCAGATCGCTGTCAGAAACAAGCAAGGAAGATATTTGGAAGATAGCTTAACTAGATCAGCCATGCAGTACAGAGTGTTGAGAATTAGTTTAAAAGCAGCAAGAAATAAAAGAAGTAGAAGAAGAATGTAAGAACAATTTAAGAACAATGGAAGAACAATGGAAGAATAGCAGCAGTAATAGCAACAAGAATCACATCAACATTCTGAAATATCTTCTATATTAAGAAGGAAATAACTTCTAGAAACCTGCCAAAATCACTGCACTCAACTGAACCTGTGAGCTCTGGATTTGCTACACGAGATAGAGATGACAAAAAAAAAAAAACATCTCTGATAAAAGAGCACAATGAAAAACAACAAATCTGAAGGTCATGAAATGCCAACCGTCTACAGGGGAAAATCCTCACTGTTAGCCTTTTTTTTCTTTTTTTATAAATAGTACTTAAATATTATTTGACTTCCACACAGTTTGATCTCCACCAAGTCCTGAACTATAAGCTACCAAAACAAATGCAAATATTGACCTAGACACTTCAAACATCCCAGATCCCAGGTTCTGGTTTGGCAGGCATCCCAGCAGTTGGCCCCTTCTGCATTAGTCAAAGTTTAACTAAATCTAGATAGTCTGTGATGAGAGCCAAAGATAAGATATACAATTTAAACACTTTAAGAGCAATGACACCAATGGTGATACAAAATCTGATTTCATTATCTGATGATAATTGTAAGAAACCAGTTCCTCTGGATTTTGGGTCAATCTGAACATACCCTTTAACCTTCAAGATAGCAGCTGTATTTCTAATTATTTGTTTATTTTTTAATTCCAGTCACACACCTTTTGGATGCTTCTTTGATCATTTCATTTTTCATGGCCAAACCAGGAATTTCCTAAGAAACTGACATTCTGGAATTATAATTTTTTTGACATTATTGTAATATGCAATTGGATCAGATAAGGAACATTCTGTGAGCTCATTTCTGAATCTACTCAGTTCTACCAAAGACCATCATCTCAAGAGCAACTAGGGTATATAGTTATGTATTAGGAGAGTATTTTGTCCAAGCAGATGTTTTAAGCGCTGAGTGTGGCAGAACTAATTTCTTGCACCAAACTGATCAATATTACATTAAGACTTATATCTGCTTCTGTACTGCAGCGTTCGCCTTCAACAGCAAGACAATCTGACAGACCTATTAATTCACGAACGAGCCGAAACCCACTAGCTCCTTTGAAATATCTGTTCCCATTTTCCTTGAGTAGGTCTGACTTAAGAGTGCAGAATCCAGATTCACATGTGCACATGTGTGCTGTGCCGCTACACTTCTTTAACCGTCTGCCATTTCTGCTGATTTTAGATCTACTTTCATTCACATGATGCGCAAGGCATTTGATTTTTTTTCCCTCTGTCTTTGCACACACATGCTGGTAAAAAAAAAAGGTGTGGAACCCAAGCAGAAGCAGGATGCGATCATATTTCAGGTTCTGTTCGCCGTTTCCCAAAGAGAACGTCAGAGCGCATAACGACGACAGACAAGACATCTGGCTGTTTCTAGGAACGACCCCAGACAGAGGTATTCCAGTCCAGTTCGTATGAAACTGTTACTGGAGAACTGGACACGTGCTTGGTCCCGCTGCAACCTGCACATTCTTCCATTGGAGTTATACCACAACTGTAACAGTTCTAAAATTGCCTAAGGTTATATAAAAACATTTAGATTAGAAATACATGCGTAGACTCTGGTCAGAGGCAGCACATATGGCATTTGTGCTGACTGCTTTAATAACGGACACAATACTGCAGTGCTTGAATGAGGACGTGAGAACGGCACGGGAACAGGCCCGTGCTTTTCCCGGGAGGTGATAGCCGTGCCGGCTTGTGCTTCAAGGCCACTGATTGATCATTCACAGGAACCTTGCCCCCAGGCCACACACAACAGATAGCTGGGGGGTGGTGTTTCACAATGTTAATGGGCAGAACAATCAAGGTATCTACTTTCTGGGAACACTACAGTACACAGAATTTACAAGTGGTACATAGACCAGACAACAGACTTTGATATTGTTTCTAAGTACATCACATCATTATGGTCACTTGTTTTCAATGAATTTCATCAATGAATCCATATCTAATTCCAAATCCAAGATGAGAAGGAATAAAAAAGAATTTAAAGGAATAATGTACTATGTATTTTATTTCTACTAAAGGCAAAACAATCTAAATAAATCAATGTTTTGTGATGTCTCCAAGCACAAAGCCACAAAAAGATTCTTTCCAATGTGATGCACTGCGGAACAGAACACCAACTGCAGTATAAAATTTAATTTGAGGTTATTAACATCTACGTAAATTTTTCATGTTCAGTATTTAGTCATTTGCAGGTGTGGATATCCACAACCAAAAGTCATTATCAGATGATGAACGTCCTCCATGGTGAAGATGTTCTTTTCACTTCACATCAATGTCTCTAGTGCTATTACCAGTCAGTCAGTAAATAAAATGCCTAATCAGTGGCTCTCAAGTCAGGTGATCGACTTGGCCAGTCAAGAGCATTCCAGACTGAGGGTCATTGTCCTGCCCTGCTGAAAAGTGATAAACCGAGTTCCGAGACATTTGATTTGTTCAGACCAGATGGAGCTGCTTCAACACACATCAGAACTCATCCTGCCTCTGAGGTTGGCACTCGCATAATCAGAAAAGACCAGTTCCACTAAGTGCACTACGGCTCGTTCTTGACCTGCTTCACAGATACGGTGGTGTGGTTAAAATCACGAGCACTTCCTTTTATTGCTAAATGTCTCTGATCATGAATCTGAAACCAATTTTGTTCCTTTTTTTTAGCTCTCATGTATGAACCGATCTTTTTTTCTATATGGGAATGTCGATATGACTCACCAAGTCTGAATATAAATAGCCTTAAATTCACTATACCATTCTTTACCCTTGCAGTCATTTCCTTTCTGAATTCAATGCGGATACACAGCCACAAAGGTGTTTTGCCAAATAAATACACCACAATACAAGCTTATTTTTTCCTAGTCTACTTGACAAACTGCAAAAAAACAGTTTCTATAAGAATAAAGTTGTTGTAAACAGACCACCAATATAAGACTATAGAAAAACCTACAAGTATATTACATTTTGCACAAGTTGTTACCAGTGGTGGAAAGTAACAACATATGTGCTTCATTACTATACTTCAGTAAATTTCTAAAATATCTTTAGTTTGTTTCTGTCATTAATACTTTTTACTTCATGATAGAAATCAATACCTTTTACTCACTATATTTTAAAAGCAGGATGGTTATTCGAATTTGTTATCTTCAATTCAGTCATCTCACCAAGTGTCAATTTGATTGCCAGTGAAAACCTGACTGGATGTAAAACCAGAACAGCTGGGTGTGGAGGGGGAGTGGTGCGTGATATGATCCTGTGAGATATGTATTTGCACATTTCTACAGGTCACCTGTGATTGGCTACTTTCATAGCTTCCTGCCTCAGCAGGATGCCAGAGATCTTTTCACACAGCACGTTTCACACAGCACTGATCTTTAGTTCCTAAAAAGCATGCTTAGATTCAAAGAACTTTGGGAACGATCTACTATTGAGATTAAAATAAAACATTCTTGGCCTCTTGTTAGAATGGGATGGTGGTAATCAAAATCTCAGCACAGATGTTTTTTAAAGATGGTATAATTTTACTGGCAGATGGGAATAATCTTTTTATTCAGCATAGACTGCTAATATAAACGTTGACTGTTATTATGTGTTTTTATAGTCACAACTGGAACTATTTCAGAATTGGAAACTATTTTGTGCTAAATATCTCTTTATCTATGTAGCTATGTAGCATATCCCTCCACTCAAACTAAGTGCAATTATTAACTCAATTAACTAAAAAATATGTTTATTGAGATGCATTTAAAAACAATATGGCCAGAGCATTTGTACTTTTATGTGAGTATGGGACTTGTCCACTTCTGCAACCTCTGGGTGTCACAGTACCTGGTATGAGCAGTGCTTAGAAACTATTTTCGATAAAGCCGTTCTACCTGAATGCCGTGCAGGTCTGTTGCACATGAGGGATTGGTACAAATGTTACTAGATTGAGACTCACTGCACACAGAGTATGTACGCTGTTCTAGTCACTGATTGAAAGGCTCAGTTTCCCAGCATTCATAGAAGCATGTTTCTGGGTAACACGCAAAGAGTGAGAAGGGGGTGGGGGAGGCTGGATGGGGTGAAGAGAAAACGTTTTTCTGGAACTGGCCTTGGAGAGATAGGGCTATTTGGACACAGACCTACTGCAGTGCAAAGACCTATTGGACAATGCTGAAAAGGGAATCACGTGGGGTAAACAATACTCCAGTGAAATGGATTTGCATAGAAATAATATCTGTTCACACATCAACCTTTTTTTTCTTAAAAAAGTTCAGATTGTTGTTTGTGTCCAAATGAATGAATCTGCTTACATCCACTTGCACTGCATCTTAATGTGAGTCATGTCCTGTGGCAACCAGGACATACGTGGGGTAAGCAGGGTCCCTTAAGGTAACTTAAGTTCTCAGCTGCTGGTTTGCATCCTCTCAAAGTGACCCTTGACTGTGGGGAAATGGGGAAATATCTAATAACAATGCAGAGCTGAGTGTCTCCTGCTGAATTTCAGGTACAAATGCCAGTTGTGCCATATGACAATAGTGGCTCAGTGTTCCTAAAGAACAAGGACACTCTTTCCACCACATTATTCAAATATCTTAGAAGTTGTGTCTGAGGCAAGGTATTAGCATGTGGCTATATCAATATTCATTGCCTTCATATATGTGTCATTGCCAATATGGAAAGATTCACAGCAGAATTTCTTCAGGCTGGAGGAAGTGTGTTTAGCCTGATTTCTTCTGGATTGGTGGAGATGATGTGTAACAAGGAAGTGACCCAGTACACAAGGATTTGGCAACAAAATAATGGCGGAAAAGAACTGTGGAACAAGGGGTTAAAATAAAGGGATCCATTTAGACAGAGTAAGGTTGTGCAAGACCTTTGCGTTCACACACTGAAACCAGTGACTTATTGATTGAATCTAGTTTTACCCAGTGTACCTTTCCTATTCCCTACTCTTTGTTCTGTGGTGCTGTAGAAAAAGAAAACGAAAGTCTTACATAATACAATCAACATTTTGTGGAAAGCAAATATTTGTGGTGTACTTATTACATTACAGGTTGCTATTGCTATTACAGGTTATTTTATTTAGTTCATCAAATCTAACAATTTCTGCCATTTAGATTCATTCTTGTGTCACAGAGAGAAAGAGAAATGAGAGAGAAAGAAGAGAGAGAGAGAGAGAGAGAGAGAGAGAAAGAGACAGAGAGACAGAGAGAGAGAGGGAGAATGTGTAAACAGTTTTCCCAGCTTCAGTATAAGCTCACTGGCTATAGCAGTTCCTCTGGCCTGACCTAGTTGAGCTATTTTCTCTCTTTCCATAAAAACACTGCTGGATGAGGTCAGGGAGACGCTGGGCTAGGGAGAGATAGCAGGGGATGCAGTTTGAGGTTTGCTGTCTGGATGCTTGATGGATGACATCACTGTGTTGAAAATCTCCGCAGCGGGAGAAACCGCTTTCCATTCTGTTACCCCTGCCTTCCAGGGGAGTCCCACTGACTTTTCACCAGCACAGCGCCTTCCTTTACATTATGAATGCTATAGATGGGAGATAAATCACACTCCACTGCCTACATTGCTAAGTCTCGATGCTAGCATTAGCGTTCTTGGCAAAAAATGAAAGGTTAGGACTGCCCAAGCTTGAGGCTGCAGGGCCAAAACAATCATACTTGTTGATTGAATGTCGATTAGCAAGATAGCATAATTTAAGACATGACTGCACGCTTGAAGCACACACAGTTACGTGCACTGATGGCAGGAGATATAACATAACTTAATAATACTCACCCCCTTCAAAAGCACTGCAAAACAACATCTATTTGACTTGAAGCTTTTCGTTAAACCTCTTGTTTGAAATGAACGCATCTGTCCTAGAAATATGACCTAAGCTTTGAGGAAATAACACCGCTCCAACCTCCGCTCTCTGGCTCAAGCTGAATGTTTGTGACTCCAGTTCATTAAAATATATATTATTACATAAAAAATAAATGTTAAATATATATATATATATATATATATATATATATATATATATATATATATATATATATATATATATATATAAAATCAAAGAATCTAATTATATATATATATATATATATATATATATATATATATATATATATATATATATATATATATATATATATATATATATATATATATAATTATATATATTTCATGAGGTAAGTGAACTTGGAGACAGTCATTCCTGAGAGACCCTTGTAGTTCTGAATCAAAGAGAAGTAAATGAGCTGAAGGAATCGAGCATGCAGTGTGAGGCAACCCATTCACACTTGTAACAGATTTTTAAGAAGTGGAAGTTTTTTTTTTTGTATTTCTAACACTTGTAGTATCATGAGCAAATAAGTAAAACAAAGAAAATTATTGTTTGCTAATGAATCATTTTTGTTTTTCGGTGAGATTAAAGACACCAAATGGAGCAGCAGTGATGTCATTGTGTGAGCCATGTGCGGATCAAACGATTTCCTGATGGCTCATTTAAAAGCTTTTCATCATTGATTCACTTTTTCCCAATTCTCTGTTGACTTTAATTCACATTGGCCCCTGAAACACTTTAGCCAGAAATCACTGTCTTCCTTCTAAAGCCAATAGGCCTACAGATGATTCTTTATAAAGTGGAAACATGTGAGGGATGATGATTATTAGCTCACTGGATGTTAGTAATTACCACCTACAAGACAGCTCAGACGAACATTCGCATATGTGCACAGACCTCTCGAGGGTTCTCTGATGAGAGGTTCTGAGGCCGTCTGTTGGAGCGTTGTCACCAATAGCTCACGGAAATATTCTGATCAACATCTGGGGTCAAGACCCAATTTCAGAGAATTCATCAGAGTCCAACACTTCCTGCTGGTGCTTTGGTGGGCCTGCCAGCGGTGGAGCTCCAGAGCACTGCCAGGAAGTCTTGGAATCTGATGGATTCAACAAATTGAGCAAAGTGTAGAAAGTCAAAATCCTGTTATGGCCATTATGTGTCACTGAATGGCTGGAGGTGACAAGGTCACGGCTCCATGACCTCAGAGTAAGTAACGCCTTGTGACGTTTTACATTCAGGCCCCATGCTTCCAGTGTAGCGACGTTTTTATGTTCTTAAGGGTTCCAATGCTTGTTGGATGGCAGAGGAACAATGCTAATGTTGCTCACAAAACACCAGGCCAGCTGCAGTTCACAGCACCTCTTCAGACTAAATAAAACATCACAACACAAAATGCTTGTGCCTTTTCCCGTGAATGCCAGACCCCCTGTTTAACATGAACGTATTAAGAATCCCACCGTCGAGCCAGTGCTTTGTGTGGGACTGGGTTTAAAGTCAGGTTAACATCCCTTTCACTCAGCACTGGTGTGACTGAAGCAAATTCATCTTAACCTCAGGGGTATTCTGAGCTCTGACAAGAACCAAATCAAAACCTCAAAATTGTTGCCGTTAAACTGGTGGTATTTTTTCTGTGGTGGTTCTTCAAAATAGACGCGAGGGAAGTTTGTTTTACTGAAGTATGATGATTTTCAAAGGGAGAGGAAAGTGGCAAAGCAGTACGTCATGCAATGTCTGCAGTCTCAAAATGTGTCTCAGTGAATAATTTACTCTAGGAGGAAAATTAAATAATCTTGCTTAGACACTTCAGTTCTCCCGTTGTTGAAAGAAATAAATAACATTCGGCACTTGGGCCTCTTCGGAGATCCTACAACTGACCGAATAACCTAAAGAGAAATGATCTGGGATTATCTTATTGTTGTTTGTGGTAAGTTTTCTGAGTGGTAAATTCCTGGTAAATTTCACAGTGGGGGCTCAATGGCATGTTTGCTCAAATGAAGACAGTCACTCCTCACCAGACCACTAACTAAACACTGACCACCCAGTCCCAGAAAGCCTTTCACGCTCACCACCACACACATGGCCTGCTTGTACCCCAAAGCCGGCTTCTAGAAAGGTCACAAAGCGAAGGCCTTTCCCTCTCCGGCAAGCTTGTGGGCGGCCATTCCTGCACAGCAATCTGAGGCTTTCAGCACTGCAATTACATCCCATCGAGATCATTTTGGCTCTGTGTCTGCTGAACTCTGACAGAGTTTCTGCAGGGACGTGCTAGTGAAAGAGATGACCGTTCCTGTTCTCACATCCATGAGTTTGGCTCAGTGTTTGCAGCTTATGGGTGTGGAACGGAGGACGCGGCCAATACTATGGCTTTCCCGGTATTTGCACGCAAACTTCCCAGTATATCTGTAGTGTCCGCTAACTGGAAGAAGGTGTAATCAGAAAAGGGCATGCATGTGATGTAGCCGCTACAGCTAACATTTAAATCCCTCCTGGACCTATTTGCAACCTGCTTTGAGACAGAACATACAGCACCACATTTGGAATTATTTGTCATGGTCGCCATGGTCACAGCCAAGGCAGCTCTGCCCTGCGTCCCTTTCTAATGCTTTGCACCTGTGTCTTCTTACTGTATATTTATACAGATCTCACAGCAGTCTGGGGGTTTCGATATGTGCTGTACGAGGCTCTTTGGAAGAAGCACAAAGGAGCGGCCAACGCAGGGGACCGTAGACGCAGTGGTCACCTACGGAAACGTAGTGCAAGAGACATCATACTTACGACCTTTCAAAATCAGATGTTCAGCAGTGCTGATCAGCTCAGAACTGGCAGAGACCAGTGGGACTTCAGCAGTCACAGTTGGGGATTTAATCATTTTCAATCAATGCTGAAAAATACAGACAAATATTTAATCATTGTGCAGTACCATCAGGAAGGTATCTGGTTGACTCCAAATCTATTTTGCAGCAGGATAAGATCCCAAACATATGGCCAAAATTGTTAATAACTATATTCAGCATGGAGAAGAACAAGCCTTTCTGGAGGTGATGATATGGGCCCCACAGAGCCCTGATCTAAATGTCATCGAATCTGTAGGTGTTTACACTAAGAGATAGAGTGATTTCTTCTGCGGTCTGGTTAGGTACATCCTACAAGATGTATGGAACTGCCTCACTTCTGACTTCCATTCAAAAACTCGTGCAAAGAGTACCTAGAAGAATTGATGCTGTTTTGAGGGCAAACGGTGGCCACAAATATTGATTTGATGTAGATAGATGTCTCTTTATCAAAGATGTCTTTGTATCATATATAATATCAACTATAATAAACTATAAATCATAAATAAACTATATAAACTATAATATCAACAATGTCATGAGACATCATGATCATGGCTTATTTCAAAGCTAGACAACTGCTGCTATTTAGACTACAGATGCTACACTCAAGTATAATAGCGCTACACGCTTGTCTTCCTCCTAATTCATCCCAAAATAATTAGCTGATGAGAGATAAAAGAGTACAGGGATACCAAAGGATAAGAGTTACTCTTTCTATAGCAACAAAATTAATTGATATTGATAACATATTAATTGATATTGATTATATTAATTAAGATACATATTAATTTGGCTGATAAATAAAGTATATCAAATATTCATTTTCACTCTAAATAGGGACTGATTGCTACTTAATATCAGCACCATATATTGCTACTTAAGTGCATGTAAAAATAGTAATGTCATAATTGAAAGGCCTTTTAAAACTCCAGGAACACTGCCAAATAAAGGAAGGAAAGTAAAAAAAACCATTAAATACATGAATGTATTAAAACTTTCCATGTAACTAACAAACAACAAAAAGTGCCGTGATAAGAATTTTGCTGCTGTGTTCTTGCTTCGGCTCTCTGCTCTTATAAATATCCCTCTCTTATAATAGCTGTCTCCTCTGGCCCACTTTCCACTGATGCGTGTGAGGTCGAACTCTGCTCCTGACCCTCCTGCCCGGGGGTTGCGCTCGATGGTCTGGGCAGACGAGGGCCCGGGGCAGACGAGGGCCCGGGGCAGACGAGGGCCCGGGGCAGACGAGGGCCCGGGGCAGGCGAGGGCCCGGGGCAGACGAGGGCCCGGGGCAGGCGAGGGCCCGGGGCAGACGAGGGCCCTGGCACGGTGCACCATCCTGTTCCTCTTCGGCCCATTGTTTCTGCACTCATCTGCAGGGTGAGGCCTCACCGGCGGCCGCACGCGAGCCACCAGCACATCCTGCCCGAATCGCACGGCATGGCGAACAAGAAAAACAAGAATCCCACCGAAGGCTCCGCGCGTGTGCTCCAGGCCGCACGTGTGACGGGCGGGTGCAGCGTGAGCGCGAGACCGCCTCGGCGCGGGACGGCGGGAGGAATTAGGGAGCCCGGAGCTGGGGGAGAACTCAATAACCCGTGAACAGTGGATGGCGGGGGTTTTGGAGAGAGAAAAAAACCCCCCCCAAAAAGCGCAACCCTGTATTTGGTAACCATGTAACCTACATGGAGTAAACAGAGACGGCAGCCTTGGCCTAACTCAGCCCCCCCCCCCCGATCATTTGATGTGCACATTCTTGGCACGCCGGCTATATCGGCCACATGGAAGGGAACTCCTTAGGAAGTGTGATGAGAGCAGGAGACCTTTTCAAGTGAGCCTATTATTCTTTGATAACCAGTGTTTTGCGTTTGGTCTCCCTAGTGCTTTTCATTAAGGAAGGAATCACCTTGGCTTTGCCAAGACTTAATCAGAAACAGTCCATTCTGATGCTTAACTGAAGCAAGCTGGACCTCCACGTTCCATACAATACACAATACGTGGAAAATCTCACTACCAGCTGCTGGGTTCATAAAAGCCTCCCACTGCACCTTGGGGCACCCAGTCTGGAGATCTATAGATTAACCGCAAGATCCCTGTAAGGATAAAGATTATAGGGGCTGATGACTTCTTTATCTCTCTGAATTTATGGGGTGCTGCACTTGTTAAAATGCAAGGGATCTAATTCCAGTGAAAGGCGCCCATAACTTGCGTCTGTCACGTGCTTGGGGAGCAGAAGGTCATGTAGTGTGCTTCACTGTGTTTTCGTCTGCATCGCATGGCAGGCACCCAGGCTGAATAAGTACTGCATGCAATTTAATTTTTTTTTAACTGCTATGTGTTTCTAGCATGCTGCATTCCAAAAATAACATATTTCTTATATACTATCAGTATAATGGGAGCCTGGGGTATCTTTTCTTCTTTTCCTTTCCATCTGGCTACGTCTGTGGGGACATTATATAAAATATTTTAAATAAGCACAAGAAACTTTTCACGGAGACCACAGTGACAGTGCCCCAAGGCTTTAATGACTCTGTTCACTTCCTTGTCATCTCCTCAACCAAAACGTAGGGGTAAAAAACGCATGGCTTCAGTCACAGAGTGAGTTTGGAAAAGGGTCCAGCCAAGGGAATTCATACAGAGAAGCAGACTCTAAGTCTGGTTTACTCTGCCCTTTGGAGACAAAAGCAGACAGTGCATCTCTGAGTGTATTGTATATGTGTGTGTGTGTGTGTGTGTGTGTGTGTGTGTGTGTGTGTGTGTGTGTGTGTGTGTGTGTGTGTTTGTGAGTGAGACAGAGAGAGAGAGAGTGGGGAGAGAGAGAGAAGACAGAGGCAGAAATAAAGACATGGTGTGATTTGAAATGGACAAACATTGACTCACAAACACTGACCTTTGCCAATGCCCAAGTCCCAAATAAAATGCACAAACAACAACTGCAAGGCTCTTCACACACACACACACACACACACACACACACACACACACACACACACACACACACACACACACACACACACACACACACACACACACACACAAACATTCATAATTTGTGCAACATGTTTCAATTAAAAGGTCTTCTGCTCAGTCTGCCTTTGTAAACAGGCTGCAGTGTTCCACAGGGTTTAGCACATTGTTGGGAAAAGCCTGAACTAGGGCCAGGGCTTTTGCTGTGGTGGAAAGGAAGCCCAACGCGTCAGGTTGTTCAGTAACTGCCCTTCAAGAGAAAGTACTGAACCCTATTTTGGGTTCAAGGTCAAACCTGATTCAAAGCGTGCTTTGAAACTACAAGTACCTTTGAGTGCCACATTACAAGTAGTCAAATAAACCAAGAATAGAACTAAAAAGGGTGTCTACACACTTTATTTCTAGACAAAGTGAACGAAGCTGTGTGCTTTCATATGTCTGGATGATGTAATAGTTGGTCATAAATGGTGAGTAGAAATTTCCTTTCAAGATTGAACCGAGCACCAAGATTACTGCTACTACTCAACATTGTGCACAAGACAGAGACACCTAGAATGTCAGAACATCACATGCCATGGTGGTTTGAAAGCTTCTTGCAAATGTAAATGGATGGTGTATTTCCTTGCAAATAAACATCACCTTTGATTCTTTTCCTGATATCTAGTGATCTTTCAGAATTTTTTTCTGATTTTCATCAG
Organism: Brachyhypopomus gauderio; assembly: GCF_052324685.1. Taxonomy (NCBI): domain Eukaryota; kingdom Metazoa; phylum Chordata; class Actinopteri; order Gymnotiformes; family Hypopomidae; genus Brachyhypopomus; species Brachyhypopomus gauderio. Next base: position 13,281,323 of record NC_135211.1, on the reverse strand, counting down.
TTTCAACTTTACTGCTTCTATCAACAACCCCATAAAATTTCCAGTTCGCCCAATTGCTTTGTTGTCAAAACGAACTCTTCCATCGAAATAAGCTTTTTATTGGTTTAATGTGGTATAAGTGCGACTGTATAAGAATTGGCGACAGAAGCAACTATGTCAGTTTGGGGAGAGCAGGGTTCCTGCTCTGTGGCTTGCGGCTGAGAACGCAGCTAAATCAAACGCATGTGACTTCGGCACAGTAGGCGAGCAGACATCAGTGGCAAGTTCCTAAAATGTGTAATGTGAAATGACTTAAATAAAAAAAGACAGTGAAGCATGTAGAAAGTTAGTTGATGACATTTGCTGTTATTAACAGAGTTTCTGTTGCCACTGGAATGCCACCAACCCATCTGAATTTCAGCCTGCTTAAATGATGCCTGGGGCGTATGTGTCAATGACATGGGTGGGGTCGTCCATTCTGGTCTTTTTTTTCACTCTCAGAAAAGTTAAGCATATGCTAAGCAGACAGCGCAGGTGGCTGAGGTCTCCTGTGTTCTGCACTAATACATCCATCCTTGACAAAATCAAAACACTCGATCCCTGTCTGTTTGATCTGAGACAGACTCTCAAGTGTTTCTCAGGTGCTATACACCACTTGTTTCATTCCGTAATGTGCTCCAGTGATGAGATCACACAGATGTTGTAATTTAGTTGGATAACATTGTCTTTTTGGAGTCTCACTGGTGTGTGAACAGAATGGTGATTGCCGAGCTAGAAGGACATGTTTTGTTTCAGATAACGAGTCCGTGGCATGCTTCCTGCGAACTCCACCACACAATCAGAGGTGAATAGTTCAGGTTCACAAAGTAACAGTGGTTCCCAGAAAGCTTGAGCTAATCAGCTCGAAACAGCAGGTGGAATTAATTAGTGAAATCAGCTGGGTGATACAAAATCACGACAGGACTTGAACTATGTCCACATCATGCCTCTTGCAGGGAGAGAAATCTGTGCATGTCAGATCAGGAGTCTACCAAGGGTTCACGGACAGACTCAGTGTAACTGTGTTCTGATGAGCCCAGTTTATTTAAGGACATGTTTGAGTGGTGCAGGAATATTTCAAAGAGGAGTGGAATATTTCAAAGGACCAAAAAAAAAAAACACATACTCTATCATGATACCTGATGATGATATTGATGGGCATTGTCCTGGTTTCAACCATTTTGAAGGATACAAAGGTCAATACACAAAAAAAAAAACTTTATGACATATCTGTATCATTATAACACTCATTGTAAGAAGATATGGCTGCTGCAAAAATATATTTGCAAATTCAAACCACACCTATCAATTGATTGTGGTTTGAGGAGTGAATGAACACCCATAGAAGGTGAAAAGGGCTGAGTGGAGCCAGGGTCTGGACAGCTTCTGTTTTGTGCTGGGAGGATGAAGGGCCCTTTCCTGGACATCCACGAGTAGAATGTATGTGTCATGGAGGAGGAGGGACCTGGGAATCAAAGAACTCATCAAGCAAGATAAAACCTGGAGTAAACTGACATGTAGGAGGAGTTTCAGGGATAATGAGTCTCCCAAATCTTAGTTTTTGCACGATTCAATTTAAAATCATTAAATAATGTAAAGAAAAACACTGAATGAACAGAGATATGTGATCTATATCACATGCAGTATATCACACTATCTATATGATCATAATTTCAATTTCGGCAATCATGAAATTATAAGAAAAAGTCACCATCGGAGACTTCACAGCAAACCTCTTAAAATAATCCTGGTAGAAGTACTAAGAAAATCTGATTAAAATCAATTGTTAACACTTTTTACCTTAAGGACAGGCTGACATAGCAAAAATGTTTACGACCTTTACATTAGCACTGTAGGGGCTTCAAGGTCAGACCTGTGGTTGGGGCTCGTTAGGGGGAGTTTCTTGCTCTTTCCCATAAGTCCTCACTCTGCCAGCTGGGATTGACTATTCATGCCGCTCTAATCTGCCTTGATCATCGCCGCCACAGGAACACCATGGATGCCTCAGCGAGCAGAATCAAACATGCCTACCTACGTCACAGGAAGCCATTTTGGAAGTCTATTACATCCCAGAGGAAGGCTCATTAAAATGACGTGTGCACATTGGGCAAGACTGGACGCTGCTTTCTGCTTCCCACAGGTCGTAATCTGCAGCCTAACCAGAACCAAGATGCTTTGCAATCTGCAGCCTAACCAGAACCATGATGCTTTGCAATCTGCAGCCTAACCAGAACCATGATTGTTTGCAATCTGCAGCCTAACCAGAACCATGATGCTTTGCAAAGATGGAGCTTCTCCACTCTCCCTCGCCCTTGTTTGTTGCAATCAACTCTGCTTATGTGTTTGGCAATGGTCATTTGAGCACATTTAATTGAACTTCAAAGTGAGGAGGAGGCAACTCGTGATTAAAGTGACCAATCAGAATGAGTGGAATCCTCGTTGTTCCTTCAGCCCCATCGAAGGTTAATTACTCCAGATTCCACGCAGCGCTTTCGTACTGTGTGAAACTGCTAGGTTGGAACTTTAAACGGCATCCCCTATGGCTTTATGTCAAAATCTTATGACGCTTGAAACACAAACAGCATGATCCTTTTCCACTACCTATCATCAGGCAGGCATATCATTCTGTCATAAATGTCAGCAAGCCGGGGTTACCCAACAGCCCATGTGATCTGCACGAAGCTGCAGATTGAGGAGGTTTACCCGTTGGTTCTCTTAGCTTCTCTGCACAGTGAGAATGCTTCTGTTGCAAATTTGTTTTCAGCACTTCCTTCAATCTGCCTGAAGTAGACCAAGATGTTATGTTCATTAAACTTCCAACCACAACATTCTTAGACGTTTATGACTCTCCAAACATAATCTTGAAGCATTTTAAAGTGTTGCTGTTCCCACTGGGCTTCTGTTTAACGTGGACTCCTGGTTACGCTTTCTGACGCGTCTATCCAATTAACCTTAATATTTGCTTGCTCTCAACTCAACTGCTCGGGCTCTACAAGCACACGTGAGGGACTGTGAAGTTACCAAAATCTTAAGTTACCAAAATATTTCTTCATCCTATGAATTTTTATGTTCAGATGTTTGGAATTTTTGCCTTTCTGATCCGTTTTTTCGTCTCCTTTATTCCGGCGTGGCTTTGCAGATTTTTCCCTTCGTGCCCCGCCGGAATAGCGTGTCTCCGTTGCAAACAGCAGCGTGAAACTTTTGGCTAATGTCCTTCCTGATCCTTTTGTCGACCCCACTCTCCCCCGTTCTCCTGGAATGCCTCCCTACCTCACATCACCTCCTGGGGATCTATCCACCGCAAATAAACATTTTCTTCCTTTCATCCTTTCTTTCTCCTTTTCTCCTCCCCCCCCCCTCCCCCACCCCTCCATGACCTGCAGACTTGACGTTTCCAAATAAGGCACTCGGCATTATGCTGGATTCCATCTCTCAGCAGTTGCCTATCGTCAGGGCGTAGAAGTTGGCTGCGTTATTTGTGTGTCCGGGTGACAGAGAGGGCTGATATTTGCAGTTGTAGTACAACACAGTAATCCCCCCACACTCACTGAAAGCTTCTCCAGTGAGTAAAAGAAGGCAAACTATGAATATAATGCCAGGCTAACAAGGACCGGCATGTCTCTCTGTGAAAAACATCTCAGGGTTGAAATAAAATGGTCTAGACAGAGACTGGGGACATGAGACAGGAGATTTAAGAGGCGATAGGCAATGTGAGGTTTGTTAGCCTCCTGTCGGGGTCATTTCAGGTGAAGAATGTCTCTGCTGTTAGCCGGCATAGAGCATTGCAGGCCCATCTCCTCAGACACCCAGCCCTCAATGCTGATGTCAGTAAGGACAAACCCTGAGCTTCCTTGCATTCGCAAATCTCTCCTCTCGCATGGGCCCACATGCAAAGAGCAGATCATTTCTCCTCCCATCCCATCCCTCCCTTCTCAGCTTGGACTCACTGAACCGCCCAGGCTCCCTCCACACTCTCCCTCTCTGACGGGGCTTAGAACTAGGTCACGGAGGGGAAATGGGGGCCCCCCGAGAGTATGCATGTATGTTACAAAGGTAAGAAAAACATGTTCACCGCCCCTTCCCTAATCTCGGGGTCGTTTTTCAGTGTGTGGGGTGGGTGGAGGGTGGGGGTTTGGAGGGGGGGGGGGAGGGTTGATGTCCATTCTTACCTTTTGCTACGCTGCATTTACACAGTGGAGGTTGTTTTTTCGAGGAAGAAGCTGGCCAGGGATGTGGGGGGAAAGAGACGTCCCGCCTGGGCGGCTGCTTGAAGGGCGTGGGCCCGCCCGGTCGCCCCGTTCCACGCCCGGCCGTCCGATCCGAGTGGCCTTTCTTCACAACAAGAGTAAGCACAGCTGCACAAGCTGGCTGACGGCCAGCGAGAGCCGGGTTGCACCGCCGTCCTGAGCACTGTTCACCACCTTTGTCTCAGAGTGAGTGAAGCAGGCACCAAGTCAGGACAACAGACGCCAACGGCAGTTCTACGGTGGCTGAGAAGGCATATGGTTATTCCTGAAGCCACCGTTTTCTGGCCAGTGGTCCTTAACTCTGGTTATAAATGAATGTCTTTCAAATGTATGATGATGATGAGGACACCAAAAAAATCCACCTCGCACTGACTGAGCACCGAGTAACTTCGCGATTTATTATGTGCTGCATGTTTACACACTCCGACTGCACTGCGGATATCTTTGTCACAGCTGTGATTCGGGGTTGCACCAAATATTTTGGACTCGTGCTGGTTTGCACCGAATCATTTTACTGTATGTTTTAAGCATCAACTGCAGTATTTACTCAGGAATTGAAATTGCACTTAAATGCATTAGCAGAGGGAATACAGTAAGCACTCCCAGTGTCAGTAAAGGTGAAAAAGTCACAGAGAGAGGGAAAGAAGAATAAAGAGGTGAAAGGTTGTGAGGACACAAAAAAAATCTGATACCTTAAATTTAGATTAGTCTGATTCCTCGCATGAGGATACAGATGCAGATTGTTTCCTGAGACATTCAAAGAAACCAATGGGGGGGGGCAGCAGCACTGCAGCCAAAAGTTGACGAGGGGCCCTGCCCTCCCCAGACGTGCACTTCCAAGAAGCAGAGCAGCGTGGTGCATGCACTGAACCTGTCCCCAGAGGAGAACCATGTCCTCTGAAACAACACACCTCGTTCCTCTTCAGCCCAGGGCTATGACTCCAGCCCCCCAACTTCTAGGAGTGTAAGAGTACACACTTTAAACAGGAGAAAACAGCCAAGCGCCGGAACAAATATCAAAACTATTAAAGCCGGCCTGAGTAATAACTTCACACGGTCCAACCTAAACAGCGACTGCTTTGGGCGCTATCCCTCGTGAGAGCGGAAAAGTGATCACGCGCTCGCATTCATAAATTCGTTAACCGAACGGAGACTTAAACAAGTCTGAAATAAACAAATGTGAATTAACTCGCAACGCACTGATTCAACAAAAAAATATGGCCTGGCAGTTTCTGAAGGAGAGACCAGTGAAACGTTTATGCACATTTGACTATTCTCTTATTGTTGGCATGAACTGTGCAGTTCCATCGTCATTTATGTGTAAAACTGTGTAAGCATCGTCCACAGCTGTTGAGGAACTTTCCACAGTTTGATAGAACTTTGGAGTGAGGCATTACCATTCTATTTGGACTGTATATATTACACTCAACAGTGTCAGAATGCCTTCTTTCACAGGCAATCTGAGTCATAGCGTCCTGCACTGTATGCCTGACCTTTGCTGTGGAAGAACACCTTTGTTCTTGTGACACGGCCCAAAAAGCTGGAGGCTAGCGTCAGTGGCTACAGCCTCGCATTAACGGGGCTACATTTCTTGGTAAATGATCGATCTTTTCCTGGAGGGGCCCGACAAGTCTCTTACCCATGGCGTGTCCCATTACACGCGATGATATTTTCTTCTCAATGTGAGCGCAGGGACGGGAAAAGGGGCAAATGTGGAACACAAATGTTGTAGTTGGACCAGAACCAAGCCTACTCTCCCTTCAGTTGGCTTATTAAAGTCAAACGCACAGGCCACATGCCCCGCGGTTTACACTCCGGCTTTTTCGCAGAATGCTGCATGGAGGTGTGGTGGTTCGTCTAAAAACCGTTGCTTCATGCTGTGGACGCTGCAGTAACGGCACGCTCCCTCCTGTCCGTCCGAGCCATGTTATTTTGGAGGCATGGTGTTCAGCACCGGCACTTCAATAACTAGAACTCAACCAGAATTTTTTTTATCTGAAAGTTTTTCTTTCTTTTTTCTATTTTATACCCTCCCCTCAGATGACCCCAACTCGCCTGCACGGTGAGCCAAACGTCCGACGGACTGCCAGAGGCGAGCTTCGGGCCTCCTTCGACTTATCCTGTTTATTTATTTAACTCTCAAACAATTCAGTTGGCCCCACTAATGGGGGAAATCGGGGAATGCTTCTCACAGCATGTACAAGTGTGTGTGTGTGTGTGCGCGCGTGTGTGTAAAGGCTGCATTAAAAGCAGCGTGAGGAGAACCTGGATTTTTTTGGGGCCTTTGGCAGCACTTGAGACAGCCCCAGCGGCAGTAAATTAAAACTATTAAACTGAATCATACATTCCACCCTGACAAGCACATCTTCACCCATGAAACCACAGTGGAGGGATATGCCGCCGGCGAACTGGCGGCACTGGCCAAATATGTTCCTAAAGAGCAGTTCAGGCCCGTGTTGTGTAATAGCCAATGGGAGCCAAGTACGCTGAGAAGCACGGCCCACACACTCCCCCGCGTTTGCCGCATCTGCCCACTTCCAGACCTCACCGAGAGAGTTTCAGCAGCGCCTAAACATCAGCACTCCATTAGCGCGCTGCCCTGTTGAAGCCCAGGGCCGGAAATGGAAGGACACGCTCGCGAGTGCTCCGTCGCTGCCAGACCCTTTGGGTGGGCTGTCCCGTGCCACTCTCCATCAACCCCCCCTCCCTCCGTACCCCCAACACAAGCCTCTGCTGGCTATTGATATTGAAAAACCACGGGTGTTTGGCTCGACGTTTGGCATCACATCTTTAAGCCTTTTCCAATTGCACCAGGGCAGAAATTTGGGCCAACTAAGTGGCAGGGCATCGAACGCTTTGGAAATAATTTTTCAGCGTTGACAGAAAACTGATCAATGGTCCTCAAGGCTCACAGAGTCAGGCCTTACAAATTCATTTAGGATGCGCTGTGAAGAGAGAGGGCAGTCAGGGTCTTATCAGCATACAATAGTGTGTCAGTCATTTCTCAAGGATACACCAAAGTTCCACAGCCACAGGCCAATTGCATGCTTCCTCTGTTTCACACTAAATTACCTCTTGTCTAGTTCATAAATATGGAACAAATGATATACATTCTACAAGAGTTTGCCCACTGTTGCATGACAGTCACATTTTGTGCGCACATATGCGTAGTGTCTGTCACAGTATTTCATATATATAGCCAAGGCTGAAGGCATTAACCACACCCAGTCTTGAACTCCTACCTTTTCAGTCCACCAACATGTACTCCGACCACCAGACCAAAGAGCCAGTGACAGAGTTTCTGTCACAATATCCTGTCCTTCAGGGGGTGATGGTGTCCATTACACCACCCTCACCTATGGGGAACAACCTCCTGCACTTCATACATTCCATGTGTTCCTCACACATCCATCTCTTCATCCAAGGTCACAGCCATGCTCCTCACCAAAGGTTCACACCGGGCGTAGCACCATCACCGCACAGGTGGAGGGGGTTCCTTTAAACATGGGCACACAGTGCCATCACACTTCTCACTCCTTTTGTAGCTATAGAAACCCTATAAAATCAGATAAGAATCTTATTATTTGCATGCGCTGTAAAAGGAAAAATGTTTATGAAATAGGTTTAGGATTTCGCAATCATGCTCAATCTCCATTAATTATGCTCAGTCATTTATAATTTGAGAGATAAATAGGCTTTTCCCATGAGCATCTGCTACGCCTTGTACTTAAAATTATGATAATATATCAATATGACATAACATTTGTTCAAAAGAAAATTATAAATTAACTGATTTATATATTCATAGTAACAATATTATTAATAGTAAAATAAATATATATTGTTTGTTATAATTATTAATTTAGCTAAATGAGCAAAACAAAGTTAAAGGTAAAAGCACTATTTTGCACACAAACACAATTAAAATGCATTTCTTGTTGTAAAGCTTTCATAAAGCTTTATCATAAATCTTTGTCACTCTCTCTGTGGCTTGTTTTACCATGTACATCCTGTTTTTCTCGATTGGGCTGCTATTGGATCCCATCAGTCGAAGAGCATGATAAAGCCATTATTATCAAATATCACATGGTTAGGATGTCAAGGGACCGAAGAGCACAATGACACACACACACATATACCCACCCACACACACATACACACACATACACACACACACGCGCACACAAACAGAGAGAGAGAGAGAGAGAGAGAGAGAGAGAGAGAGAGAGAGAGAGAGAGAGAGAGAGAGAGAGAGAGAGAGAGAGAGAGAGAGAGGCACAATAAACCACAAAGATTCTAAGACTCTCAATAATATAATCCCAAACATAACGTGTCTGGTAACAATCTGTAAATGTCTACATCGTGACAGACAAATGGTAGAAATGAATGTTTGTGGGGTTATACAACCACCAGATAGCTGTCTGTCAGTGGCCAGCCAGGACCCAGTCAGCCATGAATGAGGGCTGTATTCACACACGACATCGGCCATGCTATTTACAGCTGAAAATAATAGGAAGATCTAATGACAAATATATGATCCTGTTTCACACCAGCAGGGCCGTTCCCAACCTTCCTTCCCCCCTCAAATGTGTGTTCGGTGAGAAATAAAATAGTCGTTCAGTTGTTTTTGTGCAAAAGACATATTCCACATAGTTGCACATATTATTACTGGACATCCCCCCCCCCCCCCCCCCCCCAACCCCACACCCCCTCTGTCCCGTGACAAGCAGGGAAAGGAAAGACACCAGGTGACTATGAATCAAACAGTGACAAAATAATAAAATTCCACAGTGATAAGCAGGATTTCCATTTGTGCCAAATGTGCTGACAAGGCCTGAGCCTCTCAGGGCGGAGGGAGATATATTTTGGCACTGGAGTTGTGTGTCAGTCTCCGAAGGGAAGGGAATTCGGATCTCTTGCAACGATGTTGGATGCACTCATATTCCAATTACAGTTGCGGAAGAAACAAACCTAAACAAAAGATATGTGGTCCAGTACAACCAGTACAAGTCTCATGGTCGATTAGAAAGCCATTTCCTTAAATAAAAATATGTTGGTTGCCATGTGTCAGTTTGCCCAAAGATATCACAAGTGCATGTGGAGGAAATGATTAAAGGTTTAGGGGGAAAAAAACACACGCGCCATTAAATATTTCCAACCATCGTGTTTGACCGAGTATTGTTTACCGCTAATGGAGCGGAGCATACTCATGACTACAAACGCAACACCTTGATCCGATCTCACAACGAGTCTGTTTACTGTTGAGCCTGTTACAGAAACAACGCAGTTAACTCCCCTTCATTTCAGGTTACGGTGAAACAACCACAAAACAATCACCCTGCTCAACACTAAAAACTCTGGAATTAAATACCATCAGGATTTTTTTTTTCATATCATAAAACCTCTATTTTTTTCAATGTGCATTGAATTATAAGTAAAATCAAGGACACGGCAACTGAGATGATACATAGAAGATGAAAACCCTCAGTTAACCCTCAGAAGGCATCGCGGCAGTCATCAATAACGTCCTGCCGCACTGGTGTGGTGTTCGGAGACGGCCTTTCAGCGCCAAACATAAGCGAGAAGACTCAACATGGCTGCTTCTCGGCTTTGCCCTCGTCGGCAGGTTTACACGTTGTCAGAGGCTCGACAAAGTCTTGTTCATTTACTCTCCCCTTTTCCAGACCTCCCTGTCTTGGCACGCTGCCACCACGGCCCCAGTCACCTCTCCACGCAGCACGCCTTCACGCTAAGTCCATCAAGCCCGCACAGGAGAGCCTGTGCGATCTGCCCTTCCTGCCTAAGGGTGTCAGGGTGCTTAAGGGAACCGTTCTCAGTGTCACATCTGTACAGGCCTATCAGAAAGCTTCTGTAAGCCACTGTGCATACATTATGGAACAAACAGAGCCTAGCATAAAAGATCTCAAAACTCTAACGAGGCCAACATGAAAAGCTTTATGAGCCTCTCATCACCGTCTTGCTGTCTTGCTGACATGGATGTGTGTTAAAAGCTGCAACTATATGATAATTAAATTTACTTGCTTGTAGTGGTGTCCATATGATACAATTCATAACTCTTCTAATATTGTCATCACTGCCATGTTTGGACCTGTGTTTTAAATCACGCTCTGTATGTTTCTGGGTGCAACATGGGATGACTTTGCCATAATGTTTTTGCTCTGGAATACTCCTTCAGACAAAGAACTGCTAAACTATTCAGACATCAGAACCATCCCTTACATTAACAATCTTTTTTTTAACAGGAGGAGGAGGAGGAGTCTGAGGAGAAGGCCCTCACATCATTGAACGGCATTAGCTGACAGACATGGTTGTGTGGGAGGAATGACTGTCAGTATCAAACCTCAGAGCACCCCGCCCCACCCCAACCCCCTACCCCTATACACACACATGTGGTCTCAATTAGAAAAAAAAATCTTGCTTCTACCCACCACTGAACAGAAAGGAAGGCTCTCAGACCCGTTGTTTGTTGGCAAGGCTTGCCAGAGAAACGGGCAGCCATTCAATTTTGCATAAATCGTGCCACTGTTTACTCACATTTAAACAAAGGAGACTTCAAAAGGCCAAAGAATGAACAGAGGATCATACTCTAATCATCACGGTGTTTTCAAATCATAGTTTATTCAGGTGGGTTACCTTCGAAAAAAATCAAATTGCCTTTTTTTGGGCAGGGGGACTACAACAACAGTGGAAATGCAGTCGTTTTACTCATCCTAATCTATTGTGGATTAACAGTTGTGTTGTAGAGCACTGTGGTATGTTGTGCAAACTATGTCTATCAATGTGTGCCTGCAGTTTGAATTCTAAAAAAATATTTTATGGAATATGGTATATTATGCATACACAAACATTACAAGTGTACCAAGAGCAACAAGAAAGAATATTATTCTGACAAATTCAGCAAATTCAGAAATGCTTTTCACCAAACCATTGCTGTTGGGACTGCCAAACTGTATTGTGAGATTGTGAGATTTTATACGTTCGAAAAATCACCGTTGCATGTTACAGTTCTAGTTATTTGGAATATAAAAGATGGGATTTATTATAGATATCGGCCCCAGGCTTCCAGTGAGAACCAGGCTGGGTTCTCAGAAGGCCAGCACAACAGTGTGGGAGAGACAACACATGCAAGACAAAGACCCAAGGGGATCACGGAGCAATAAGGTGGGGGCTCTGGATCAAAGTGTACCTGCCCCTCGGGCCCTTGGGTGGAACACAAGCTACCGGCCCTGGAAAGGCTGGGGACAACCGGTCATCCAACATCATTTTTGAGAGCTTTTTTTTTTTGTTGTTTGGTTTAATAACCCAAAACTAAAAGAGGAAAAAGAACTCTCGTGTGAACGTGAAACAGACACTGTCAGAGGTTATTTAGATAGTCTGCTCCATCGCTTGGCATTGCTAGCCATTAGGTAGTGTGAGAAACCCTTTATCAGCATCGATTAAAAGTTGTAACCATATAAAGGAAATGAGGTTGTAGGTAGTGCTAACTATCCTGGAGGAGTTAAGAACCCTACAGCAGAACTCATTATTGTCCTAACCTAGGAGATTTCCGTGACTTCATCCACACTGAGGCCAGTAAAACTGAAACTAGTAAATTGTTATACAGTGGATGGGGCTCTGCTTCTTGTCATCCCCAATCAGTTTGCAAGTACTTCAGCTGTAACTGATGCATTTAATGGTGTCACACGTTTTTTTAAATGGATACAGTTGGATAGTGCGTTACGTGCCTGGCACGCTTCACCACACTTTTAATGCATACAGCCATGTCGTCTCTGCTGGACTCCCTCATAACAAACAAATAAAGCGGACCTCCAAAAGCTTCTGCTTCAACATTTTCGATAATTGCTGACCTTTTCAATCGCCCTTTCATTCTCAATAAAAAAAGTGAGAAGAATTCCCGGCCCTCTGAGTCACGGCGGTTCACATGTGTGGCTAATGCAGTAATCACCTGTAAACACTGAGGGGAAAGCCTTTACAGAGTCATTAAACTCAAGCCCCTATTTTTCTCCACGGAGGCCTCAACAGGGGTTCAAGTGTTTGGGAAACTCTTTCCGCATTTGTTGATGCTATAATACACTGTAGATTTAGTGTAGTATGAACAGGGTCATATTTCCACGGCTGTGGAAATAACCTCGTGTTCTCTGTCATGGGTGAAATAGAGGGGAGGAAGTGTGTCTCATGGAAAGTGCACCCCTGGCCTTCTGTTGTTCATGAACTTCACCATTCAGACACACAATGGGCTTAGTCATGGTGTTCGACATGACCCGAGAAACACCCTGGATTTCGGGCCACTACTACTTTACAGTATGAGGAGGCTGAAGCAAATGAAGGATTAGCCGATTTCTTTGTTCCGTTGGTCTGGCGTGGATGTCGGTGATTGATTATCTGGTTCTGATCTGGCTCCAGTTATGTTTCTAGCAGAAATATAATGATTTGGACTGTATGTGCTGATACTATTGCCCAACTTGCTATGACAAGCTAGACTGCAGGAGGAAAAAAAATGATGTCTGATAGCCAAACAACTGTCAAAACTGCACATCCAAGTGCACTTCATGCCATCCAACTATAGTTTAATGTCATTATGGAGGGACTTTGCACTAGACAGTATTTCACAAGGATGGGATTAAAGTAAATGAAAGTGTAATGTACTTCATATGTGAATTCTGAATGAAAACGTGGATGAATTAAACAATAAGGCAGGCCAGGTATCAAATATATGATATATAGTAGTTGGCCATTAGACAGCCACTGATGCATCATACACTAATAGTGTAAGTCTGGTTTTCTGGGGATGTCCATTTATGTCTACAATAGAGCTGAAACAATAACTAAGATACTGTTTCTGTGTCTTTCCTACATGAGACAGGAGCTTGGTCATGTACAGACACAAGGTCTGGATCATTCAGACAAGGCAGCTAAGATGCTGTGAAGCACTAAGCGTTTACCCGTTTCTTCCAAAACACCGCCTCATTTTAAACACTCAAATGTTCCTCAAATCCACTGCTGTCCACATAATGTGGAGGCGCCTATGGTACTTTCAAAAAGCGACTCTATGGGTGAAAACCCATGACGCAGGCAATGAGATTTTCCGTAACGTAAAACAGAGTCCGCACCTTCCCTGTGTTTCCATCTGGTTCTCTGTCTCCATTCAGGACTTTTTTTTAATTAGATCTGAATGCAGGTGTTAACTTGTACACCATCTAATTTATTTTTCATCCTGAGCACACCCACGAGACAAGTGTTGCTGATTGACGTTCTGGTAAATGTTTTGCAATTCCAAATACCTGTAATAATATATCCATTTTCCTGTTTACTGTATTTACTATTCACAACATTAAAAACACATATTGAATGTTTTTTTGTCTTCAATTTTAAGAAATTATAATAAATCTAACTTCCAATGCTGAGACTGATAGTTTACTGTCTAATTTTGATTTCTAGTATCATCTGTATTCTGTATGTATAGTTGTGTAAATTTAAGAAATCCAGTGGTTTGTTTCCATGGAGACTCCCTAAACATGTTTTATTTCATTAGCATTGACCAGTGACAGGGAAGACTTTCCTAGAGAGCATATAATCAGTGCTAATTCAGTACGAAATGATTTCCAGGCCATTGGAACGGAGAAATGAATTACTGTTACAGACACAAACAGCCACTTCAGTGCTGATCCCTCCTCTGGAAACTTGTTCGCAGTGACACACTCGCTTTCATGACCTTGTAATTTCGCTGCCCCGGTTGTGTTTTTTGACCCCCCCCCTCCCCCCCTTGCCCACCAACGTGGCCAAATCAACAGGGTCGAACAGGAAAAGGAACCCGGGGTTAGGAAAGACAGCCGAGGTCTTCATTCATTCCAACCGGGCCTTCCTTAATTAGCCAAGGGCCAGGCCACCAATGAGGAAATATCTGGGACCCCAACCTGCCCACACGGCCCAATGGCAAACAAGAAAAGGCTGCGATTGGGTGACGAACCCTCGTGATCTTCAGTCAGCGAACTCTCAGCACATCTCAGAGTTATTATATTGAGCTTTAAGGTACATTGTGTGCTTTTAAAACAACTAAGGAGATTCACCCTGGAGCTATATACTGATTGCCTGTTTAGCGGTTAATACCAGTAAATCAGTGCAACAGTAGCAATACGCTTATGAGCAAGTCCTGTTTGGGCCTGTGCTGATAAAACTGCAGCTGAAGCTGTAAATGTGAACTTTATAAAACTCACGTGAAGAACCTGGTTTTACACTTGCATGTGCACAAATGTCCAATAAAAAAGAAACTGAAAGATTTTCCCTTTAAAACTCACTGGAGTAGCACCAGGAACCGCATAGTCATTGTAAGAAGCCCTGTCTGAATACATTTATGAACAGTACGGTCAATGCAGCAGGGGTTATTTCTATGCTTTAACTGACAGCATAGGCCATGCAGAGGCTAAGAGCTCTTACTCACTAAACAGTGGCAGTACACATAGTTTTTGTTTGGAATCTTTGTTTCGTTTTATGTGGTCTGATTGATCTACAGGCTTCACGTTTCCTATTTTAACCTTCTTGTGGCCTGCGTCATTGCGCTAACGTTGACGTTTGTGCTACACAATCACAGCCTTTCTAGTTCCACGACAAGCAGCCGTGACCTGTTTTATTGCAATGACCTAATCCGCTGCGCACATGCAAGTGAGAGCAAATGTATAACAGGTACCGAATGAAACTACACTGACTCTAAAGCGTAAGTGCAAAAACGCATGAAATGATGACCAGGCAACTTCCTGGAGGAAATGGAAGAGAGGTACGTTGGGACAACAGTGTATTTGACAACAATCTGAACAAAAATCCTGACATTCACGTTCAATGAATCCTTCTGTGATGATTCTTGATGGGATGAAAAGATTTGAGTGTTTGGATTAGTTAGCCTTTTGCAAGAAACAAAATACGCTCTCTAAAAACACAATATTTTATATTAGATATGTTATGATACAGGAAGTTAGAGGCCATGTAATGTGAAGAGAAAATCACAGCGAACAATTACAACCTGACGGTTTGATCTCCCCTGCCTCTTTGATATTCTTCTGCAATAGTACTCTTTTATCTCTGGAATCAAAGCCCTGCTTTGTGGCAAATCAAAACATCACACACCAGACACTATCCTCCCATAGCTAGGACACACCAGACACTATCCTCCCATAGCTAGGACACAACAGACACTATCCTCCCATAGCTAGGACACACCAGACACTATCCTCCCATAGCTAGGACACACCAGACACTATCCTCCCATAGCTAGGACACACCAGGCACTATCCTCCCATAGCTAGGACACACCAGGCACTATCCTCCCATAGCTAGGACACACCAGACACTATCCTCCCATAGCTAGGACACACCAGACACTATCCTCCCATAGCTGTTGAGCGTCTGCACTGGCATCTACTTTCAAGTTGCACACATGACATCTTGGATTGCATCAATGTCTATATCACAATGGCTGAGTGAGGCCCATGGAGTTATCATGCAATGGACGGGGTGAAGGGTCTGCCTGAATCGCCCCTGAATCAAGTTACACTGCCGCGGGCCTGTTCTCCACCTTTAGAACTCTGATCGCCTTTTCTTCTCTATGAAACACTCACAGCACAAAAGGACAAGCTCTCCGATTTTACGTTCTTTTATTCCTGCACCCCAAGATCCACACCGCCGCACACCACCACACCAAGACCACTAAAGAATAGATCTTTATTAAATCAACAATGAAATGCAATCAACAAGAAAACAATATGCTTTGAGGAATATGAATCATACTAAGTGCACAATGAATCAAACGGTTTTCATTGATCTAAAACAACATAAGAAGGGTATGCAGTGCTGGAGACGCGCTTCCTTAAATCACCCCTGTCCGTAAATAGTCACAGATGTCAAAAGATGGGAATTTGTGGCCATGTCCATAATGAACTTTCAGGAGCCATCAGATATTCAGATAACCTTAGAGTAGATGATGCATTCTAAGAGAAAACATCGCTGACCTCACTGTGAAGACACTAATACAATTCTTATATTGTTTTGTTTTGTTTTTCATTTCCTGTAGACAGAGAGACAGTACAGTGATCTACAAAGGCTTAATGTACTGTGAATATCTGTACTTGGTGCAGACACTGAACAAATTTCAACAATATTTCCAACACGTATCAAGATCTTGATAGCATGGCCAGAAAAACCTGCTAGTTGACTCATTGTTTCTACCTATACATCAATTAAGATCGACATGTTCAACAGCAGCTCATATCAAATATGTCTAATTTTTCACATGTGGCATATCTCTCCAGGCCTGATAAATATTTTATGTCATTTGTATGAATAGTGATGGCTTAAAAAAGTAACTGTAATTTTGACAGGTCACCTCGGGTGAGGTGTTTTTATTTTTCCGCCTTTCAGGAAGTAGACCCCCACCCACACCCACCCCCTTTTTTAAAAAAGATTTCGGATAATGCTCAGCAATCGGTTACTCCGAAACAGGCAAAGGAACAAAGGAAAAGGCGTAGCTGCTACCTCTGACCAGAGACAGCAAATCCCTTCAGAAAAATAGACTTACGTAACCCACCGTGCACCTGCAGCGAGCAAAGAAAAGACAACTAAAAAGCCACGGTGTTTCAATGGGTGGATTTGAAAGGTCTTCCAAACCAACTATCATAATACGAAATGTAGTGCGGTCGCAATGCAGACCCTCTTTCATCTACCATTACCGAAGGTTGAACTTTGCCACCACTTCCATTAGTATGATACTCTAATGACTGCAAAATTAAAGATTGCAACCTATAACACTGTCTGCATTGGAGGGAGCAGCCCATCCTGATTTGTTTGAGGTAAAGCCAGCACAAGCAGGACACAGAGAAGACATCCACTGAACACCTCGGAGTTTTACTAATGCCCTGCCTTCGTTTGCCCCGTCTCTGAGGTTCGGTATTGCCCTCCCTCAGAGACCAAAAAACGCAATGCTTACTGTGCCGTGATAGAATGCATAATAATCTTTTCTTAGCATTTGCTCCCCCCTTGTGGAGAACTGTTGTAAACAAAACTACCATGGAATGAATTCCATGGAAATGTTTCAAAAGCTGTCTATTATTAATCAAGAACAGGCTCAAGAATAGGGTTATATGTTAGCAAGTTCTGTACTTGAAAACTATTTGAGGGAGTGAATTCCTTGTTAATATTCAGTAATGGAAAATTTGTAACAGCACCATATAACTGACATTTAAATAAACATTTTGTGAGGCTATATTTGGCTTGAGAAGCCAGTGATGAGATCACTGTTGATCTCAGTGATGATGTACTGTTATTAGTTGTCGCAGTTATCATTATAGAATGTGGGCTTCTACAAGCTCAATATCTCACGACATTCTAATAACTTCTTTATCTATGTTAAGATTTAAATTACCTTAACAAGTCAATTATATTTGTTCTTAGATAAGTGTAGACTATAAGAAACTCATAAAGCTGAATTGAACTGAAGTTACTGCACATTAACAAAGTGGCAATAATAAAACATAATTGTCTATAAATCCACCGACTTTCAATGGATTTCAATGGATTAATTCCATTATACAGTGAAACGCACAGACCAACAAACCACCAAACAAAATATACAAGTCTAGTTCAGAGTTTATCAGCAGAGGGCAGTATTGCATGCTTTAACATCTGTCCATTTAAATTTGATAATATGTACGAAACTTACACGCATCCCACTCACAGTCTACCCACGAGTTATTCTCCACTACTTTAGCTAGTTTTCTTTGTATAGGGTCACCAAGAGAGATTTAAAAGCTATATGACCAATAACATTTCAAATTGGACTCAACTTAAACCTTAACTTAAAACACAGGAAGAGGAACACGTTTAGTGCTTTGGTACTCTGTGCATTTATTATTAGGTTGTTGTTATTATTGTTCTTATAGTGAGATTCACAAAACAGATTAAATTTTGCAAATGGACAGATGATGCAGGACAGCAAATCAAATCAGAAGCTCCAAACGAGTGCCTTCTGGAGCTGAATCTATTGCACTGGACGCTGTGTGTGTAAATAAAGCACACGCGCACTTGCAGCCAGACCCGTTTTGCTGCGGCGCTTTGACGCGCGTGCTCCGTCCCCCTTTATAGCGTCCCCGAAGTGCCGCCGCTCGCCTTCGTTCTGACGTGGTGTGTGCACCGGAGCTTTACTCGTGTGGGCTGTCGTGGCTATAGTCTGGATTTTGGGGGGTGATTCACCCGTTCACTTATCAGCGATGAAATAATGAATAGGACGGACTGCACCGCACGGGAAGCGCAGAAGTGTGTCTTCGATAAGCGGTAAACATATTGCGTGCGTTAAGACGGCGTCGGGCTTTGCGCATGCTGTAGCTGTCAAACGACCATATAGTCGCCGGGATTTTCGTTGACTCAGTCTTTTTCTTTCGGGACACAATGTAACGGATGTGATCGTCGATATTGACTATCATGGGCTGAAGTTTAATGTTCGGAAATGTGTCTAAGTCGAACGCACATACGTTGTGAAATGGTGTAATGGTGCGATGTATTTCTGGTAGTGACCATTAGGCTAGCCTATTAATTCAACATCGCTATGTTGGGTGATCAGGTTATGCATAACGCGAAGAAACGCATAAAAAACATGTTTAAGATTAAAAACTCACATATAAAACTACCAGATCTAGTCTTCTCCGTTCACGCTAAATTTCGCTCGTATTCTCAGTTCGATGGTATACGACGTGAAACGTTTGTTTACAAATCAAACGTAGAATTCATCATGGATCCAAACCGCAAAAATAGCACTATATTGGTAGTGTGAATCCTCTCAGGTCGTTATAGCCCGTTTAGTGACCACACTCACACATTCCTTTGTGTGTCTAGCCCAAACTCACTCACCCCCACCTCACACGATGGGCTGTGTTGGAGGGTTAATACCCCTTATTCCGAAATGTGATACGTTTGCAATTTGCCTACACGTTTAGGAGAAATAAGTAAGCCCGTTACTCATGTTTGCTGATTTTACATTTGGCTTGGATGTTATTTGGTCTCCACTGGCGTGCTTATAGCTGTGTGTATCACTCTTATGTTTACATCACACTATTGGTGCATGCGGACCTATACTTCCTAGTAACATTTTACATTGCAGGTCTGATATAGCCAGTGTAATAATGTAAAATTAAAATCACATAGGCATGGTGTCTTACATTATAGTAGTGCGTTGTTTAGATGCTATGCCTATGTGACACAGCTACCTGATTATCACCACCCACTCATTTGTGATGGCTGGATGCCCATCTGTTTATAGCCAACGCATTATTCTTTGTATAGCTCTTCCTATAAATCTGCCTGAGGAGATGTAATGCCATTGAGAATCACATGTTTACATCCGCGCCTCAGAGCCATTGTTCCGGCTTATTGGAAACATGTGTAGTGTGTTTATACTGAAAGCAGGGGCTTCAGGCTCAGCATATAGCGCCATTCAATCAAACATGCACAGTATGTCCTTAAAGCACAAGGCCAGAACCTCAAGTATTAGCCATGTTGTTGTTTTATCGAAAAAAATCCACTGTATACGTGTATGAAGGCTGAGGGTGTGAACCTCTCACGCCTGTGTTTTAAACACCATCTCTTTTTTTTACTGTGGACCTGCAGAGGCTGTTGCCGATACTGCCATTTTTGAGGGCTGTTGTCACAGTTGAGAGCGTGCCTGCTAACCGCCCACAGCTCCTCAGCTCTGCAGTCATTAAGGGCCTTGCTGCATTGGTCAGTGTTCACGTAATATGGAACATGTAATCTGAATTCACCTCTGCCTGGCTCCTTCAATAGTGCGTTATATTGAGCTTTGGAGTTCTTGCCTGTGGCTGCTGTTTACATTGTCGTTAGAGAGTATCTCAACTACTGCTGCCAGCTCCCAGTCACATATTGGGGAAGAGGCCAGGATTAGTGTGTGAAACACTAATCACAATGTGTGAAATACTGTGTGAAATACTGTGGCATCTCCAGAATGGGGATCTTCCTTGTTGTAGCTGGACTGCTGCTCTGAAGCGCAGATGTTTTAGATTTTGTTCAGGTTTCCTTCAGGTCTGTGAGATTACTATCAGTATTTCCTGTCAAAGGCCCTTTTTCTGTGAAAGCTGGAACTTAATATTACTTAATAGTAATTTCCATGGTCTTGTGTTAATATGGTTTTGTTTTACCATAATATACTTGTTTGCACATTTTGTTTGTTTGTAAGCAGGATGTGCCTGCGAATGACAAGATTTGCATCAATTGGTAACCTCAAAGTGCTACTCTCAAATTGACTATATACCAAGCCAAGTCAAGGGTATGGATATATTGAGGCTGCCAAAACCTAGTGTTTGTGTGTGGGGGCATGGGTTCTAGGCCTAACTCTTCAAAGCTTTTCCCCCATTAAAAACAAAAACTTGTTGTGCATTTGATTGTGGCTAGGGTTGGAATTAGGCTTTCTTTTACAGTTGTGTTTAGAGTCAGGATTAGTTTCATGGTTAGATCTAAGTAGGTAGTACTGGCTTGGGTTGACGCTAGTTTCTAGACCAGAATAAGCTAAATAGACTAGACTAAACTTTCCACAAATTGGCACAATGCATGGTTGCCTTGTTGTAGTGCTCTGTCATGAATCAACTCACTATTTTATTTACGTTTGTTCTCTTATCTATTTTTGCACTGCACAGTATATCTGTAGATATGTCTGTTACATGTGCATTTACCATGTGAAATTTCTTTTATGTGTATTAAAAGTAGCAAATAACACTCACTAGTCATGAGATTATGTTCAGTTTAGGTTTAGGGCTAGGCTTAGGACTGGCGAGATTTGGTGATGCTAACATTTACATTGATGCTTAGTCCTTGCTAGCAACAGAGGAACATGTGTGTGCGGGAAAGTGAGAAAAGCCTCTCATCTGGGACAAGGCCCCCTCAGTTTGCTGAAGTGCAGGTCATCTGTGCTCTGGTACGAGGCAGTGACGACCCACCCAGATGGCAGTGCCAGTGATGCCAGCCCACTCACAGGCTGTATTCCCGCCTCTCTCATCTGGCGAGAGCCCTAGTGTCTTGTTGGCCCATTTAAGGCCAAAAAAAGAAAATTTATGCTCTTTCTTCCCATTCATGCAAAAAACAAGATGTTGTGGTCTTTAGTTTTCTGCTCTGCTTTCAAATCCTGCCTGATGGTTTTATGGTTTTCTCTTTTTTTGCCTGTCTGCTCTATCATACAGGAGCTAGAGAGGTGTTGTCCTAGGGTTCTGAGTAAGGTTAGGGTTGGTGATCATCTACTGTACTGACATAAGCACAAAAATCACTCGGTATAAATCACATCTTCTACATTCTTACTAGTCACTTACTTGTCTTTCATGATGGTTACAATGTCAGATTAGGAAATCATAGTTCATAGTGTCTTGGTCAGGAGAATAGCAACACTACACATTTGACGTCAGTCATTATTCATGTCCTTGCACGAATTTGTAGGTCATAGGGGAGGAGGGTCAAAAAATTGTTAATCATGGCTACAGAAGTACTATATTTGATTCTGATGTTTGGGAAAAAAAGAAAGGAAAACGATTGAGGACCCATACCTGGTTATTACAGTACAGCCCTAAAATAGTATTAGAGCACCATCCTATGTGTCAATATTAATATCAGAATTGTTCTCATTGTCAAGTTCATAATCAGGACTGATGCTGGAAATCGTTTGGAAATCAGGCTGCAATTCACGAATTTTCCCGGAATAAGTCACTGAGGTATTTCTTAGAAAGACAATAATGCTCGAGAAAATAATAATTTTGGGATACAATCCGGAACTAGCTACATAATGAATGGGAGAATAACAATCATTCCTCCCAAGTTCGTGTTTGTTGTTGTCTTCTAAGCACTGTGTAGACCTTGCTAATGCTAAATAGCTGGTTGCTATGCGTCAAGATGCCACGTGCATGTTATTTAACCAAAGGGTTAGCATCAGCTAGCTTGTGACGAAACATAACGGATGTGTTTATATAACCAATCGTCCCTGGTATTACAATCTGCTTGCTCGCTCGTTAGCCAATTAAAATGGGGCTAGATATGTATTGATACCTAGCTACGTAAGCTAAGAACAGACTTAATATACATTAATGTTAAGTCTTGTTTTCTTCCTAACACTGAGATGACATGTGGCTGGCTATTCCTCACACGTATGCGTTTCACCAAAACTCTACAGAGGAGTTTGACGGCCACACTCCTGCCTCATCACGTCTTCGCAAAAACGTTAGCTAAACCAAAAAATACCTCTCGTCTATGTATGACTACCTTATGATATTCTCGCTAGCAATGCGGCAATATTCATTTATCTGACATCACTGCTGGTCACATCAACTTCCCATAGCTGCAGTTCCCTTACTTTCTACAGCCACCTCACGACTCATGGTGATGCTTTTTTTACCCCCTTTATGCTTTCCAGATTCGAGGAACGTAGTCAGTGATTGTCAGGCCAGGATCGCACGTCCATATGGGAAGCTGTTGACCAGGCTGGCCTTGTCTGCTAGGCAAAGAAACAGCATGTGTGTTGTGAGGAAGACAGCGAATTAGAGAGAGGTAGCAAGACGGAGAGAAAGGGAGCAAACGGCATCAGACCTCGGCTCCCGAGAGGGCTAAAGCTATTTATAGCAGGTAGCATAAGATGCGTGTCCACAGGTCAACATTTTCCCCATGACATTTGTCTCATAAACATGAGACAGCGTAGCCAGAAGCATGTGACCCTGGAGTGGAGAGTGCCCCCAGAGGCCAGGAGGAAAGCGACGCTCCAAGCGCAGCTTTTGAAAGGAGCATATTCGAAGGCTGCAAGATCTCTCAGCATTACTCATGGAGATAGTTTGACAACGTACTGTTGGTTTCTTTTAGTGTCTGGTTTTCTGTATAGTATCCATTGCATACAGCCATTCTCCTTTTCAGAAAGTTATTTTTTTCTGTTAGGTGAATTAAAGTTGTGCTATATTGTACCCTGAAGTCTTAGGACTCAGCAGAAATGGTCAGAAATCAAGCTGGCAGTTTTGGTGGGGAATTTTGACCCCAATGTCAACTTGAGTGGAAAAATTTACCGCACAGACGAAAACACTCCTGTGGTCACCCCATTCTACTGGAGTGAACGCAGCCTCACAAACAGCTATGATGGATTTTCAAATTGGCATGAAATGACTGATTATAAATCACTTCGCAAGCTACTGTAATGCTAGTCGATTTTGTGTGAGTTGGAGTTGTGTGTTTGGTTATACCGCTTGACAGGTCTATGTGACATACCATACTTCTCTGTCTCTCCACTATCTGGATGACAATATAGGGCAGGGCTTCAGATGAAATGTGCACAAATGTTCTGATATGGTAGTAAGTAATCATAGCAGTTTAACATTTTTGTGTACATTTTTTACATGACACATCCCAGGCGTCTCTCTCTCTCTCTCTCTCTCTCTCTCTCTCTCTCTCTCTCTCTCTCTCTCTCTCTCTCTCTCTCTCTTCCCTCTGGTGTAAGGCGGATGGTAAAGCACGCTGTAGGCGGGGCTCTGGAGACACCAAACCACAGCTTTCTCCTTTCCATCTCTCCATCGTGGAGACCGATGAACTCAGGGACCCGTGTTTGAGGAGTGGATGGTTTCCACATGTAACCACACCGTTTTCTCCGCAACGCAGGCATCCTGCAATCTGCCACCGCACGGGGACGCGCAGAGGCTAAGCGCGAGCACGAGCAAAGCGCGAGCAAAGCATGAGCATCGGCACCAGCACGAGCATCGGCAAAGCGGCATCTGGCGTTTGCGTCAGGAGCCCTGTGCTCACCCAGAGTGCTCTCTCGCACGGCTCTCAGCACGAAGTGCTGCTGATGCGTTTTGCAGACCTGGCTGTTTTTGTGGGCTAGAGGACTACTGGATGTTGGCGTATTTGTGTGCTCACAGCATGGGGCACAGATGACCTCCAAGGAGGTGTTTATAGTCACGCAACCATACAGAAAGATCACAGCCTTCTGGTAGGCTACTTGTGAAAATGCGTGCTTTGTTTTTATAGGACTCAAAACCATGACTAGGCAAACGTATAAAAGTATTATTTTGGGACAGTGCATTTAAATGCAGCAATATGTTTTATTTTAGACTTTGTTTAGAGTCGACGACCTAATGATTTGCATACCAAGCAACACCAAACTCATATTGAGACTTACTTACTTTACATATATATGGCAAAAGGATTTGAACCCACACAATTTTGGTTGTAAATGTGAGGTGCTTTTCCACCGTCAGTGCACTCTACTTCCCAATTTATGGATTGTTTGAATATTATTATTACCACGATTATGCAATCCCTGTCGCCCTTGCAGAGACAGGCGTTTGGATCCTAGATCGGTTCATCCATAATCCAGCAGACACGTTCAGATTTTTACCGGGTTAGGCATGCCGGCCTTTGGGATAACTGATTTGTGTAACTCAGATGCCGAGCGTCGTGTGCCAGGGTGGTGCACGAAGGGTGTGGTTCCTCATAGGGTGCAGTCAGCTTCCGCCTGGATGTAGACAAAGCTCTCATTAAGAAGAGGCCTGAGCACATTCAAAAGCAGTTGAGCCTGTTTGATTTTAGTTAACAGTTAAGATTTGGGAAAAACAGAATTAAAATGTTCAGTACATGTCTGCTCTGACATTAGGAGGCAATGCATACTGAGATGCACTGACAATTGTTCCTACAAACTGCATGTACAACCCTCATGTGAGAGACAGACAAGAGGGCAGACGGGTGGAGAGAGACAAACGAGTGCAGATGAGTGGAGCATGGATGAGAGTGTTTTTCCCATAGTAAAATTTCCAGCCTTCCCAAACTGGGCCACACTGCTTTATCTCAGCCCTTGACCGTTCCTCCTCTTCTTTGCATGAACAATTATACATTTGTGCAGTTAGAGACAGCCAAGGTTTGAAACTGCAGAACTGTCATGTCACGGTGGATGCTTGTGCTTTAAGGAGCATATTTATACCATTTGTTCTATTGATTCTGTTTATTCCTGCTGTAGAACCATGAAAAATGTTTATAAAATGAAATGAAACCTGTAATAAACCCTTTTCCAGGTTACAAGTGTTTATAAGAAAAGAGGAAAAAGTGGCAGTTTGTAAAATAATCTACATTAGTTTATATGTAGTGCAGCAATAGTATGAAATGTTTTATCTTTGCTCTCGTGCCCTGTGTTGTTCATTTATTTATTCATCTCTGAGGATATCTTACAATATGTAAGAAATCCCTTCGCCATGTTTTTCTATGTCAGGAGGAGAAGACAGGAGAAAGCTCTTAGCAAAAGCACAGGAAAGGTATGGGGAATTTCCAAACAGTTGCTTTGAAAAGGGAAAAAAAAGGAATGCAGTTGTCTGTGATGACGGGGTCACCGCCCCCTCAGAGGGTCACAGTGAGAACAGAAGCCTTGTTGTCAGCGGCGACACATGGCGGTAGAGCTTGGCCTCCGCGGACACATGGCAGAGTGGCTTTTGCCAACTGCACAGCGCCACCTGACAGGTGCGCCCACACCAGCTATGACAGGAGGGCCAAAGCACTCCGTTTGTCGGGGAGAGAGCTTTGGAAAAGCTCAGTCCCTGCTGCGCCCCCTGGTGGAACGCCACCGCCTTTTGTTCGGCCGTGCCGGTGGCTGGGCGGTGGAAGGCTGAGCCCAGCGTGGGCGCCTTTCCACACGGCCGTGTTCTATTTCTGGAGTGCACAGCAGATGCCTGAGGAGCCAGGGCTACAGAGTCAGCAGGCGCTGCCCTGCTCTCGCCGACAGCTGAAGCCAAGCAGGAACCATCGTTAGCGTCCACGTTCCCGGGAGGCTAATGTTTCTTGTGCACAACAAGCAGGTGAAGCTGTGTGAGGTCTTAATATTGTCTGCATATGAAAACACAGAGGATGGTCTGATAAATAAAGCATAAAACAGAGATGGTGAGATAGACCAGGTGAACCAGACTGCTGGAAGATGGTGACAGGCCACCCTTTCTCATTTACAGTGTTTTGAATAGCAACTGGATTGTGTTGAGGAACCTTGCTCAAAGTGTGACGTCTGTGTCAAATAAAACGTGCTTTCACCTCAAAGACCTGTGGTCAGACTCGTTTTGAAGCTAAACTTTCTCTGATCCACGGAGCCACGGCAGTCTTGCATTTGTGGAATTGTACCTCATATATAACATCTGTTTAGATGAGCGCTGTCCAGAAAAAGGATTTTAAATAAACACTTTACATTTCAATCTTTAGCATTTACCCTGGTTAATGCACTTTATTATAACAACTGCCCCTATGGATTTGAGCTGTTTAAATATACCAAAATAGCACATTTAAATTCAAATAGCCAAGCGTTGCTCATGTCACATCCAGTTTTCCACTCATTTTATGTGATGTTTATGGTGAAATTCATTCATCACAGTTTTCTTCTGCAATTACAGATGTTTTATGTGCTCTGCACTTGTAGATATTGACATGAAGAAGGACATAGAGTTGTTGATAGCAGAGGAACGCGCAGAAATCATCTCAAAATATGATAAGGTAAGAACCGCTGTAAACAAAACTTTTTATATTTGTAAACAAATTATTTACCATCAGCATCACTAGAAATGCTAACCAGTAATGTTTTGTTTAGACTTATTTTTTAATGTATCCTTGCAGAGGAAGAAACTCGTTGATTTTCCGTCACATTGGTAAAAAACTTGATCGTCACTCAAAGGCAGGACCCATCGACAGAGCCGAAGTTCGTGTGTCTGGGCTTGTGTTTGGGTGTGTTCTGAATGGCGCCATCTGCTGGTGATGGTGTGCAGCTGAAGCCGTGCAGCAGTCTGCTTTATTTGAGGCTAGTGAGTCTAGCAAGGGCTTTGAATAGGGATGTCCCGATCCAGCTTTTTGAACTTCCGATCCGATACCGATATTTATTTGCACTTCCGATCCGATACCGATATCGGCCGATACCGATACCGGCCTATCCGAGCATGTATTAAAGTTTAAAGTTATTTAGCCAACTTACTTTGTTGTCAAACTCATGTTGAAAAGCGTTTTACTCTTGATAACAAGTAGCCAGCTGAATTAGGTGTGTTTGAATAATACACAATGGTTGGTAAGGAGAAACTGACCTGTTTATTTAGCAATTAATAAACTCAAAATAGACAAAATATTAAATAACAAACAGAAATAGCATCAGTAAACCACGGATTAAAAAGCCACAAGTGCAAATAATATTGTAAATTATATTTAAAAAAAAACACACAACCTGAGTGGAAAATAGTCTATTATTAACATTAACATTAACATCCATCAGTGCTCTTGAACAAGTGTAAACCAAAGCTTAAAAAAAATCCGTGCACATATCGTAAACTAATTAAAAGCAAAATGCCTTCTACTCCACACTTTGCTGCTCCATCCCCATCTATACACTCCCTTCAATTCAAACGTTTCTGCCAGTGTTAGTTGTGTAGGACCTTTCTTTTTGTCTTCGGTTTTCATTAGAAACTCGTCATGTTGTTTATGGTGGTATTTCGCTAAATGCTTGATTAGATTGGTGGTATTAAAAGTTCTTACAGCTTTACCACAACGCTTGACTTTACTGTGGCATATGTTGCACTCTACCTCTTCGTCTTTGTCATCCTTTAAGGTAAAATAATCCCACACAACTGACCGATAACTTCAAATTTACACGGCGGTCCGAGATGCCACGGAGCTAAATTGGGGCAGAAACTACGCTCGTGTGCTGAAGGTGTGCTGGAAAATGCGGACCGGATTTTACTCTCACTAGCAAAAACTGGAATGGATTATCTAAATGGGTGTGCAGGAAAACCGGGATCGGACTTAAAAAAACTGGATCGGGAGTCTGGATCGGCATTTTCTCGTGTCTGCCGATACGCATTTTTTTGCTAATATCGGCGGCCGATCCGATCCAAATATCGGATCGGGACAACCCTAGCTTTGAACACAGGCGTTCTCACGCTGCGCAGTGTCAAAAGGCTCCATGTAAATCTTCAGATGTTCAATGGCAGTGGAAGTGTGTGTTGCTGGTCATCGGAACCCGCTTTAGTCCCTCTGCAAACACACCGCCTCGGCTGTGATTACTCAAGAATTACGGACAAGTCGAATCAGGTTATTTGTTCGGGGGCATTAAAAAACCCATGACGTAACGTTTCCAACTTTATTCCAGAACTTTCTCTGTCCCCTTGGCTCCATTCCTCTGTTGTTCCTCATTATAACGTATTTCCTGTGGTAGAACAGCACCACCATATCCTTTATTTGTGCGTTACACAAAGGACGACAACTGAGCAGTTTTTGGTGTGCTTTTTGCATTCGACTGGTGTGTTGCTTCTGTTTGCGGCTGCTAGTGTGGAAATGTGCGATCAGTCTCACTGGAGCATGAAACCGTTACTCCTGTTTCCACGAGCTCATGCTTGGCTCTGTGTCTCTGTGCCTTAGCATGCAGTGAAGGCCGTAGAATGGAGAATAGCCATGGGTAAATATAGGCCGCCATCGAGCTGTGCATTCAGCAGCCGATGGGATCGATTCGGCCATGGCGCAACCATGACTTTGGAACCATCACCGCTGTCTGATTAGAATTGGGATTTGTCTGCTGTTCGGGCTTCGGGTCTTGTCCGTCATGCATCAGTGGCTGCTCCTTCTATCCTGATCCCAGGATTGATCCAGTGCAAAAAAGCCCGGCAAAAGCCCAACAGGATTAAATGTCATGGATGGAAGTAATGGGAATTAAACACCATTTCAGCCTTCCATCCGACATCTGAGATGAAGGCATTTTCACAGCCATCATTCTGATGGAGCTGAAACCTGCAACCACCAGGGGTTATTTTGTGTCACGATAGACCCCCTGACGACATCCTATGCTCAGTGTTCGGCTGAACTCTGCCCAAAGGGCTGAGCTGAGCAGATTTAACTTAAACAGAAGCAGGAAAAGCCATGACAGAAGCATCCACTGGCCCAGTTACATTACTTGCAGATATTTAACGTAACGATAACAGTGGATTTACCTGAAACAGAACAGTTGTTAAAAGAATTAACAATGCAGTCTTAACACAATAGTGGTAGGAACTGTAGGAGTGTAAGACCTACAAACCGCTGCCTGCATTTTGGTTAGATTGGACAGTGTAGCATAGGGTCAACGTGCAGTGCACATTTACAGTGTGATGGACACAGTTGATATCACATTGTAAAGCTAACAGCATGCTGAAGTTGTGTGATGATTTTAGAGGGTTGGGACGGTTTGCTTTACCAAGCTAAGCTTAACACGCTGTTGCTTAAGGTGTTTTTGTGCTGTTGTGGTAGATATCAAATGTTTTCATTAATAATGTGTGTGTGTGTGTGTGTGTGTGTGTGTGTGTGTGTGTGTGTGTGTGTTTCTGGGCATGCATTTGTTTTTCTGTGCATGCACACTCTTATCAATGCACTTGTGGTTTTTGATGTGTGTGCGTACATGTGTGTGTTTGTTTCAGGGGAGGGAAGAGGGTGTTGAGATCGACCCTTGGGAAGATCCAGACTACAGTATTTACAGGTCCACTGACCGTTTTGGCTTCCTGCAGTAAGTAATTGTTGACACAATTCTACCATGGGACCTCACACTCTGCAACGACTTTCCTCACGACTGACCTTAGTCAAGCAGGCTAATGTTTTAGTGAAACCCCCACAATTCAACTTGTTCTGTAACCGGTGTTGCTTTTAGAACCAAATAACGTTGCTACCATAACAAAAATGTTTAAACTGTCATATATCGTTGGCTGGAGCACTGAATATGCACTCATTATGATGCACTGTATTAATGTTGTTGGATTAGTGATTCTTTCAGCACCTCCATAACTACATCTCCTTCTTTCTCCAGTGAGGAAGAACTCCCGACACCAACAGCACTTGAAGAGAAGGTAAGAGGTATAGAATGAACCAATTCAATAGCCCTGAATGAACGCTAGTGTAAAACAAATGCAATTGTGAACCACACTATAGGATCTACACTGCTAGTAGAAACTGTAAACCAGCAGCACTGCTATTATTTGCTTGCACCCAGACACACACACACACACACACACACACACACACACACAAATGCCACAGATAGCATTCTGTCTAGCAGGATGACCTTTGGTGACCTTTGAGCATGGCCTTTGTGTGCGGCAGTCTGACGACAGAAACAGCTGGAGGTGTGATCCCATGTGACATTTTTTTGTTGCTTAGCTGACCTGTGGCCAGTTCTGCTGAGCTGAAATGTTTCATTGGTAGGGGTACATATAGAAGGGACCTGTGCCCAGATCAGCTTTAAGAAACAAGGTCCGGGTTACTAGAACTAGATTTCTGCTGTCTGCAGTTTATACATGTCCCGTGAGCAAGGCCCTCATGGGAAGGTTTACCCGATCTTGGTATTTACACTGGCCCTGACAGCATGGTTTGATTTGCATACATTGTATGTGGGAGGGCACTTGAGTGTCAACTTTAGGATATCATATGGCGGCCAAGAATTAGTTGGCAGACAGGTTTAAAAAAATAACAGCTGTGCCACTCACGCGGTACGCGGTAAATTACTGGGTACACGCGCCTCCTCTGTGCTTTGTCCTGCTGATCCTGATGCTTCTCTACGTCCTCTCCTCCCCATCCCAGCAAAAGCAGCAGGAAATTGAGCGTGTACAAAAATGGCTGAAGATGGTGAAGAAATGGGAGAAGTACAGAAACAGCGAGCGGGTGAGATTTGGCCCTCGGCTCCTGTCAGGGCTTGAAACCCTAGTGTGTCCACCAAAGCTTTGATTAAGAGTACCTATGAGAAATGCACAACACTGTGTGTACACATGGTAAGGGCCGACGTCAGGTGCAACTCTGAACCTCTGATAGAATATCGGCAGGTTGATTTTTTACTTACGATTGTACTTAATTAAGAAACAGACCCCCAGGCCCAAAGGATGGGCTTACAATTCTCTTAGAAATCACTGTAGGCCTTAGTGCAGTGGTGAAGCTTAGAAATATCAAGTAAACATTCTAAATCATGGTTGTCTACACACTTGCACCTCCTGCTCATATAGATGATGAAGCGGGTTTACAAGGGGATTCCTCTGCAGCTGAGAGGCCAGGTTTGGAGTCTGCTGCTGGACGTGGAGAGAGTCAAGACTGAGAATGAGGGGAAATATGAGGTATGGCAGACCGATCTCACACACACACACATTCAAACATAAGATCACGAGAGAGGCTGTATGCTCAGAGCAGAATGAACAGAACGGTTTGGGTAGAGGGAGTGTGTCTAGGTCCACAAACACACAGGAGGTGGATCAGTCCGAGCAAGGAAAGAACCGAAAGAATACAAAACGCAGAAACCCTAGATTTAGTGCCAGGGAGCCCTTTTACAGGTAGCAGGAGTTAGGAAGCTTTAGTAAATATTTCGCAGAGAACTGTAGTTTGAAGTGAACATTTGCTGTGCGGCTTTTGTTTTTGCTTCCGTCACAGAAAATGAAGGATCAAGGCCGGCGCTACTCCACGGAGATCAAGCAGATCGACCTCGACGTGAACAGGACATTCCGAAACCACATCATGTTCATGGACCGTCTGGGAGTGAAGTGAGTCGCGCGAGCACGATGCCGCTCGGCCGCGTCACGGTAGATAAAAAAAGTGGGAGTCGGCCATTGTTACCACAGAAACTGCATCCAGGTCCATGAGAGGCATAGAGTGGCTGCCTTTCGGTCATGTGGCATTTTGCTGAACCCTGACTAGAAAATGTCCTCTTTTCTGTGAGATTTTCTGTGTGTTTTAATGGAATTCTTCCCTTTATTATCTTAGCAGCTGTGCTATTTTATCTGTTATGCCAGAATTAGAATAACCAAGTCTCTTTACACTTTACATTTCAGAAGGGCAACTTGAGGCATTCTTCAAATTCACCAATTATTCTCTTGCTAATTCCAATAATTCACATCTCTTTTCGTGTCAGGAGTATTACTTGTCCCTGTCAGGAAAAGGGCTGGCTGTTTAACGTGTTGTAGGCCTTTTTTAGGCCTCTGCTCGTGTTTGGAGAGCTTGTTTCCTGAGCAAGCAAAGAAAAAAATATATATATTGAGATCACTGGAGCCTTAATAGGTTACAGCCCTACTGTGTTCAGTGGGACCTGTGAATCTAACTCATGTTGTTACTGCTTCAGCCTATAGGAAGGCATTCAGCATTCTGTCATGGAATATAACTGGGCTTTTAGATGTCCGGTTGTAGCATTTCACAACCTTATTCTCAGGATCCACCAGGACAGTCCATGTTGTCACTCTAACCCAGGACCCAAGATACCTGAACCTGAGCTTCGAGCAGCAATGTGGATCACCTGGTGTGTCCTGGGCTGTATAAGACATTGTACTTGAGGTTGCTGTGCCGAGCGATGCTTGGTGGGTTCTGTAAGGTAAACATGGGAATATGGCGTGCGTTGATCTGATTGGGCTCGCTTTGTCTTCACAGGCAGCAGTCTCTGTTCCACGTGCTCAGCGCATACTCTGTGTACAACACGGTAAGCAGGCGGCAGTGTGGGTGCACGACAGATAGTAACTGAAGTAACACGGACGTCAGTTTCGTTTCTTTGAAGTGTGAGACAGACAGAGACAGAGAAAGAGAGACAGCCAGGTTCAGACTTAAGATGGAACACATTATTTGTGCATTATGTACGTGTTTGTGTAGTGGATTTTGTGCCTTTCAATTTCGTGTCGTGTGTGTGTGCGTGTGTGTGCGTGTGTGTGCGTGTGTGTGCGTGTGTGTGCGTGTGTGTGTGTGTGTGTGTGTGTGTGTGTGTGTCTACAGGAGGTGAGTTATTGCCAGGGAATGAGTCAGATAGCTGCCATTCTTCTGATGTATATGAATGAGGAAGATGCATTCTGGGCTCTGTCACAGCTGCTGACAAATCAGAAACATGCCATGCATGGTGAGTTCTCCTCATTGGTCGAATGTGCCTGGATACCAAGCAGCATATTGATTTAATTATTTAATCAAGCAGGATGTTTCATATGGCGGATTTTGCAAAAACTAAGAACTAAGAACTAAAGCTTTATTGACTTACAGATTTTCAGATTTTGGTTCTAATTATATGCTTGGATTTTTAAATCCCTGCCAGGTTTCTTTATCCCTGGATTTCCCAAACTGCTGCGATTCCAGAACCACCATGACCAGATTCTATCGAAACTTCTGCCCAAGTTAAAAAAGCACCTGGTAGTGACACCTTTCTCTTCAGTCTAGAGATAAATTGCTAATGCATGGAAGAAAGAAGATTTGTTGTAAATGCCTCAAATAGCATAGCCCCCTTCCTTCCTGTCCCTCTTCCCCCCACCTGTCCCCTCTCTGCCATCTCTGTCTTCAGGACAAGGAGCAGATGACCAGTGGGATTTACAGCACCAAATGGTTCCTGCAGTGTTTCATTGACAGGGTGAGTTAGCACATGGCACACGGGAGACATGTAGCCCCCCGAGGCGCACACGCGGGCTGCATTCCATTCCATAGGCTCCCTAAGCAGTGCCCTTGAATTCCCTACACACTAATCATGTGATGTGGGTCAAGGGAACTGCAGTTGATTGAATCCCCTCATGTGGAATGCCATCAAGCAGAACACGTGGCCTTTTGTTTTCATTTCTCTTTACAGCTGAGCAATGAAACGCTTCCTTTGTTTGCTACTGTGGCTAGCAAACTGTCTGTGTAATGTCGACCCTTTAATTTGACATCTAACCGAATATCTGGTCGATCTTGGCTGACCTGCATGCTATAGCCAATATGCACCTCAGGATAACCAACATTAGTTAACTAGGGCCATTAAAGGTTATTTCCACATAATTTTAAGTAAAAACGCATAAGAGAAGTCATATTCCCATTTTTTTGCTACTTTCCTATAATTGGCCAATCAGTGGGCTCAGCTCACCACATCTTGACGAGACGTAATGATTTATGGGTGAATTTCCATGTGAACTTCCTGTGCTGTGATAAACACGGGCTGTAGGAGGAATGTGTAGCATCATTAAGGGGGGGGCGGGGGGGGGGGGGGTATAGTGAGAGCAAGCAACAGGAATCCTCACTGAGTTTGGTAGGTGGACGGATGAACAGACTGTTATTGCCAGGCTGGGTGTGTAGACTCCAGTGTATTGGCTCTGCACATGAATTTGATTGGTGGCATGGACAGCGTTGTGGTGGACGGCAGAGGGAGGCATCCCTGTTGTCGGTCAGGCCAGTTGGCTGTGTGCACCGTAGAGACTGACCACACCAGGTATCCACTAGAGTAACAGCAACACAGAGCGAAATGAGTTTGATGCAAACGCTTCTAAGCACTTGTAATTTACAGAAAAAATGTGTGTGTTTCTCCTCACAGACCCCTTTCACCCTGACCTTACGTCTGTGGGACATCTTCATGTTGGAGGGGGAGAAGATGCTCACCGCCATGGCCTACACTGTCCTTAAGCTGCACAAAAGTGAGCCATCCCGACGCCGCTTCTCCCCGCCGCGTGCGTACTGAGGTCCTGAGGTCCTGAGTTTGGAGCTAAGTGTGGTCTGTTTTTCCCAGAGCGCCTGGCCAAGATGCCGCTGGAGGAGCTGAGGGAGTTCCTGCAGGAGAAGATCGCGGAGTCCTTCGACCTGAACGATGACGACGTCGTCGAGCAGCTTCAGAGCTCCATGGCGGAGCTGCGCAAGATGAAGCTGGACCTTCCTTCTCCAGGTCGGTCGCCGCCGCCGTCTTAAAGGTCGGCTGTGTTTGTTGCCATCGCCGTGTTTTGTGAGCTGTTGTCGGAATTGTTGTTTCCAGCCAAGCCCGACGAGCTGCCAAGGAAGGTCCTGGGTCTGGAGCTGCCTGTGGTGCTAACGCACGTGCCCAAACACAGCCCGGCGGAGGACACGCCTGACAAAAGCCAGCTGACCAAGCGCCCCCCGGCCTCGCTTCACGCCCACCTGGACCAGGACTCCATCCTGCCGGATCAGAGCTCCCAAGACGAAAAGCGGCCCTTCGGGGACGGAGAGACTCGTAGCCTGTCACCCTTTCCCTCTCCTGACCCGGTCCTGGTGCATAACCAAATGTCCTTCATCCCTGAAGGAATATTCGGGGCTCCGGAGGACAGTGGGGAGCAGCTGCCCCCGTACGAGCCTCCCAGAAGTGGGCTGCACTCACAGCCACCTCCCCTTCCAGGCGGCACGTTGGCGGAACCAGAACCCTCACGTGCACCTCAGGACTTCGCCCGAGGTACTCGGCGGTCGGCAGGGGGCAAGGATCCCCCGTCACACTGCACAACCTCACCACCAGGGCCTCGTCCGCCCTCAAGTATCTCCCCGCACAAGACCCTACCAGAGTCCGATATAAGGGGCAGGGAGAACTGGTCTGGACCCAGTCGGGCCGAACGCCCTGCGGTGTTAACCCAGAATTCTGAGGCTACTCACAGTTCCCTGTGCTCATCCTCCGTAGCACCGGACACTGGATTACCCCCAGCGGGAAGGAGACTGACAGGCCCTCACTCAGTTTCATGGTTTGAGCGCACTG
Source organism: Brachyhypopomus gauderio (assembly GCF_052324685.1). Taxonomy (NCBI): domain Eukaryota; kingdom Metazoa; phylum Chordata; class Actinopteri; order Gymnotiformes; family Hypopomidae; genus Brachyhypopomus; species Brachyhypopomus gauderio. Next base: position 13,245,560 of record NC_135211.1, on the reverse strand, counting down.
CCCATGCTAGCCTGCCCAAATCAAACACGTTTTAGACTACCACTTTAAATGCCAGTGATCCTCAACTTTAATCCTCTGAGGTCTATGGACCTTTTCTCTGTTTAATGAGGCATTTAGAGGTCAGATTTGTACAGTATTATTGTTATGAGGAAAAAGTTCAATGATGTGGTAAAGGATGCTACAGGCCACAGCAAATACTTAAGGGAAGAAAAGCAATGAGTTTAATAAAGATGAAGTGCAATGTCCAGTGTGTGGACAGTAATGTTTCTGAAAACAATCTTTAGTATTCATGAAGCAGCTATGATGTTTTTTTTTTACCTTTTAACCTATGAATAGTAATATGGTCTTAATCTAATCAGATACGCTTGTACAGCTGAAGTGCAACAAACTGAAAAATAACAAATATTTAAAGATTTGGGACAGATTCACATCCTGTGTGCAGCTTAAACCTACTGCCAAGAACAGTACTTGAAATCTAAGTGAGCCGGCTCACTGCTTTATAAAGATTAGTCAGCATATATGGTAGCCTGTAGAAAGAATCCTTACAAAGAGTCTTCTCTTTATTCGTCTTTTAACTTGTTTCAGTATTGGTAGGAGAATCTTGCTGAAACCATAACTCAGCAGAAAAATGGTTTTAAATGAAAGATCATTACCAGCTATTAATACACGTCATAACATAGTGTCATAAACATGGCATAATGTTGGATTATACTAGCTTCATTAAAAAGACCCTAATCAAAATAAACAAATATGCAATGTGACGCAATGTGCTACATCAAGATTTTAATGTAGAGTCACATAACGTATATATATCAGTGTTTGTCACTTAAGGTCTTAAATGAAAATATATTTACAGTATTTTAACATTGACACATTCTTCATCAAATACTGCACCAGCCATGTAATAGAAGGATATTCGGCAGTGCTGTGTGCTGGATTATAAGCTCCCAGTTCCCTTCTAACCGAGCTGTTCAGCATTCGGACAGCATCAAAATTTGTGTGAGCATTTTGTAAATGAAGGTAACAAGCTTTTTAAAAAGTATCGTCTTTTAATGCTTGTAGGCTTTTGTATTTTTAGGCATTTTGACATTTTGTATAGGAGAAATTATATTTATACTGGAACTGTGTCAAATTTACAATTTGTGACTATATATTTTTTGTTTTTACATCGTCTAACATTATGCTTATAAATCCCAGTTTTGCATGTGCTGTCTTCTCAGCACAGAACAGTAAAGTGTGTGCAGAACGTTTTAGGCCTCAGGATGAATAGTATGAGTAGTCTTGAATGGTAGCAAAAGTCTACGGGTGGTTGAACGGTGGTTGCATTTTACGATTGGCACTAGTTTGAAGTGAAGAGCTACATCTGGTGGACATTTAGTGTACTGCATTTTTAAAGCGCGTTGATTTTGGAAAGTTTTATTCCTAGACTATTTTGGTGTAGTATGCTGTTATCACGCTATTAGTTAAATGCTGTAACATATTTGTTACATAGAAAGAATTGTACATTTGAAATATGTTTACAATTCTCTGTAAGGTGCAGATATATGGAAGGTCACTAGAATAATTTTTATGTAAGTAATTGAAATTTAAATTAAAATTTCTTCCCAAACTGAGCATCAGTACAACCATGAAACTCCAGTACAGTCTTACATCTATTAGAGTTTTCATTGCTGTTTTGAACATATAGGGGTGTTTCAATGCTAATGTTTAGCAGGTCAGTATCACTGCATCACTGCGTTGTTAACAGTACCAGACAGTGCTGCAAACTGTTATGATTTCATTTTGTACATTTACTTGATTTTTGTACCTTCTCACAAAATGCTGGTGCTCTAATATTACAGTTATAATGTTATAATCATAATTAGTGGTTCTGTGGTGCTTTTTGTTTTCGTAGTCCAGTCTCTTAAGGTTTTAGTTCTGCATATATATTGCTACAAGTAGTTTGCCTAATCACAGTTCATTTCAAGCTCTTTATAATACAAGTAATTTTCAAGTTTAATTTCAGTAAAATTATGATGTCAGTAAGTGTTTCTAGATAGCTTTAAAAATTATGATGAGGTAAAATGGTTGCCATTAAGTTGTTTCTGGATAATTTAATATATTATATTTATACTGACTTTATACTGAATTCTTCTATGCAATTATTATATCTGAGCAAACGGTGTATTCTTTTCTTGACCACGGGAGGGCGTCCTATGCACACCAAAGTAGAGTCTCCCCAGGAGATCTGAATTCCCAATATCAATGCAGTAGCATAACTCTCAGTATTGTGATGAATGTAATCAATAATAAACCGCCCTTGTTTTGAAGAGATCTGCCAGCACAGGAACAAACGAACACCTCGACCAGAGGAATTTAACATAACCAAACCAATGGTTACGATCTAGCTCTTCATAAACTGAATAAGGGATATAGGGGCAAAACTAGGGATATAGCCAAAACACAGGTCCTCGGGGCAGAATTATATACTGGAGCGCCGGGGCGTAAGGCGCTTTCTGCATATTTGGGATCAGTTTATCCATTTTGAGCGACCTTGAAATCCATGAAGCAAGTTTTGAAAGACATGAAGCAGAGATTCTGAAATCCAGTCGATTCTGACATTGCACCGAGCTCCAGACACGAACCTTTCTCTGGCCTCCTGTGAACAGTGACACTATGTGGTGACACACGGGTTTTTGTGATTGATTCCAGCCCCGGCCTGGTGGTGAGAACCATACATCATCATAAAGCATCAGTGAGAGATGGTAGTGGGTCAAGAGAAATAAAGCAAGGCCTATACAGGTGCCACAATATCCATCAGACACCACGTATCTATACTCACGTGTCTGTACATCTCGCTCCTCTGAAAGACTTATCTACATCCGCTGGCTACACCACACCGCCGAGCACTGACACAACCACCAGAAAAGTATCAGCACAACTTCATTGAGCTTCCTAGTCATGCAGATTATCCTCCTAACCTTCTCGGTGATCACGAAACGCGCAGGAACCGAGCAGCACGTAGGAGAGGAGAGCGGAGGAGGGACGTAATGCGCGTGCACCTGTTATCGTGCCGCCTCCACCGAGACAAACCGAAACAAGGATCTGTCTTATCTCCACGGGGCTGCTGGCACCCTTCAAAGGAGGCAGTAATCACCCTCCAAAAGGGCCGGTAGCTGAGAGCGTAATCTAGCCCTCCCCAGGGGAGACGAGCTCCTTATTCTTGTGAGATACAGGAATTCCTGCTGAACGCCTCGTTGAGATCAGGCTGTTACCGAGCTCTTCCAGACAAGCCCGGAACAAATGCATCAGCTACATTATAATGAAACCCGCACACATGTACTCGTCGGTGTATAAAACTAACACAAATCAAGCATTGCTTGTGTAATTGTAGGCAGAGGATAAAGTTGCGGGCGGTTCCCTGTGTCATTTTTGCCATCGGTTTTATTATTCTGAACATTCCCCGAAGAACAGCCTATAGCCTCCTTAACAGTTAAGATTAGATTATAACTTTACTGACTACTGAAGTACTTTATGAATGGTGCGGTTATGTAGCTTTTTCAATGCGTCTTTCACCAGTTAGACGCCAGGCGCTCCCTGCACAGCGCCCTCTAGCGGTGACGGAGGGGAGCGACCGGGGAGAACCATGAGGGAGCTGAGCAGCATAAGCAGTCAGGTGCACAAGAGATCTTATTCATCTCTCAGTATAGACGTAAATTAAACCTAGAGTGACTTCTATTTTCTTGAAAAAAAACATATCTTCATATCTAAAGTAATTAAACCAACAACAAAACACCGCATACCTCGGTTCGCGGCGGTTCTGCAAATGCACATGGACCTCGCCACGACGCGTGCTGTTGGACCGAGCAGAGACACTTTGGAGTGAGCTTGCGGGACACTACAGGAGGCGACAAGATGACAAGATGATAAGTAAGAAACAACGGAACGGAAAGGGACAGCAGATCACCCGACCGTACGCTTTGTCGCGTTAACGCTGATCCTTGACCTGCATTTGATTAATTAGAAAGCGATAAATGCCGTTTTGAACAGACTTTTAAACCGAACTCACAACTGATCGGTGTTGAACTCGGGACCGACAAATCCAAGTTTATCTGTGTAAGATGATGAAAGCTCATATGAGCGCATGCAAACACGGCTGCCGTTTCGCCTCGTTTTCCCTTTGTGGTTCTGTCAACATCGGTGGTCCACACCACACCAGGGATAATATACTCTAACCTGGGCTGGAGAAAACGAGCAGAAAACACTGCACCTGACATCTCCTCCGGCATGGTTGACAGCAACAGCATCTTTACCGTCATTACGTCCAGGTGAAGCGACACTGGTTTTTAAAATTCATTAATTAAGGTTTTTTCGACATGTCAATATCGCAAAAAGAGAGCTACCCACGGTAAGTAGTCCGCATTTTGAATATATGTGTTATCTGGTTGAAATGTGTATTCCTGTGCAGCTATTGGCCACAGAAAAGGACAGTTCTGGCTGATGTCTGTGAAAAAGTCACTATAATCCTTTCACTTAACCCCTTGCTTAAGTATTTGATTAATAATTGACAGAACCCTTCAGAAAGCCCTTACAATAAAGCCTTGTTTACTTGTGTTACTTTTTTGCCTTCAAACGTGCCCGTTTACTTCGTTTACTAGCGATAAGGGAGCACCGGGAAGTGGGCGTCAGTGTGTATTCTCCACCGAGCGGGCTATGATGCTGTGATTAGGATGCGAGTCCCTCTGAAGAAGATACGCAAGCAGTTCAAACTCCTCCTGCTCCTCGTGCTGCTCACCTTCGCCGTGGGCTTCACGTACCTGCACGTCAACCAGGGCAAAGCCATCAAGCTCCACCTCAGCTATGGCAAAGGTAACGTTGCTTCTCCTCAATGGAACTGTTATGAACTCTCAGGTGGATGTGGGGAAAAACCAATCAAACCTCGATGTTAACCTTCATTTACTGTACCCGATGCGTTATCAATGTATTATCTATGACGTTTCGCTGGAGCTTGGTATTGATCAGGTGAGCAGGTCAACGACCACGACAGCATCGGACATCCCAGAGATGTCGATCTCATTCTAAATGAAGATGTAACTCGGAGTTTAATTACTTTCCCTGTCTGCCTTCAACACTATCAGTCGAATTCTTAAACCAGTTTGTCTCCAGGAGTACTACATCATTTGTAGAAGAGATAAGACTTAAGAAGCAGGGATGCAAAAAACATTTTTTGTACGGTTTAAACTGAAACAAAATTACTCTAGCCCTTGGGCAGCCTTTGGATACAGTTTACATAATTTAGTTGTGAGTGTTGTGTCTGATATCTCCATTTTCATAAATCAGTATACAGTGCATATTTGAGTCTCTCTGTGGCGAAGTCCTCTGTGTGTTAGTCTGTGTATGTGTGCATGCATGTGATTTGTCATGCCTCGATTTGTGTTGTGTAGTTTAACATGACTCAATTTGGTGTGTGTTTATGCCCAGAGATAGGATTATACTGCTGGGGTTACACTCTAAACAGTATTGTAACCAAACGATCATAATATCTCACATCATCACTATTTTCATCTCGCAAAGGAAGCAGTGATCACTAAATAATCCAGGTGCTTGTTATTGATCTTTTATTTATTGCACAAAATGGGGACATTGATCAATTGTGTCTCCCCTCTAGCAGAAAAAAAGCCTCTCGCAATTTTCTAGAAGGTCCATCCTTCAATGTCACTGACCCCATGGTTCAACCACACTCAGCATGGACTTACTCTGAATCTCCACATCCACCACTGCTCCAAAAACATCTCCACTGGGCCACCTACCCATTCCCACTATGGCATTTTGAGCCTGCTTCTCCAGACGAGTGAAGCATCAAGATTGCTTAGGTAGTGTCTTCATTTAGCATTACCTTGAAGCCTCATGGCCTTCACGCTTGGAGGTGAAGCAGTTGTGGTGGATTAGCTGATAAATGGCCACTGTGCTCGTGTGAAGAATAGACCTCTAAATTTCTAATTACAAAATGAACCTTAAAGCTTCTTCTCCTGGTCCTCACTGATTGAGATTTCAGCACAGAGGGTGGGGGGTTGAGGGGGGTGCTGGGTGCTGGTAGCTGTGAAGTCCTCCGAAGTTGACAGGGTGAGGGATGAGAAGCAAGGACTCTTTTAACCCACAGGTTAATAGAATTTGGGTTGGCCCACATAATAAGCTCTTTTCAAAGACGCTGGCTAACGCTTATGCAAATGGGAAGCTCTGGACAGCAGCCACGGTTATCTGACGAGGGACGTGTTCCGGGTGATAAGTGAGAGGATTGGACTTCAAGACTATAGGGCATCTGCCCAATACGTAAAGGGATACTCACTCCTCTTAGATTCCAATGGAAAGGTGTTGGGGGGGGGGGGGGGGGGGGGCAGTTAAACTGAAATAAGATAATGTTAGAATTGCAAGCAAACTCTAATTTGTTTCAAGACCCAGGAAGATATGGGTGGATTGAGTGCTGAAAGGATCCCAGAAAACCTGGCTGATGTTGACTTGCTGTGTCTATGCTAAGCAGTCTGCCTCACCACGAGGCAGGGCTAACAGGCTATAGAGTAAATGCTCTTAAGTGTATTTAAATGGTGGCAGAGCATTAGATGGACCTGGTTTTTGACTCATTTACTCACAACTATTTAACAAGGTGATGTTTCTCCACAAGGGGGCACTGTGTGAGGTTGGTCCCAGCGCATCGATGACAATATGTGTCCTTGTTTTATGAAAACCTTTGGTGTTGCACTACCAGTGTGCAACCACCAAAACACAGAGGGGTCAAACAAAGTCCAATTAAACAAGGAAACAGTAACTTGTCCTTATCTCCAGCTCAGTTATTAACAAACATTAATACACACTAGCCAATGTGAAGGATACCAACCTCTATGTGATTCAGCTTAGTGGGCCCTTCTCGAATGGAATGCACCTCTTTAGACAGAGTAACCTGGATGTCGATGAAAAAGTATTTGACAGGTAATTTCAACGATAAGAACTGAATGCTCCATGAATAATACGTAATTTTGGAAAACAGGCATATCTAGCCGCGAAAATAGAAATATGCCAAAATATAATTGGAGTCTTTGGAGCAGAAGGATGTGTCATCTGAAGATGTAATATCTAAGACATCTTCTCTTGCTCAGGATGTCCAAATGGAACCCCCCCCCATAAAATCCACAGTGCTGAGCCTTGTAAAAAAAAACTGCTGGATGAACAGCCACTATTCAATTTAAACCAAAAGACAGATGAAGTGACTAGTGCATTTCACGAAAGTATGGACTCCATATTAGAAGAGTTTATGAAAACGATTAGGCGCTTATTTTGGAAGAACAAAAATAGCAGTAGACATGAAAGCTAAGGTAGGACTGAATGTTTGTTAGCGCCTTTGCATTGGTCATCATGTACAATATTCGTATAGACTCACTCATTATCCTATCTGGATTATTACCCCATAAATCTGCTCCTTATTATAGACTTCATAGCCTCTACATGATTGTAATGTATCCCATTAATAGAAGTAATGGTGTTGTTTAAACCTGATATATATAAGGAACACGGATACTGTGGCTTTTGATCGCGGCTCTCTTTTTCACCTGCTATAAAAATAAAACTGGATCTTTCAATTGCGTTCAGTGTGATGTTGGGTGGGGGAGGAGCTCATTTTGTCATGCAAATGTTGGGAACGTTGAGTCTCACTGTGAATCTGTAATGCGGCTCGGTGCTGGCAAGGAGAGGAGGCGGGGTGGGTGGTGTGGGTGGGGTTGGTGGTGGAACAGGCAGCTCTCTGTTGACTTGGCTCAGAGCAAGTACACGCGGGACATGTGACGGTGCTCAGCGACCAGGGCAGGAGGTGTATGGGACATGGGGATTTTGTGGCTTGTGCAGACCTGGAGACGAACCACTCCATGCCCTGCTACTCTCTGCCAAGACTTTGGCCAGGTCTGCTGCCACACCAGGTAGCCCAGGAAAGATTAGCGGCGTTTCCTGTCTGGTGCTTTTGACCTCTGAGAGTAATCTGTTGGTCTTTGCATGAAGTATCGGAATACGAGTGGCCGCTAATCTTGTGGAAGAGATCGTCTTGATTGTGCCGTGTTGAGTTCCACAGGGCCATATGGACCTGGTGCAATTATGCTGTAAACGTAAATGAATCTGATGTCCTAAAGATGTCCATCCCTGTGATATTCCAGCATCTGTGTTAGCAATGAGCTTGTAACATATCCAGTGTCATAAAGGGGATTGGAATAAAGATCTGTTTCTCAATTCACTTAAACATCCCATAAAGACAAGCCTGCAACTGCTTATGGATGGCCATGCAATGTGTGTGTGTGTGTGTGTGTGTGTGTGTGTGTGTGTGTGTGTGTGAGAGAGAGAGAGAGAGAGAGAGAGAGAGAGAGAGAGAGAGAGAGAATGAGACATTCACAGGTCTGCAAATTGCTACCTACACTCAACATCTTCCTGCAGGGTTTTAGTTGCTGCAAGCCGCCTCAGTCTCCAGACTGAACTCCCAACTTCTCGAACCCTCATTGATATTCCTAGAGGCTATAGTGCTGTCTTCAGCACAAACCTGGTTTTGCTCTGGAGCAGTAAATATGCTCTGTGTGGACTCCATCTAATCGTGCAGGAGCCATTATCATTCCTTATTTGTAGACAATATTAAATAGTTGTTTTAGGTGAAGGGGGCAGCTTACATTACAGTGCAGGTTGTCAGTGACATAGAGTATACATGAAGTGCTGATGTAAAATTTTCCTTGTGCTGCTTAATCTTAATTGACTTTTTAATACCCAGCACACATCTAATTGTTTATGTATGCAAGACAGCTTCACTGTAAATGTTTATTCCAGCTCTCCCTGCATGTAGAATTTGTTGCTAGTTGCCAGCTTTGGTTGTAAGTGGACACTCAAATAGTAATAGATCTGGCCCCATGCATCTTCACACACCTTGACCTACATCAATAAATCTCCATTTACTTACACTCCCAGAAAAAAAGTCAGAAACCTAAAAGAGCCCGGAGCACCCAGTGCATTTCAAAAACGTGAGCCATTTTGGGACAGGAGAGAAAAAAAAGCTCCTTCCTGATCCATCTGCCAGCCTGCTAGTGCCAGATGCATGGACCAGTTACCCCATTCCTGGGAAGATAAGGGGGCTTCCTATGCTTGCTATTGCCCTCTGTCTGTATCTCTCTGTCTCTCACCTCATCTATCTATCTATCTATCTATCTATCTATCTATCTATCTATCTATCTATCTATCTATCTATCTATCTATCTATCTATCTATGTCTGTCTCTTAATATGTTCTCCTCTTTTTCATCTTTTTCTATCTCTCTCTCTCTCTTTTTTCTTCCACCCCATCTCTGGGTGGCAGACAGCCTCCCTTATCCTTGTGTGTTTATTACAGTAAAATGTCCTGGTTGGTGAAGAATCTACAACACCTGTGGTTACTCAGAGAATAATCCCAGCCTCGGAGGAGAGGTTTCTCCCTAGTGTGTGTGTTCCCTAGTGCTCGGATGATCTCTGAATCTTCCTGTACCAGCAAAGAAGTGCTAAAGGTGCATTCAAACCAACGTTCCCATTTCCACCTCCTTACAGAAACATTACCCCATGAAAGGAGTGCTTTGGCTGTGCAGAAGGTCTGTACGTTCCCCATTCCCAACCATGGACGGAGTCTTAAGTATATGGGAGCTTCCTTCCATAATGAATGAATATGTGTTGGCTCGTCTGTGCAGTGCTTTGATAAGAGCATTTAGCATGCGGTGTTGAAAGTGTGTTGTGATGAATGGGTGCAAATGCGTCTCGCGTCCCCAATTTTTCCTCCATTGTTGCATGTGAAGCTTAGGTGGGTGGATGGGACTGTTTGCCTCTTATTATTTCTGTGTACACCCGACACATGAGGTACACCAAGAACATGAAATGTACATGAAAGTGGGCAAAAATATGAACCTGTTTACCTGAACACTGTGTTAGTGTTTTTTTAAAAGAGGAAGAACATTACGTAATGAAGTAACAGGTTTGTAGAAGAGCTTAGATTTACTGTAAAAAACAATCCCAATGTGATGTTTTACTGGGAGAACATTCCAGAGAATGTTATGGTATTATCTTACAGTAATCTGAAACCTTGCTGTGGAGCACTTTGTAAGTGCCAGGTTACCAAATGTTTTTATCGGTTGCCATTTTCCTATTACTGTGAGAGCTGCTCAAACCTTTAATAAAATAATGAATTGGATTTTCTAAAGGCAAGGTGAACGTCTTATTACCACGTTCTTGTTTGAAGAGAAAACTGGCTGAAGCTTTTTGCTTGAGGCTTACATGCTGCTGTAGGTTCCTGTTATGTGGCCCTGCAGAGCAAGGCACAAATCGATCTGAACACCACTATACACAACATTAATTTCTGTGCTGGCCTGTTAAGTGCCATCTGTCTAATGCTTCATGCAGAGAGACCCTTTTTTCAGAATGTGTTACTTGTTGGTAGGTGTCTTTCTTGTGGTGGTGAGATCTTTTAACACAAGTAAAGTGCACTAAAGTCTCTGGCTCATCATGCCAAACATCTTTGAAGAGTGCCCTACCAGCTTTGGCCACTAGGGGACTCATCAGCTCCTCAGTGATCTGAGGCTGAGGGTGCACTGTCTGCTGGAGGCCTGTTTCATTGTACGCTTCATCTCTCTCACTCCCTCATGTCTGTGCTCCCCCATCACTCTTGCTTGCTCTCTCTCTCTCTCTCTCTCTTTCTCTGGTAGTATCTGTCTAATTTTCCAGCAGTCTATCTTCTTTTTCATTACATTTCTCCCTTGTTCGAATATCCTCCATCTTGCCAGGAGAATGAATGTTTTTTTTTTTTTTTTGCATTTGTTTGAATCTAACATGCATGTATTCATTAATAAATATTTATATTCGTGTCATCCACTTAGAGATCTTTATTCACAGAGGATCTCTTTGGAAGAGCTGAAGTGCGGTTAACGATGACTCCGGAAACAGCAGCACTGTAGCAGACAGCTTAGAAAACAGTATAAATTAAGCATTAGCATTGCTGTAGTGAAGCAAAAGAAATGATCAGAAAGAATAAAATATGTGTGTGTGTATGTGTGTATGCATGTATTTGTGTGTGTGTGTGTGTGTGTGTGTGTGTGTGTGTGTGTGTGTGTGTGTGTGTGTGTGTGTGTGTGTGTGAGATGTTTGGCCCCTATCCTGGTTTTAATACCCTGGGGGACTGTCATGTGGGGTGCACCCGCCTCACAAGTTGCCATAGCAGCAAGAAAACAGATGTGAAGGTCACTGTCAGGGTATGGGAGTAGGAAACAGTGGGAGATACAGAGACACCTGCCAAAACCTTTCATTGTTTCATTGTGCCGAATGCAGCGTATGCATGTCTGTGTAGAGTTTGGCCCTAAGCACCTTTATGAAATTACATCATGTTGTTTAATGACAGCACAAGGCACCAGACAGTTCTCTATGCAGCTCTAGAAGAAATACTGCAAAACTTGTTCACCGGCAAACTCTGTCCATGATTTGCTGTTTCTGTCACTAACTGATTGTGCGTAGTGGTATGACATGGTGTGCCATTTAGTCTTTTATGAAATTACCTTCTTCTAAGATGTGTGGTCAGTGCACAGCAAGACTCAGAGTCCAGTGCTGGTATTTTAGCTGGCTGTTAAACTGATAGGTAGAAGAATGAGCTGCTGTCTGATCCAATACCTGTAATACAGCCTGTGAACGTTTTTCACTACTCCTGACTGAAGAAAGTGAGATTACACTGGCCCAAATAGCAGGTGATTTGAGGTTGTCAGCTTAGTATAAAAAGAAAATCCTCTCACATTTCTTTCAAATTTCAAAGTCAGTCAGAATTCTGCATTGCTGTCCACAGTGCCCTGTATAATGAGATGTGTTCGCAGAACTGGGAGAGCAGGTCTCTTCCAGGCATACGAGTGCTCGACTCGGCCCGAGGGAGGAGGAGTGGAATGGGACGGACTAAAAGTAAAAATGCAGAGATGGTGGATGGATGGAGGCAATCATAGAGTGGTGGGTGGAGGCGATCATAGTGTGGTGGGTGGAGGTGATCATAGTGTGGTGGGTGGAGGTGGTGGGTGGAGGTGATCATAGTGTGGTGTGTGGAGGTGATCATAGTGTGGTGGGTGGAGGTGATCATAGTGTGGTGTGTGGAGGTGATCATAGTGTGGTGGGTGGAGGTGATCATAGTGTGGTGGGCGGAGGTGATCATAGAGTGGTGGGTGGAGGTGATCATAATGTGGTGGGTGGAGGTGATCATAGTGTGGTGGGTGGAGGTGATCATAGTGTGGTGGGTGGAGGTGATCAAAATGTGGTGGGTGGAGGTGATCATAGTGTGGTGGGTGGAGGTGATCATAGAGTGGTGGGTGGAGGTGATTATAGTGTGGTGGGTGGAGGTGATCATAGTGTGGTGGGTGGAGGTGATCATAATGTGGTGGGTGGAGGTGATCATAGAGTGGTGGGAGGAGGCGATCATAGTGTGGTGGGTGGAGGTGATCATAGAGTGGAGGGTGGAGGTGATCATAGAGTGGTGGGTGGAGGTGATCATAATGTGGTGGGTGGAGGTGATCATAGTGTGGTGGGTGGAGGTGATCATAGTGTGGTGGGTGGAGGTGATCATAGAGTGGTGGGTGGAGGTGATTATAGTGTGGTGGGTGGAGGTGATCATAGTGTGGTGGGTGGAGGTGATCATAATGTGGTGGGTGGAGGTGATCATAGAGTGGTGGGAGGAGGCGATCATAGTGTGGTGGGTGGAGGTAATCATAGAGTGGAGGGTGGAGGTGATCATAGTGTGGTGGGTGGAGGTGATCATAGAGTGGAGGGTGGAGGTGATCATAGTGTGGTGGGTGGAGGTGATCATAATGTGGTGGGTGGAGGTGATCATAGAGTGGTGGGAGGAGGCGATCATAGAGTGGTGGGTGGAGGTGATCATAGAGTGGAGGGTGGAGGTGATCATAGTGTGGTGGGTGGAGGTGATCATAGAGTGGAGGGTGGAGGTGATCATAGTGTGGTGTGTGGAGGCGATCATAGTGTGGTGTGTGGAGGTGATCATAGTGTGGTGGGTGGAGGTGATCATAGAGTGGTGGGTGGAGGTGATCATAGTGTGGTGGGTGGAGGTGATCATAGTGTGGTGTGTGGAGGCGATCATAGTGTGGTGGGTGGAGGTGATCATAGAGTGGTGGGTGGAGGTGATCATAGTGTGGTGGGTAGAGTGGTCTTGGCTCGTTCTGGTTTGAGCATTGCTGTATAATGGACCGGGCCCTACTTCGGAGGTTACCCATGTTTCAGGTTTGATTTCAGGATTATGCCGAGAGAGGCCACTGCTGTCTGAACATTTCTCTGAACTTAGCATGGCATATTCCTATGGCTAGTGTGTGGATAACCTACTTCTGTTTTGTGAAGATGAAATGCCTCTTATTATATAATTGGCAAGCTTACCCATCTTGTCATCATTTATTACCATATTCCCAACACATTATTTCCCCAGTATTACATTTTGCTGTGCAATGCTGAGCTATATGTCCTTATATGAAATATATATTATCAGACAGGCAGTGTCAGAGAACAGACAGCAAAGAAGGGAGACGTTGATAGAGGGCCGCTTTCAGCTCTCATCCCATTTCTCAAAGGTGATGTGCGATCTCAGTGCAACGATCTCAGACAGACGTAGACAAGCTAGACCGATCCCTCCACAGACAGCGCATGTCAAAACATGTCAGCACGAATCCCTTTCTCATCTCTCTAGGGTCTCCCCTTTCCCTCTCCTCATACCTGCTTCGGTTTCACAGCTCTAACGTCCCACCATGTAAGTACACTTCGCCGACGACAGCCTAGCAGACAGAGCTAACCCCAAACCGCATCTGCTGCCTGCTATACGTGGGCAGTAACAAAAATAAATCGGCCTCTTCACTCGTAAAATGTGGACTAGAGAGTCATTTTTTGGTATTTTGTTAACCAAATTCTTTTTATTAAAAGTGGGGCAAGTCATCGCTTGTCTCAAATGTTTAGCCTATTTAGGTCAAAACTGTAAATCCTGTCACCCGCAAGTCGGTGAGGCATAAAACAAGTAGATGTTTTATTCAAAACTACAGAACATGCATTTTAATGTTTGTGTTGCAGTATGATTATATTAACAGAGTGCCTTAATCTTCTAATTATCTCAGAATTAGGCTATCATAAAGCCCATTCTCATTCTCCAGGGTTTTGAAATCTACAGAGTGACTAATTCATCTAACTTTCTTTGTACGAGACCTTTGAGTCCTGCTGTTTGTTCTGGGCCGGACTGGCACCTGTCATTCCCGGAGACAGACAGGGAGAACAGCAGAGTCCACTCAAACAGAAATATAATTATCCACCGCCATTCCAATTACTAGAGGCCTATAATGAGATCTATTACACAGAGGCTACTGCAGCTGTTTTCAGTGTGTGAGAAGAACTGAAACAGGGCCAGATTACACAAACAGAGTTCATTTCCGACGCATCAGCGTACGGGCATTACACTCATGCTGATTTGGATTACTGCAGATTAATATGCAAATACGTGAGACCATAAGGGACGTCAGTAAACAAACAAACAGTTTGTTCATTTGTTTACAGGTGCAAGGTAATTAAAAAGATTCGATGTAGAGTCAGGGGTGAACAGTTCCCTACTGAAATGTTATACTGTTCATCCACTGCATGGATGTGTCAATTACAAATCTATAATTGTCCAATAGCAGGCCTCTCATGCATTCAGTTATGGATCAGAGTGAGTAGCTGACATGACATTGATTTAGAGCTGAGCTACTGAATGCTCCCCGTGTCCTAGATGTGAGTGAATTTGAGTAAAAGCTATGGATTTTAAAGAACCAAATAAGTGCTAAGGCAAGCAAACGCACATCAGAAGAAAGTCCCCTTTCGCTGCTGCTTCGTCCAAACTTTTGTTGCACTTGAGCGTACAAATGTGGTCCAGAGCCAGCGAGAACAGGAGAAACATTCTTCATCACTGTCCACTTTCCCCTAACAGAGCAGATGTGTTGAGCTGCAGGGCGGAGATGTGACATATGGCCAAAATGGATCCCCTCCACTGTGAGAGTTCTCACTCAGCCCCGCGAGAACACAACCAACCATTGATGAGAGCATCTCCAGTCCCCAGGGCTAGCCTGCTGTGGGGACTAATCCCTCAACAGTGGTTTCTTCTTTGAACTATTTAGTTTTGGGGGCTGAATAATAATTTATTTTCCAGATAATGTTTGTGGTTTTAGCTTGCATGCACTTGTTATAATTGCTTCCTTAAATTTCATTTTGGTTAATGTAGTGCACTTTGTGTGTTTCCTTGGGCAGCATGGATTAGAATTTATTTCTGGGCTGAGTTGAGCAAGAAAGCATGAACAGCTCCAGTTCTGGTGATTGCTTCTCAGTCACTGCTGTGAATCCCTACTGGGCAGGATGGGCGGGAAAATTGTGTGCATGTGTGGATGTGTGTGGGCAACGCATCAGCTCAAGGCTGCAGAAAGCAGAATGTCCACTGTTTCCCAACCTGCACAGGTCGTCTGCTTTACGCTAAGCTTACAGATCTCGATTCACAGACTACTGGAAGACTGTTAGCACCCAAACTGAAAAAAACACCATTTCAGCAAGCTGAGTCAGCTTTAAAGCTTCCTATAACATATAGTCTAACATAAACGGACAAACAGATGGGCGCACGCTTCATTAGCTAAACAGACTGCTTATATTCAAGTTGAAAATTGGGAAAGCAGAAAGCTCTGTCACTCGTGCTGCGTCGCTGCATGTGAAAATGTGGCAATATTTTCCCTCGGATTGACAAATCAAGCCTTCCATCTCGGCCATCTGTCCTCACAAATGGCCCATCAGTGGTGGCAGTGTCCAGCATGTTAATATGCCTCCATGATGGAGTGTACCGAGCAGTCAAGGGAAGAGCCATCGATGGATTTGCCATCACCAAGTCAGAGGCCAGGGGCTCGTACGAGGAGTAGATCAGGGTGAAATACTGGGCCATCTTCTGTTAATGGGGCTACATTTGCAGTGGGAGTCCTGTCAAACAGCCAGCCATGTGGTTCAGCCTCCACAGCTATTCACCCCTATTTTAACACCTTAGCAGAGGCATGCAAGTGTGTAGAAGACCTGTGAATATTTCTTTGTGCGTGCTGCATCACATATAGATTTATACACTTGATCAAAACGTAAGGCTACAAAGACACACATTAATGCAGTCGTGCAGAAACAAGCGACTGGGCCGTGATTAGTGCCAGAGGTAGCCGTGTGAGTAGGGTAGGGTGAATCGCCCCTGTTCTAGAAGGTCATATGCGTGAACTCCAGACAGCCTCTCATTAACCCGCTCGTCACATCACTGGTCTTCTCTATCACTGACAATATGGCAGCAGAGGGTGACAGCAGCCCAGGTTGTTCCTGTCTGGCCGGCATGGCCGGGAGCCATGTGGGGGCCGCCTGTGGCATACACAGCTTTTTTCTCTGGCTAGAATTAAATGGACTCTGAAGGTTGCCTTCACAGAACACAACTTTTGTGATTTAAATCCCTTTGTCTGAATTTGTCATTTTCTTCAGATGTTCTTTGAGGAGATTGTCAACATCCAGCAGTACATATTCTCTATACGACAATATATGTCAAAGATGACTAAATTGTGATTTAGCTTAAAATAAAACATCTACAACATAATTAGCCGATGGTGCACCGTTATGTTATACCCATGCAAATCCTACCCCTATATTATTAGTATCATGTGGGACAGTAATTAGCATAGTTCTTAACAAAAACAAAACGAAAGGGTTAATTATAGAAACAGAGCATGAGCAATGACTGTTACATTTCTTCAGCAACACAAGCGCACAGTCTCTCACTCTCTGTGTGTGTGTGTGTGTGTGTGTATATGGATAAATGGGGACAATTCTTGCAATAAAGAGGGCAGCACGATTAATTAAATGCACTGGCCTTGGCGAGACAACAAAACATCTATGAATGCTAAGAGAGTTCAGAAATATTCAAAAACATCATGGTGTCTGAAAGCTGGATTGTGTTCAGGATGTCCTGATTAACAGAATGGGTTACAGAATGTCACAGCTAGAATGGGTTACATAATGTCACAGCTGGAATGGGTTACAGAATGTCACTGTTAGAATGGGATACAGACTGTCACAGCTAGAATAGGTTACAGAATGTCACAGTTAGAGTAGATAGCGCCTACCTAGCATTTAACCTTTAGCTTTAAAAGTCTGTTTGAGGTGTGTTTTATTTACATACTGAAATATGGTGAAGCTGGAACATAAATATCACATTTAATATGAATCTTTATGAGCCTGTATCACTTATTTATAGGGTCATTAGCTTTAAATGTCCTAATTTGTTTCTTATAGTAATGAACTGCTGAAAAGAGCGACCCAGTTACATCTAAAATGTACAATTCGATTCTATTGAACTGAAAATAAATGGAAGCATGCAGTATTATTTCAGTATTATTGGAGAACTCGACAAAGATGCTGTTCACTGAGCTGGCACATAAATCGACATGGTATTGACTGGGCTGAAGGAGGCTTCATTAACTGGAGAGAGAAGCAATGTGTGACTGTGGGACTTCTAACAGGACATCAAGCCTGATCCTAACTCTGTATTTACCAGTGAGGGGCTTTATTGATAAAGCAGTTAGGGATAATTGTGTTGCCAACCATGCTGTATGTGTAAAAAAAAACCCTTAGGATCCTTTGATTTTTTTGTCCGTTTGTAACCATCTGGAGGAGGGCGCGGATCATGAAATCCCAGGTTAACGCTCTCTGTAGGAACAAAAAAAAAATCGTTCCGACCACTATCTTTGATGAAGTGGTGTATTTTTCTTGAGGTCCCACAGTGCATCACACATTTTTACCCATCTTCTAGCACTGAAACAGCATATAGATTCTGACTTATAACTTGTAGCTGCTCATGTTAAATGCCAAGGGCCAAGGCAGAAATTGTCCTCCCTAAGCAACTGGACAGTGACACATTTTTAGCATGTGGTTCTGTCCTGCAGCATTTGAAATGGAATAATGACTATGAAGATGACTTCCAGAATGTCAGCTGTAATTTGAGGGTATGTAATATGTGGTGAACCACATTCCAGGCAGTGACTGCTATGTTCTGTAGTAAAATATGTAGAGGTAGTGAAAATTGCAATACACTGAGATTCCAGAGAAACGGGACTTTTCAGACAGACGTTCTTCATCAGCTCTGGTGATCCATATAGGAATGACGGGCTATGCAGAGTCCCTGCCAATATCCAGGAGAGGCCAGTAGGGTTCTGGAACAAAGTTGTTAGGTCAGGTGTGGTGAAAAGTAAGGAGAAAAAGGAAGTTTGCTTCATCCAAAGCATGCTTTACTTTATCTGTGATACATAATAGCATATGCTGTGCTTCACCTCACAATTAGATGGACATCATAATTGTAATGTTCTTGACTATTACCTTACCTAAACCGCAAATGAGCATGTATTTCAGCTCTGACAGAAAGCTAAACAGCGTTTGAAACAAACTGAAAATGACCACAGATGTTGGTACTAAGCAAGTAAACATTATAAATATGTCAGCTTACATATTTAATGAAATGGGGGAGGGATCTGAAACCAAAATGGTTCCTCTAGTACAGATGACAGATACAATACGAGGCTCAGCTTGAAGTTTGTCAATTGTTCAGCCTTTCTGGCTGACTTGAGCTTTTTCTGTCTGCCTCTCCTTACCCCCACCTACATCTGCTGTAACTGGCCTGCAGACCGTATACTTAAAATGGGAGGCAATTTGGGAAAAGAGATGCCATTTATCCCTTATCCATCTGGCAGCTAGTAAGCCTGTGGCTGCTTGGGACAGCCAGTGGGACCGGCCCCCTGCTCCTTCCGAGATAGTGTGCTATCTTTTCTCTCCTCCTCTTCACACTGCTGTTGTGGGGAGCTTGGCATTGATGTGCTACGGCTTCTCTCACCTCGCTGCTGCACCGCCCCCCACACACACTCCCAGCCTCGCCCACACACCCTCCCAGCCTCGCCCGCACACTGCTGGGTGTCTCCAGCTCCCTCTCATCTTATTTCCCTTGACCTTTACCCCATTCTGATGTTATCTCCTTCTCTCTGATTCGCTCTCTCTCTCTCACTGTCTCTCTCTCCGTCTCTCTCTCTCTCTCTCTGTCATGCATTCCCCCCGTTTTTTCATCTATACCTGGCAAGTAAGTTGTGATAAATCTCATCTGCAGCACCATCCCTGGCCCATAATGCACTGTTCTGTGTGTCCTTCCCCAAAAAGCTTATCATCACTCAGGCTTATGAGACACGAATGCTAAGAGAACGAACAGATTAGTCAAGCTGGCACGGCCACAGCTGGTGTGGCCCCAGACCAATACTGGATAAAGAAACTCTCTCTCTCTATCTCTCTCTCTCTCTCTCTCTCTCTCTCTCTCTCTCTCTCTATCTGTTGGCATTTCAC
The DNA here is from genome assembly GCF_052324685.1 of Brachyhypopomus gauderio. Classification (NCBI taxonomy): domain Eukaryota; kingdom Metazoa; phylum Chordata; class Actinopteri; order Gymnotiformes; family Hypopomidae; genus Brachyhypopomus; species Brachyhypopomus gauderio. Next base: position 13,226,115 of record NC_135211.1, on the reverse strand, counting down.
TCACCTCCAAATAATTTATTTAAAACGAAAAAACAGTAATACTATTAATGAACAGTAATAAATAACAGATTGTTTTGTCTGTCTTGGGTCTCTGTGTCCTAAGAATTTGTAGCAGTATTAACCAATTATTAAGTATCAGTCAATTATTTTGCATATGTGCTTGCGGGCCACAGAAGGGTGAGCTAAGCTAAGCAGGCAGGTCTCTGGAGGGGGGAGGGGGGGGGCATGGGATTCAGAGATGGGGCTATGCTCCTTTGTCTGGCTTACTCTCGCACAAGGAAGTAGGATCTGTAGAACTGATTCCAGCAGCCATTACAGCAGCTTCAACGTTTGGTGATGAATGACCTGAACCATCGATTGTTTTTTCCCTTACCATCATCTAAGCCTGTTTGTTGAAGCCGATATAGTTATGTCAGTATTCCTGTGGCTTTACAGTTTGAGGAACCCTATTCAAAATCTTAAATTTCCTGATGGGACTTGGTTTCCCACTAAACATGAAGGTGACCCTTTGACCTCAGGAATTGAAGGTGAATTTCCACAGGCTGTGTAGTTGAACCAGAGTAACACCCAGTGTGATAACCATAAGATGGTGCAATACTGTAATATACATCAACATCAGTTTGATCTCACTATTGAGGTTCAAGAGATTATGTGGATTTTTGGAGACTTGGAGAGGAAAACACTGTCCATGCTATATTATTACAATAATGACTGCATGTCTGCACAGATCCAGAGAGGCAGACAGACGGTTTGGGGTCCGGCCACAAAAAGCCCTCACACTCCTCCAGACATACAGACAGGGAGGAATCCAGTGATTATGGAGAGGAGACACAAGGGGTGAGTCACGTCCATTTTATTTTGCACATGAATGAATTCTAATACTCATATTTAATGTGTGATACCCTTTCCAGTCCTTTGTCTTATGCACTGTTTTCTTTTACTTATATCCTGTGCATTTGTAAATGCACCCAGATATTTTTCAATTTTTCTGAAGATGATGTATTCTATTAATTTTCTTTTGGACCAATATGCCTACCCAGCAGGACAGCTGTACATTCAATAGCCTTATAAATATCGTTTAATTCATAACCATAGGTAGATATTGATGTCTCCTCTAGAATAATGTCATTTTCTGTGGGGGTCTAAGCATATAATGGACTATGATGGAAATGATGTGCGCTGTCATTCATAGAACAGCAGTCACCCGCTAATGTGTTAATGGGCGGGGCTTTGTATGCCTTTTCATTCCCAGGCAATAAGGAACTCCCAGCAATTTTTAGACTCAGGTGATACGATTTCGTAATGCGCTAGTCAGTTTCAAGCATACCATAATTAGTCGACTCACTCGTCCTTCATAAAAAATGGTTCATTTTGAAGACAGCCTTCATTTAAAGACCAAACGAAAACGGTCTCTCTAGCTCAAACGTGGTGTGGGTGGGGCGTCTGCAGACAGGTCCTGGTGATTGAGGAGGAGGAAGACTCACCTGTGTCCGTGCCAGCACAGTGCCGGGTTTAATCACGCCACGGTGTTTATGAACTCGCGTGAAAATGCCACTCAAGCACTTTAGCGCTTTGACACGGAGCCAGTAAATCGCGCGTGCATTTGCGGCGGTCCACGCCAATGCTTCTCATGGGGTCTCGCGCCTGTTCCTGCACGCGTCGCAATGCAGCGGCGTCTGCCGCATTTGCACCAGCGTAATCCGCAGACGATGTTGATGTCATTACTAGTGACCATTACCTCACATTTCTCTTTACGTCCGAGTCTCATTTGTTTTTAAATGTTGCAATTGTAGCCTGAAGGTGTGGCAGATCGAAACAGATGTGACGACTGTCCCCTGCCACTTTATTTTATTTGGAGCTAAAACACGTTTGTGACCATAACGTTCGAGTTAGTCACTTTGGCGTCTGTCCATCCTCCAGCATGGGAATCAGAGGTGCATATGAGCCCAGGCCACGTTCACTCCGGCGTGGTTCCCTCCACCGGTCTGCTGCCGTCTGTTGCCGAGAGCCAGGACGTGACTCAGTTAGCCGCAGTCAGAGTGGGAGCAGAAGGAAACAGTAATTTTGGTAATTATCCAAATAGAGTTATAATACCGGGGCATGGCGAGCGCGATGCGAAGCGCCGCAGGAAACCGGCAACATTGACACAGAATGCGGCGAGATGCCTGTGTCCGAGTAGCCGGTGCGGTTTTAAAGACGGCAGATAAGCAGGTGTCAGATAGAAAAAACAAGGCGACTTCAGAACGGATGTGAGTGGGTGGGGTGGCGGCTCCTTTATGGCCTGTTGTCTCCTTGTAGTTTATAACCCTCCTCCCTCTGGTAAGAAATAGCCTTAGCCACACTCTTCCCATTGATTTTTACTAGTGTCCTGTCCCTGTGATTGATTATCCTACCAAACATTAATCCCTCCTCTCACCACTTTGCCTCCATCTGACAGGCAACATGCAGCCCACATTGCCCAATACAGTCTCTACTAACATAAGAAAAATCAAAGATATGAATTTAATAGATTTTCATACATTCTTATTGTGGTTCTGTCTCTATATATATATTTTAGAGTGTGTGTATGTTTGTCGTGAGGTTTGCTGCTTCTGTCTTAGTTGAAACCTAAATGGATTTCTGCAGTCTTGCGGTGGTCTTTATCTCAGCACTGTCTGTCAGTTTGCTGGACTCAGCAGACATGCTCGGGTTGTATGGAGCGGTAAACACTGATTCAGCCAGACTTAGTGGACCTTTTGTTGACAAGCTCATAGAAATCCAGGACAGAACGGCTCCCAAAAATCCAGCATGGAAAGGCCCACCGAGCCAAATGCACTGGAGCTGCCAAAACGAAGGGGGTGAGCAGAGACCCGTCCACACCATGAGGGCCCTTGGTCACACCAGCAGCAGTGGGGAAAACATCCCAGCAGGAATTTTGAATATATGGAAAAAGCCTGAGATATGAATTATAAGGGAATGGGACAAATATTTTTCATGGTCACATAGTGGGAAACACTGAGTATCGGCATATTGGAGCATGTTGTACTTTCAGATGACTTTGAAATGGATCCCTGAAATGTTAATAGTCGGAGGAAAGCATAACCAAATGATTAGCAGACACAAGGAGATTGTAGTCTCTGCACTGCTTTAATTGTAGTAAATCGGTTTTGTTTAGACTGCACAATATAGAGAAATAAATACTGCATTATGAATTCCTTTTTGGCATTTGCAGCGGATTCTGTGTCATTACAGAATGTCTTGACATACGCTGCATTTATCATTCATTGTGGAACCTTGTGGATGAAAACACAAATACGTTTGTGGCTTATTGGAGTGCTGGTTTGCACATTACAGCATTCTGGGATATTAGTATGGCAAAAAGCCAATATTGCAAAAACAGTTAACAACCAATATATTTTTCAAACCTGCTATGTTCTTTATTGACATTATAACGAGTGGATAGTGGCCATTACGCTGATGTACCCAACCCAGGCTCTGTTACATGTATGTTCTTTGGCCAGCGTTTTGTATCTTTGTCATTTTGAGATAAAAAGACCGAGAGATAGCAATGTCTTCTCAAATGTCCCCTCGTCAAAGCAAGTAGTTAATCTTGTGCAGTGCTGAAACAAAGAACCCCATTCTGTATTGAGAATTATTTATTTTCATTAGATGTTTTCTTTCATGTTTTTTTATGCCTCATGTTTTATATTTTATATTTTATATTTCCTGCCTTGTATATTAAAAAATCATCTGTTTTCCTAGTCAGTCTCTGAATGCTGTGAGACACTGAAACCGTCTGCAGTGAGACTTGGCAGGGCTGAACTGGGATCAGTCAGCCTCCAGCTGTCTCCTGATGTAGCACGGGCTCGGCCCTGGCTCTTGCACTGTTGAGCTCTGTGATTGGTGTAGCAGAGATGAGTGTGTGTGGAGAAGCCCAGAAGAAGACCAGTGCCCCAGGCAGCTGATCTTTCCGCTCTCATCCACCTGGCCTGCTGCGTCAGGGGTACGGTGCCCTCCATTGGTGTGCGAACGGCTTTGTGTGAGTTTGCTTCCCACCTTTAGAGTGAAGAGCATTAAAGCTTGGAGCACTCTTCGTCTCACGCCCGCCAACATGGCTTTTAAGATTATTTTTGGGCTCAGCGTGCCCACTGAAAGTTTTGGAGGTTGTCGAGTTGACTGAGACTCCCAGGAAGAAATGACCTTGACGAAAAGCTTATATATGCAATGCTAATCAAAATATCAAACAAATGCCCCAAGCTTCTTTTAATGACTATTTTGGGGACAGCATCACATTAGGTGAAAATATGCATATTCCAGCATGCATTTTATGCATATGTGCATGTCACTTAAAAAAAAATAAATTATCAGACATGCTCCTTGTTCTTGATGCATTTTCTTCTCCGTTCAGTCTGCACATGCTCTCTGTGTGCCTGGGCTTTTAACATGCAACACACATCAGAGGTGCGCAGGCATGATATCAGGCTGGCAGGCCCAGGTAGGTGGCCTTCAGAGCCCCAAGTAGCTACTGAGGTGCAGGGAGGATAAAGAAAGGGTAACATTATTAAACGGACTCGCCATTCACAAACAGACTGCAAGCAAAGCAAGAGTTTGGGTTTATTTATAGCATCTATTTCTAAAACGTTAAGTTACTTTTCACTTCGTTTTCTCCAGCTGTCTGTATTTTTTTTTTTTTTTCCTTTTTTGCTGTGGGAAATAGAGAATAACAGAAAGTATTTAGGGTCTGTTTTTAGGGTGATTAAAACATTCATTTAGCTTGACAAGAAAAGGCCTCCCTGGTGAGTAAGTTTTCAAAACATAACATTACAGCACGGGTGATTTGTCCAAAACTTTGCTCTGATTCACTGTCTCATTTAACAGCTTCAGAATCATTCTATTTACTTATTCATTTCAATCCATTAGCCATGCGGCAGAATTATGGCGGACTATAAATACCATGAATATCAATTTTGTATTCAGGCCCACTCTGCGCTGACAAACTCTCCACTCTAATTGTTTTTTGGCCACCAGCAAGATGTGAAGTTGAGTAAGGGGAGAGAAGCTTCAGGGCTGGGGCCGTTTAAGCAAGCGGGTATTGTGCAGAAAGCAATTACTGAAAGAAATAATTCCTTTCTTTATCTACTGAGGGCTCAAATACATGGTGTGAGCCTTCATACATCTCTTGTATTGTCACAAGAAGTCTTTGCAAACCGCACTTTGGAACAACGTTAGGAGCAATCAACCACAGTGATTGTAATTTTTTTGTATTGACAGTTATTATGTTCAGTTTAGTGGACAACTGGTCATATTTAACACACTTAATTCTTAATCTGAGGAAAGTGTAGCTGTTTTGACCTTTTATGTAAGAGAAGCTGTTTGGAAATGCTTGCCCTAATGTAGTCATATTGACTTGGACTATTTCATTTAACACCTAAGTCAATTTTCTGTGCCTTGTAATTTAAAAGGACACTTAAAATAAGTCAGGACTGTCAGTAAATAACATTGACTCAGTATTTTCCCAGCAGGTGAGGAACACAGTAAGTTTTTAGCTAAGGAAAATCTTGTTAATTACATCTTGCCATGTTTCAGAAGTGTATTTTGCCGTTTCCATCATTTATGAATTCATGCCATATTTTATACGAGTAGCTAAATGTTGTGCTTTATGATGTATTATTGTAAAAGGTTTCGTTTTTACAACTCACAGACAATATGCTGATGTACTTGTTCCAGTGATTTAAGAATATGAGCAGAAGTTCTCCAGAAGTTGAGTTTCTGTAACTCATCCCTATATTTAGCCCTATACAGCAGACATTTCAGTTGCTTTATAGATTGTATCACAGTTTCACATTATTTGCATATAATGTCCATCGTTTCAGTCTTTCCTAATGGATGCATGCATGAAGTCAGAAAAACAGCAAATCCCTTTAGTACAGCACATATACAAGAATCCATGGATTTCGTTGCTCTCTGTAATGCACACAATAATATTTCACTCTATGTATGAATGCACAGTTCATACTGAAATATGATGCAATCATTTGTAAATGGGTGCATGCCGGAATTGTGGTCTGGGAGACAGACATCAGCTAAAGCTGCTTTATCCTATCTGATTTATACCCTGCTTGCTACTTTGACATCTTCCTTTTCTGTACCCCGTCTAGGGGCAACTAGACTTTCTAGTGCAAACCAGAAGATCCCAAGAGCAGGGATCTCTTCCCCTTGAAAAGTGTGGTCTGTACTTTAAAACAGACTGTTAGTTCAGTTACAAAGCCGAGTTCTCCGTCTGATCAATCAGAACTAGGAGGCAGAATGTGCTTAAAATTACGTGGACAATATCACATCCTAATTTGTATGGCAATGTTTTCCTCTAGAAAAGTATCTCGCTTCCTATTTCTAATCTGAGCCCATTTCTGTCTTGACATTTGCCGTTTAATGATAAGGAAACAAATCTGAAACCATCACATGGCTGACAATGGTGTGCTGTTAACTCACTTCAGAAACAGAAAGGGCCACCATTATCTTCGACTCCTGGCCGCCTTCTCGCCTACTCCTTTTCCTCCTTCTACCAGTCAAACGCTGTCCCTGCCCCACATGTCCCTCTCCCTGCTGCCCTGCTAATCTAACAAGGAGAATTCATTAACCTTGCTGATATTCCCAGGCATGTGCCTGCAGCTGTTGTTGGGTGCCAGAAGCCATCTGGTTATCATTCCTGTCTCGTCGGGAGAGACACGGGTGAGGGAATCTGGAGTTCGTTTATTTATGAGTCCTGCCCCCTGCCCCGTGCCGGGGTCAACGCCATGACACCCTTGGACAGCGGCGGGTGGGAGTGGTCAGGACGACTCGAGCTGGGGGCCAATCATTCGGGTGCCCTCGACCGAGGTGCTCAGGCCTGTGCTGTTGACTGCACGACAAGGGTCACGGCACCAGACTTAATTGGAATGGATGAACTGGCAGACACATCCTCATTATTTCGTGCCGTTGAGAGGGACCGCTTGGAGCTGTTATTGTGCCATAAGAATTTAGACGCTCGACAAAGGACGTTCTTGCTATCGCTTGAGATTTTGGTGACAGTCGTCTCAGAAATAGTCAACGTAAAATACATGGTGCATCTGTCTTCATTTGAAGGACATTATGGAATCTATCAGCTCGTGCCCAGCTCCAAGACATCAGCTGGGTTTTATTATGCTTATGCACTCAATGCCTGGTAAAATGCGAATTATTAGAGTGTTGCAATCATCTGGTGCACATATCTACATCTTGTAATCCATCTCGCAGTCATCATTTTAGCACTCATCAGAGCGTCCAGGGGTAACGTTCGCCATCAGAGGAAGCACCTGGACACAATTGTGCTGCCTCACTATCTCTGTCATACCCACAGACACTCATTCTCTTGATCGCAACTTTTGTGTATTTTTATTGTCTATCTGGTATGTAATGGTTGCCAAAAAAAAGACATTTTAACATTGTGCAATGTTATTTCGGAGTGCATTAGGGCTGGCCATTCATTAGGCAGAGTCACCAATGTGATTCTGATTCACGCAATACAAAAAAAAAAACCCAACCTAAAAAATGCCCACACTTCCAGGATCACATGTGATGCAATATCAATGGACTGAAATGCAAACGCGAGCACTGTCCCTTTAAGCTTGGTTGCGAGGGACAGCCTTAAGGCCAGCAGGGAGATTATCTGGGTGACGGCACTGGTGTGACACGGCTGGGCTTGCTCTAGTCACTGGTGCTTAAAAGACAAAGGTGCAGCCCCATGCACGACAAATACCTTCCTGGGCATTGAGTAATAACATTGTTAGCTCTGTCCCAGGGAGTTTTATACTATGCTAACAGTGCTACATTACACAGAACACTTATCTGGTTTTATTTATTTATTTAGTTTGTGTCCCACATCCATTTTAAAATTAAACAGGCTTCTCGAATAATGCATTGTGCCCGAACATTAAATAGACAGGGTAACATGCTTTTTAATTGATTTCCTTTGCCCGCAAGTAATCAAATGAGATTTTCACTCTAAAGCAGCAGATTTGAATGAGGCATTTGCTAATTGTCTGGACCTGGAAGAGCTCCAGTAGTCATTAAAGTAATTTTGTAGTGGCTCTCAGCACACAGGGGCGTGCGTACGGTGTAGTGCACAGTGAAGCATAGCCCTGCTATTGTGCTGCGTACGGAGCCTTTGTTTTGATGCTGGCTGCTTGGCTGTGATATGCCAGGGATTGATGTGGTTCGTGTAAACAGGACCATCCTGTTTTGCAGTGGATCTGTGCAGTGGTATGGTGGATAAATGAGATTTTGATGCTAGTGTTGCTTATGTGGATGACGTGAGCAGTGAAACTATATTTGGTCTGCTGATGTGACCATGATCTGTGAAATGTGTAGGTTGGTTGCTAGTCTTGAATAGAATTATTTATTTGTTTATTAGTTTATTTATTTATTTATTTATTTGTTGCCACTTTTTTTATCTGTTCAGCGGGAAGTGTTTCATTAACGAGAGAACAAATCCCTATCAAGACATTAAGCACATAAGTATCACAGTGCAACAAGCACCCAGCTAGAAGCTCACACCCACTGACACACTCACACATATGCACACACGCACACACACACACACACACACACACACACACACACACACACACACACACACACACACACACACACACACACACACACACATCGCACCTGTCCCACTCCCTCCCTCCATCTCACCCGAATATTAATCACGAGCACCTTATTTGCTTCTCCCATGTTTAAGCCCTTCGTGTCCTCTCCACCAGTTCTGTGCACTCCTCACCCACACAGTGCCATGCAAGAGACGGCAACCTGCTCTGGAGGCTACGCACTGGGGAGGTACTGGGAATGGGTACTGAGAGTTGGTACTGGGGTACTGGGAGTAGGTACTGGGGTACTGGGAGTAGGTACTGGGTACTGGGAGTAGGTACTGGGGTACTGGGAGTAGGTACTGGGTACTGGGAGTAGGAACTGGGGTACTGGGAGTAGGTACTGGGAGTGGGTACTGGGTACTGGGAGTAGGTACTGGGAGTGGGTACTGGGAGTAGATACAGGGTACTGGGAGTAGGTACTGGGGTACTGGGTGTAGGTACTGGGGTACTGGGAGTAGATACTGGGAGCAGGTACTGGGGTACTGGGAGTAGGTACTGGGTACTGAGAGTAGGTACTAGGAGTAGGTACTGGGGTACTAGGAGTAGGTACTGGGTACTGGGAGTAAGTACTGGGGTACTGGGAGCAGGTACTGCAGCGTTTGCTATTCCTTTATGTGTTTAGCCAGCTCACCCCTGTGCTCTGTTTATCTTTGTTCTTTTCCCTATAGAGAATAAAGACAGTCCTACCTCACACTCCTACCTCACACTCCTACCTCACACTCCTACCTCACACTCCTACCTCACACTCCTACCTCACACTCTTACCTCACACTCCTACCTCACACTCTTACCTCACACCTAAAGTTTAAACGGTTGTTCTCTGGCTTACATGGGGTTAAAAGATATGCGTTTCCATATGAGGAGAAGTTATGGAATTTGTCTTTATTGATCTGATGACATTGTCCACATGTACATTTTGAGCTTATAAAAAGGCTTTTTTCCAGCAGTACTGTTACTGTAGAATTATTCTACTGTGCAGCTAAAGTGAGTTTAGAACGGCTGTGCTTTACTTACTCATGTTGAAATCATTTAAAAAAACAGGGACTGTATGTTTCAAGGTCTGTATATTTCCAGTTAAGTAATCCAAACCATGTGATGAATTATCTTCTGAAAGCAGAAAGGCCATTAGTTGAGCATATTGTGGCCCTCTATCCCAGAACTTTGCGGGTCATTTCTCATAGGCAGCAATGGTCATTAAGGTAGACAGACATTCCATGTTTACCATGACACAGTTAGGTGCTTTCAGAACGGCGTCCATGAAGCAGACAGCGTCCTGCTGCGTCCTCACTGCTGTTTTAAATCTTCATTTAGGAGAAAGAATGTCGATGCTGCTGTGAGACAACGCCTGAGACATCCCAGCTGCAGAACTCAACCTAAAACTGCTGATAACGCAGACCAGTCGAACACTGAGTATCCATCCAACAATGAACAGTGACAAACTCATTTGGAAAAAAAAGAGAAAACAATACAACGCTAATTAAATTCTGTAATGAAGACGGAAGGGTACACTGGTGTTTAGCTGATTAAGTAAATGTGAACAATAACGAGTAAAGTGTCCCAAATCTCGCAGCTGTGGGAATCATTCAGTTTCACTCTGATGAAGCTGTTCTATGTGCAAATCTGAGCTGTGTGTGTGTGTGTACTAAAGACTCCTTGATTTCTCTGTTCCAGGGTAATGAGCTCAGTGAATTTGGACAGGAGAATCGTGGCAATACAGAGATCCGGAAACTTCTCAGCCAAAAGTTACTCAAGTTGCCATGGAAACCGGAGGTAAAGCTTCTTCTGGTTTCCTCCTTGGGTAATGGAGCATAATGTATTCCCCTCAGAGGATAGTGAGGATATACTCCACACAGCATTAGGAGAGCTGGGAGATTTTGTTTTGTCCTGCTCATATTCAATGCCTCTGGCCTCCCCTTTTCAACCTCTCACTCTTTCTCTCTTTCACTCTTCTTCTCCTTATTCCTCGCTCATCCCCCCATCTTTGTCACACATTGTCCCTCCCTTTCTCCCCACCTCCATCCTTCTCCTCCCTCTTTCTCTCTCTCTCCTCCCCTTCTCCCTCTCTCTCTCTCCCTCTCTCTCTCTCTCTCCTTCCTCTCTCTCCTCCCGCTCTCTCTCCCTCTCTCTCTCCTCCCTCTCTCTCCCTCTCCCTCTCTCTCACTCTCTCTCCCTCTCCCTCTCTCTCTTTCCCTCTGTCTCTCTCCTCCCTTTCTCTCTCTCCCTCTCCCTCTCTCTCTCCTCCCTCCCTCTCTCTCCCTCTCTCACTCTCTCTCCCTCTCCCTCTCTCTCTCTCCCTCTGTCTCTCTCCTCCCTCTCCCTCTCTCACTCTCTCTCTCTCTCCCTCTCCCTCTCTCACTCTCTCTCCCTCTCCCTCTCTCTCCCTCTCTCCCTCCCTCTCTCTCTCCCTCTCTCTCTCCCCTCTCCCACCGTGCGTGGTGTGTGATTTCCCTGGGGAGACATCCTCCTGTCATTCTCCCATGCCTTCAGCCACGCTGCTAAAATTACACGAACAGGTGGCCCGGAAGGACAGGACAACAGCGTCCGCCTCAGCGCCGAGGCGCCGCTCACTCTCCATCACTGCCCGATTCCTCTCCAAGTATAGAGACGTTAGTCACCTGCAAACACCTCAGTCCCCATCACGCCAGCTCGCCACATCCTGTAAAACCTGAAGTGGCAGATCTTTTTCTCTCTTTCCTATCACCAAAATGTCATATGCCACGTCAATCAGCAGATTCAGTGCTGGATGAACTAGAAAACGCTCAAGTGAATCACCCCAAGCCTGAGGCAGAAGTAGTCGCACGGCGGTCAGGCTCTCATTATCCAATCAGAACCAGCGCAGTCTTCTACCCCTTCCCTGCCTCATTACCCCCTTTATTAATTAGCAGCAACTCAACGTCCTGGCAGTTTTAACCATGTGATTATCTGCCACAGCGTTGTCTTTCCAGCAGACACCATGTGAATGGTAGCGTACGATGAGAAGGAAATATGGTGTCTGCTGTGCAGATAGCTACAGCAGCCGAGCTTCATGTCCTGAAGGGTATTCAGTGTAAAGGGGAGAGTGTACTCTCGGTGTACAACATGGACAACAATATTGTGTTTGATTAGGTTACTGTATTAAATATTGCGGTTGCATTTCCCATTGCAATATGCTGGAACATAATGCCGAGCTCTTGATTCGACATGGTAATAAGTGGCCTGGGTTATTTTTGACCAAAATGATATGTTTCACATATCGAAATGCCTACAGGACATCCATTGGAATATTTGAGATTAGACACGGTGCACGCATTAAAAAAAATCAAATAAAGCCTGATTTGTTAGAGGGTTCATTTGCATGTTGTAGCCCACATCAGTATTGCAAAGGCCAACACTGTGATAATGATTAGCAAAGGATATATTAGGCTCTGTTCTCCATACCTCCATACCTTCATATCTCCATTTCACCCTGCAGAATGATGGAAGCGTGATTCGTCTGACTCCGCTGGCCACGGATTTGACTAATAGCTGGTGTCTTGGCTTAGCTCTGTGGGGTAGCCCTCATCTGCTCTCTCCCTGGCACACTTCATGTGAGACGGCATAACGAAGGGACCGCAGGTCAAGTGGGGGCGCTGACCAGCCATGCCCAACAACCCACCAACCCTCCCCCCCCCCCCCACCCCACCCCGCTCCGGCCCCCAGAGACTCGTCTTCTGGGGCCTGTGATAGATGAGCTGCCAGACTGCCGAGCACACAGGGCACACACGTCAGGACGGTGTTACACCGAAGGAGAGCTCTCAGCAGCAGACAGCCGGGCGGAGGTGTCTCTGAGATGGCGGTCCAGGCTCAGGTGTAGCACAACAACGCATCTGCCCCTGTCTCCTCCCCCCTCTCTCTGTCGCCGTTGGTGGTGTTGACGTGGTTGTGCGGACCGGCCTACACCTCCACCCCCCCCTCAGCCAAGGGCAGCGTGCGGTATGATGCTCGGTGATGAGGGAAGGAGAAAGAGTAACAGCGGCTGCAATGACCTCTGTTTTCATCTGGTGATTTACGAGCTCCTTTGCGCTGCTATTGAATACCATTATATGGCTTTGGGGAATGGAGAGAGCAGGGGATACATCAGTGTGGAGAGATGACCCTGATAGAAGGAAGCGTTCTCTCCTCCGCGCTCTTTAGTATCGGCTCCGAGCACGTTCTCGTTCCGCGTGATTTGATTCGCTCGCCCGTTCCTTTGCGATAGTAGGAAAATGGTTTCTGGCAAATATATAAATTAATCCTGATATCAGGGGATTTGGGCCTTTTGTTGAGTATTGGATTTTTAAAAGAATAAGACTATATTAAGACACTATCACCCACCTTCTGGATTTCTCTTGTAAACACGTCTTATGCTTGTATTTTTACACTACACACATAGGAGAGGCATCTGGAGTCCAAGGGACTACACGAAGAGCTTGTCAAATCGTTATTTATAACCAGCAGTAGTTTTCTCGCGTGTCGCGCTGACACGAATGATGATTAGAAGTGCTCTGGCTTCCCAGGCCTACTGTGAGCTCGGAGCCCGGTTCCGTCCTCCCAGTGCTGGGACCAGTGCGGAGGCTAGCCAGGAGGCCAGGGGAACGGCTGCCCGTTACACAGCAGTGGCCCCTGGGCTGTGAGCTCTGAGCGGGCCGCCCTCGCTCCGAGAGGGTGCGGTGCCATCGCCATCATCCACGCCAGTTGCAATTAGACAGACTAATTTTAAAACCCGGCTGCTGCAGGCGGCCCAGAGCGGCCGGGCAGATGGGAGGGAGCAGACTGATGGTATCTCACCCCGCTCCGCACCCAAGAGCTGTTTCCTTCTCACTTTCCTCGCACCCAGGAACACCCAGGAATGTATGAATTTTGATGATTTGCCTTGCTGGGGTGTGAGAGATTGCGTTGCATTCTAATGTGTAGAAGCTTAAAGAAACCTTTAACTCAGCATGTACATGTCGTACTTTTTCATTAGATTTACATGGTGTTTTTATATCTCCTATAATCTTGGATAATGAATTTATAAACAGTCAGGCGGGTGCCATATGTGATTACACGTAGAAACAGTTCACCCAGTAATGACCCAGAAGCACGTCTTAAAGGAAGGCTTGCCTGCCTGGTGGTGTGCTGATTTGTGGCCATCTTCAGGGCACCTCACGCCTCTCTTGGGTTTGCGCCCACTCACAGACCCAATGTCTACAAGATGGATCCGACATCTGCCTGGGCCTCTGCTCCAGAGG